>NC_136717.1:21785223-22385223 GCF_936440315.1 Barbus barbus
TGATAAATGGCTCAAGGGAATTTTATAATACCTGGAAAGCACTATCTGTTAGCATTGTCAACCATGTAACTTATCCCTGAGGTGTTGCAGAAAAATGCTGTCATGACATGAGATGTGATGTGAAATACAAATCACGATGTACTACAATATAACGAAATGCTGTGAAATAGCATCAAAGCCTGAATGGTATTTTTGAGAGTAAATGCAGTAATGGTATCTTCCAGCAGACTAACTGGGCCCGGCTAACCAGCCAAACCTTCACCCCTTGGGATGGGTCCCGTGTGGGAACATACTGTACCACAGTTTAAGAAGCACAGGGCTACAAACCTAGCATGAAAAACAAAACAAAATTGCTACTGTTGACCGCCACCACAGTTCATTCCTCCTCTCAGTATCGAATACTCAAGGCTTTCGCAAATTCACAAGGAATTGCTTCCAAAATAACAACAGTATTGATGTCAACACCACACAATGAAACGACAGGAGACTCGCTTGGCGGCTATCCTTTTACACAGGTACAACAGGCCTCTTTCAGCTGAGCAACATCTGTCTCCGTCTCGCACAGTTAAGAAACCCGAGAAGCCTGGCAAATGCGAGAGAGGATTAATTCATTTTCCATTTTGATACATTACCCTCTCGATTAGGGCTACGAGTCCTGAATCGAGATGGAGATTCATACGCCACTGCACTTCGATTAATGTGAGGTCACAGTGGGCTCCCAGTTTTCCATCAAAAACAACCTAATATTGACGCTGCTGTGGAGGGAAAATGATCCTTTGGTTGCAAATCAGAGGAAACCTATAAAAGCCGCCACCGGGGTCTGTTAACATGAGCTTGCTGAGAGATTTATTTAGCTGTATTCAGATCAAGTACAATAATCTTAAATGAGGGACAGAATAACACGCACATCAGCCGTGCTATGTACAATGAACCCGTCGCTAACCAAGCGAAATGGAAACAGAGAGAGAGGGGAGAAAAAGAAAAAAAAAAACTTGCTCATTTGTAAAATCAATTTTCCCTTTCGTAAATCAGACATTTCGGAGAAATCCAGAGGGCTCTTGTCTCTCGCTTCACATGATAAAACGGCTGATATGTATTCCATTCTCTTTCCTGTGCACAGCTTAAGGCAAGCACAGGGGACCGGGGAGTGCTGCGGATTCAGCTCGGTTTAAAATCCCGCCGTGATTTCAGGCCGTGAGTCAAAGCGCGTCTCAATTCACAGGCCTGTCCATCTGCAGAAGAGCACGTATTGGGAGGTGACGGCTCGACTTGAGAACAGCCCTGGGTCCGTTCACGTGCCGGTTCTCAGCTGCATGCGTGGCAACAAAGACCTAGAGATCTTTAAAGAGGAAACGAGTCTGTTAGGCAGAATAAATCTGTATTGTTTTCTAATTAACAGTGCTCGCTAAGCCAAAGGGATTTGAACAAACCTCTAACTCCAAGCATTCAATTCTGGCCTGTAACTCTCCCAGCACTGTTCGCACAATAAACATTAATAATGCACAAAATTTTGCAGCTTGTTTTAAAAGGAAAAGTATATTTTAGCTTTAAGCAATCAGATTAATGATTTTCAGTGAAGCTGGCAGAAGCAAAAATCCCATAAACTTTGAAGGAGGAACTTGAGCCATATTTTGAGACTAAAATACCACAGGAATAGGGCCTGTAAGCAACTACCTAGAACTACAAAAAAAAACAAAAAAAACATCAATACAGAAGCCCTAGAAACCACATAGCAACACTCACATAACACATAACACCCTGGCAAGCACTGAAACCATTAGAAACTGCATAGCAGCACTCTAACAATCCCCCTCCCAAAATCCCTAACAACCACTTAGCAACACCCCAACAACCACCCAAAATCTCCTGTACATACATAGCAACACCCTGGCAATCCCCAAAATTCCTATCAACACCCTAGCAATCACCCAACACCCCATCAATAAATAGCAACACCCTGACAAAAACTGAAACCCCAGAAACCACATTGCAACACTCTGGTAATCCCGAAAATCCCAAGCAACCACCTAGCAACACCCTAAGAACCACCTAAAACCTTCATTAATAAATAGCAACACCCTGGCAAGTACTAAAACCTATAGAAACCACATAGCAATACTCTGGCAACCCCCAAGATCCCAAGCAACCACCTAGCGGCACCCAAGCAACCACCCAAAACCCCTAGCAATATAAATATACATAACGCAATATATTCTAGACAGCAAATCTTAACTGGTTGATCGTTTATCCCACGACCATATGTAAACTACCATATCGGCCAGCTCTAAGCTGCTAAATGTGGACTGCTGTGGACAGTGTATTGTGAAAAGCATTATACAAATAAAACTGACTTTAAAAAGTAAAACTCTTGACAACCCACCAAAAACCAGTTTCTGAAATTCTCAAGAGGTTCAGCAAACAACACAGTATTCAAAACAGGAGTTTCACAGTAATTATGATTCTGTCATATCTTAAAGCACATGAGTTTTGATCTGTTAACGCAGTTATAGTATGGTTATTTGAACTCCAGCGGGTTCATGGGGGGGGGGGGCAGGTTGACTGGGAATGTTGAATGTCCTATGCTGTTCCATCCACGGTTCTTATCCAATATATACAGTGAAAGAAAGACACAGAGAACCTATAATGTATGAACTTGGGTGCCAAACAACCACTCACTCCACAGTTCATTCATCTGCTGTACGGCAGAATGACAGGATGTGTATAAAACGGTGGATAAAGCCATAGCCTCAGCAGCTAATACATTAATGCAAAGAAACTGCTCCGACCACATACCCCAACGAAAATGAGCGTTACTATGATAGCAAACGTGCGAGAGAGACGTGTGGTTCAGACATAAATTCACAGGGTGCGCACGGAGGTCCTTTGGCCGCCATCCACTCCTCCATGTTGTGTTTGGCCTGAGGTGGCAGCGCTCACTCCATTTCCCTCTCTGCCCAGAAGTTGGCAGCTCTCCTCAGTTTCATCCCTCTATCATCTTATCAAGCTCCTGCCTTCAACACAAGGCTGTATTGCGCAACAACACCCCTCCCTTCATTTCCTCGCTCTTCCTGGCATCTCTTCGCTCCTGTTTCCGACTGTTTAATTATGCTGTCCCAACCCGTCACCTTGAGCAACATCCCCCCCCTGGGCAGCAGCCTGCAGACCACCGCGCCAAAGCAAACTGCCTCAGGAGCAGGTGTGTGTGGACAGGAGACGCAAGCCAGAAAAACAGAGCTCACAGTATGTAGGGTGTGTGTGTATATCAGTGGTCGAGTGTTTTTCATCTATAAATAAAGACAGTAAATGAGCTCTTGGACATTGACACAGCTTGCCTTGATAACATGCCACCTATAACAAGTTTGACTATCCCCTAACAACATATTTGGGGAAAAAAACAAAGCAAAAACAAAACTCTGTCAAGGTGCTGCAGCTGTGAACCTCATGTCTGAGCGCCGTTTTCCTAACGAACAGCAGGAGAAGCTCAGTACATGTCCAAAATTATAACAGAGCATGCTCCAGGTTAAAAATAGATTCGACTCATCACTTCAGGCTGCTGGGATGCTATCCTCCCACAGAAAAAAAAAAGAGATGAAAGCTTTTTAAATTTGGACATGGCAATTTCATGTTCTGAAAAAAAATAAATAAATAAATCTCACAAGTTCAAATTTCTCCAGTACATCTAGAAGCCAAAAAAAAAAAAAAAATTGAAGAGATTTTTTCTACACTTTTGAAAATGTCACATTATCAGATATACTGACAGGAAGAAAAAAAAAAGATGAATGACAGAACAAAGAATAAATAAAACAATAATAAATGAATAAACAATAGATTGATATAATAAATGTTAGATTGATATAATAAATGTCAGACCGATTGATAGAACAATATAATGACATAGACAGACAGACAGACAGACAGACAGACAGACAGACAGGCAGGCAGACAGACAGACAGGCAGACAGACACATAATAATAGACAGAATGATAAAGTGATAGATGGAACGATAGAACGACAGACAGACAGACAGACAGACAGACAGATATTTTAAATGAGGTCATAATATATAGCTGGCAGACACTAGCTTACATACAGTACTTTCATTTTACGATGGGGGTGATTTTAGATGACAGTGATTTAGGACGGAATAGAGGATATCTGTGGATGGGTTCAGCCAGTGCCCATTCTAAGAATATGGCTGAGCCGGTCAATATGATTTATTTGCAGACAGGAGCTGCCAGCAGTTCCTCGCTTTCCCCTCAGCAATGATAAGACGTATGGATACATACATCCCTGAATCCCGACCTTGAGCATTCCCAAGCCGACTGAGAGGAGCAGAAGCGGAGGAGTATGCGAGTGTTTGCATTTGAAAGATACATTTTTCAGCTCTCCCTTTCAGTGATAGCAGAGGCTATACTGTAGCATCACTTTCTCCATTTAACCTCTGTTTTTTTTTTTTGTTCCTTCAAAGTTGTCGTTGTGAGTTTTCCAGTTCACCCTTTCAATGTAGAAGCATGATTTATGGGGCAGCACTAGAATCTGGACAGGGTTAGGGTGGAAAAGCCAAACACTTAGATGAGTTAAAGTCCTTGAACGCTCCGATGTACAAGTTCACAGAAACCATAGCTAATCCATTACAGATTATCCTCCGAAAATATGTATGAGTAAAAGAAGTCTCCATGTTTTTCTGAATAACTGGAATAAATAAACAACACAGCTGGAGTGACAGAGGTGTAAATTCACACCTTCAAAACTGTCCTCAGATGTGGCGTAACGCTGAGATCATCCTAAGAATCCCTACGGTGGAGGAGAATCAGCGATGGCTGTTAGTGCAAGGAGGTGATTTAAGTGCAGCCTTGGTTCTCAGTCAGACAGCTGGAGTTCCCTGTAGAGAACAACTTGATTTATTCCTGCCAAACCAAATGCTGACTTAAGGCACAAGAGTCTCCTGAGCAGCCGTCTACTACAGTGTAGAGTACACGGAGTATCTACTGTATGAATCAACCTCAAACTCACCCTGAATCTTTCTTGGAATAAACTTATATGAATTCTAAAAAATATATATTTCTAACTTGTTTAAACATGCTCATTTCATTCTGATATTATGATATGTAACTGATATACATACAGTAACTGATATGACTTACTTTCTTCTGTTGGGCATAAAAGGAGAATTTTAGCAGAATGTCCCAGAAGTTCTTTTCAAAACAACTTTGGGGACGGACTTTGACAAGATCCAAAAAGCACTATAAAAGGTGCAATAGAAGTAGTCTGTACAACGTGCATTACTATATTCCAAGTTCTTTAAATCTGTAAAATAGCTTTGCATAAAGATTACACAGAATTTAAAAGGCTATTCACTGAAATTTCATTTGCATTTCCAAATATTCAAGCTGGTGCATTGCATCCGACTATGACTAACTAAGAGATGCAACACCAAATGGTGTTTGCCATCACCCTGAGATAAATTAAAATGATCAAGGAAACTTTAGTAATATTAATTTCTATATACTCTCAGAAAAAAATTGCAAACATTTTACTTTTAGGGGTACAACAGGGTACCATCTCAGTACCCTCAAAATGACTCATTTACTCCTAAAATGTTCATAGTAGTACCTTAAGGATAGTAGTACCTTTAGGATATATATTTTAAGTACTAAGGTACTTGTATTCAATTTTTAGAGGTAGATAACCTACAAAGTTGTCATTTTTAGTGTACCCATTGTCAAACTGCTGTAACCCCAATCCTGCTCTGGGAAGGAAACTTTCCTGCAGATCTTAGCTGAACGTTTCTAGTGATCCTGAAGACCTCGATTAGATGGTTCAGGTTTGTTTAATTGGGGCTAGAGCTAAACTTTGCTGAAAGGTGTCCCTACAGGAGCAGGATTGGATACCCTTGCCCTAACGGTACAGTTTTGCAATTTATTTCTTACAGTGATGGTGCTTTCAAAGTCTGTGGAGCTTTTAAAATCTGAAGAAGCTTTATCAAAAAATAAATAAATTAAAAGTTGCACAGTTTATGTGCACAGCTTATTTTTGTGTCTTTTTGAAAGTTAAAAACCTCGCTAAGTCCCTGTTTATTGTAATTGCATGGAAAAGAGCAACCAGTACAATTCTGCACATTTTTTTTTCCACAGAAAAAAGAAAATCATACAGGTTTAGAATAACATCAGGGTGATGAAATGACAGAATTCTCTCAGCCTTTAAAGGTTACCTACCAAGGCAAGTCTTGCTATAGATAAAGTTTGCAATGGTGTTGAGGTTGCAATTTCTATTCCTGTAGGGCAAGAAAACTGTCCTATCACTGCTGGTTTAACATTGAAAGATTAAGCCGCTCTTAATGCGATGTAATGATTACGGATCAAGCAGAAGACCCCAGAGCGGCGAGCAACGTCTGATGTGATCTGTCTCGTCATACAGCAGTACCACCGGTGCGCTGTTATCTTTAAGCAGCCTTGACATTTACAGAGACGTTACGTGCGTCTTTGCACTTTCCCGACATTTCGCTGGATTATGGCTCTCGGGTACATGAGCGACGGGGTCGAGACAGGGAGGGCCGAGGCCATTATACGCTGTTTAAAGTCTAATCGCTGCAGGGCCCGCTTGGCCTCTCACACACGTCCAGCCTCATTGGCTCCATGCTGTAATAATCCGTGTTCACATGCTCGCTAAGATCTTCATGGCCCCTGACTGCTCCAGGCTTCTAAGAAGAGATCATGTCAGATTCTTTCTCTCTTGCCACCCAGATACCGTAGACAAATCCGCCCCAGCGCCCCTAAGAATGTTACATCAAGGCTGCCAAGATCGGCTTGCCTGGGAGAGTTAAGTCCGCTGTGTTATTACACCCATTATGGCGACTAAATCATACCACCCACTGAACTTGGCATTTTGTTTTTTAACAAAAGCATCATTCACAAGATGGTAGCATTCACAGATTACAAATCTACAAAAGGCAAAGAACATTTGTACATGGCGATTGACATCTTAAAACAATAAAAACAAGGCAGTGGGAAAAATAAAATCTTTCGAACTTCCTCGAAATCTTCTTTTGATGCTGCTAATGGGGGCTTTATACTGCATACCTATCAAGCACTATGAGGTGCCAACATTTTTTCCCATCTGTCATTTTTGCTTTGTTCTGTCTAAGTGAACCAAACAAGAATCCCTTTAAGCCACACACAAAAAAAGCTGTGAATCAGTTGTGTGAACATGATAAAGCATTTTCGGGCTGAACTGTGGTTGGGTTTCATGCTGGACAATCCGCAGGTTTGTTTTCTAAAGCATTCGGCCCTGTAATAAACCGACCATTCTGCTCCGCTCCAAGAAACTAGGGTGCTAACAGAGGCAATTAGCAGCTTCACCCAACCTTCGAATAGAGAGTTTGTGGACAGCCGATAACCTCACCATCACCCCGTGTCAATTTTAACACCTTCGAACATACTCCTCACATACCTGCGCTTATGCTCAAACCCTATAATTGGACTCCCACTGGAGATGAAAAGCTCCAGCCGTGACATGAGTGGGGAGTTGTTGGGAATTTCTTTAAAGAGATATTGATCTACTACAGCAAAAGCAAGCGGCAAACCGCTGCAAGAGTCCACAGACCGCACACAAAACTGTACACAAACCTGAAAACTGCTTTCTTACCCTGGAAAACTCTGGCTAATCTGATTGGCTGACTTGAAGCAACGTCCAGAATTAAGGGTAAAAGTAAGTTCATACAAACCACTGGATTTTCTAAAGTATTCTATGCTAGTGGCATTCATTTTTCAAAAGAGTTTCACCTAGGACAGTTTTTTTGGATGGTGTATTACGCTTTGTTGTCTGCTATGCCATTATTTAAATTAATACTTTTAACCACAGTCTATTACTATGATCTAATTTATTTAAAGGTGCCATAGAATGAAAAACTGTCTTTACCCTGGCATATTTAAATAATAACAGTTCTGTACATGGAAATGACATACAGTGAGCCTCAAACACCATAGTTTTCTCCTTCTTATGTAAATCTCGTGATTAAAAAAGACCACTGAAAAACAGGCGAATCAGAACATAACACCGACTGTGACGCAACAGTCGGGATCACTACGCCCCCAACATTTGCATAAACCCGCCCTTGTTCTAAGCCGGCGAACCATCAGAAGCTCTGCAGGTATTGTAAATAAACAAGCGCGGACAACAGCGAAAATAACACAATAAATGTTATGTTCCAGGCCGTGCAGGGGGTGTGAAGTGCAGGGATGGGTTGGTGTCTGTATTCAGAAAGGCACAGAAAGCAAATAACGCGAGCCACTAAAGGGACATGGTTAGCTCCTTGCTAGCGGTAGCCTGTTACAGTACATAAGATTTCACTCTCAGTAAGGAGAGATGAGGATGATGGCGAATGACTTACAGATCCTGAGCACCACTGACAAGCATCTGATCTTGTGAAATGTGTGGTAAGTACTGTTGCTCCATAATGTAAACATAGTTTGTGTGATCGCGTCTCTTGAAAGTGAACTATAAGGCGATCGATGGATCGTTCAAAAGCAGTTTCAATGCCTCGCATATTAATAACGGCACCCTGATGCCCACGTTTTATATACAGTATAATTACCCGACGATATAACTGCGAGAGAATGTATTTAAATATATATTTTCCTCCCTGTGCTTCCTTCTTGCTGATGAGCCGTACTGTGAAACAGCCAATCAGAGCAGAGCTCATTATTATTCATGACCCTGCCAAATAAGCCAATAACAGACCGTTTCATTCTAGGGAGAAATCCTAGGGTTGTAAATGGACATGTAAAATCGTTTCTGGAGATTTTTTGCCCTTTCCTAAGCCACATACCTTCTGTGTAGATATCAGAGAACAATTTAAAATACTGTATAAAATGCATTCTATGGCACCTTTAAGATAAACACGCTCATTATGAATTAAACTGAAATTGTCTTTTCAATTGCTACTAGGTTGCTGGGCCTTGAACGTGGTAGTTGGGTTGCTGTCTATGCAGGGTCAGAAAGCTCTTGGATTTCATCAAAAATATCTTACTTTGTGTTCCGAAGATGAACAAATGTCTTACGGGTTTGGAACGACATGAGGGTGAGTAATTAATAACATTTTTCATTTTTGGGTGAACTAACACAAAGTAAATTCCACTTTCAAATCCAACTTCCAACTTATGTTTGTTGTGGCCAATTCAGCTTAAATTCGCACTCCAAATGGAGCCAACAGGCTTGCCACTTTACATAACGATCAGATGTTCTCTTCACATCTAAATGGGTGGGGCTTAACCGTGTGAACCAGACCTTTGCAAAACTAAGCAATAGCTTGTGTTTCACAGTAAGAACTAAGCTAAGAACCACACAGGTGGTGACGGCTCTTTTCAAGTCCTAAAACATGAACAAGTGGCTTAATGCCTTTAAGGGAATATCTGAGAAGGGGTTCTTCATCCAGATTAACCCCTCCATCATCCGAAATGTCCAGCACTCCCAAACAACTGCAGAAAGAAAGCTAAACATTTGTTCAAAGGAAGACGACTGATGTCTGCCTTGCGGTCGCACTTTACCGAGCTGAGAACGTGAGCTGGTGGAAGTAAGAGTGAACGAAGGAAACCACATCAAATGGTGGGACGCTGGGATATCACCACATCTCATATCCAGCGGTACGGGGGCATTTAAACTGTGCTAAATGGAGAGGAAACATGAGGATGGGATGGTGTGCTGGAGATCTCATTACCGCCTTAACCCATTGCTCTAAATCCTCAGCTCATTCCACAAAACAAGCCCAAATGTAAGTACCACACTGCGTACAGCAGAGTTACATTCATAAACCATGGCGCCAACACAGCTTGAATCCACCTCTATGCATTATCAAAGAACCCCATTGACAGTCCATTTGGATTTTAATTGAGCGATGACCTCATAATGGTCTTTTCTCACTTCTGGTTACATTCAGGGAGTATTATCTGAATAATGACCTCATTGTGGTATTCATTCGCCTTGATAATAGATTTTAACAGCTAATGAGCTATTTGCGGTCTACGCTGTAAATTAAAGGTAAGGGGTCACATTTCAAAAAGTTCATCCAAATAATGATGAATTCCCTAATTTGCATTTGTGTATTTTCAAATATTGTGCGTGAAGATACGTCATTCCAGATTTGTCAACACAACCAAACACCACCGTTCTTGTGCACTGTTCTTCTAAACAGATCTCATTTGTACATTGACATGGTCAAATTTCCTTGGTTTTTCCATTTCTAATTTTGCACATTCAAATGGCATATTCTTGCATATTATAAGACTTGGAATATACAGTAGATAATTTTACGCATCAATTTTTGAGCCTGACACAAATACAACCAAGACTTCAGAACATTTTGAAAATGCCCTTTGCTAACCATAGGGAAACAGAGTTTAGAAAGAGTGGTAATTCTGCCTTTTTTTTAGATGCCGAGGATGGAGAACCATCCCAAAGTGTCGATGTCTCCACACTGCTGACTTTAAACTGTGCGGTCGGAAGTTCAGCCTGAGGAAATGAATAAATAAAAAGTCTGTGACCTATGCGTCTGCTATTTTGTGTTTTTCCTTCAAAATTTTAATGAGTGGTCCAGTTGGTTATCTGCTGCCAGCCGACGGGGCTCCTTCAACAGCGTGAGTCTACTTTCTCCGGCCCCGACCGCATTACGTTCATCGCCAAAACAGATCGAAGACCACCCTCTCCCTTCCATCCCTATCAAAGCCTTATTTTCACTCAAATACAAGATTTTTTTTGTAAATGTGTGGTTAGTGAGAGGCCGGTGGAGATACACAGCTCTCCCTGTCTCAGTTGAGCTGACCTTCTACTTTCAAGAGCCAAATATGGATGCATTGGGGCCATGCTCCCCTTCTCTTTCATATTAAGTGGCAAAATGATCTTTATGGGAATCAGTACACGGCATTAACTCAAACACATTACACCTAGATAAAGACTCCCATCATCTCTCAGCTTTCTCTTTATCTTCTTTTAATGCTAGAATCCATCATAACTGAAGCATGCAGGCAGACCCGTGCCTCTGAGAATATGGCTGACAATCAAATCACCACACCAATCTGGAAAACACAGAGAGTCCTTGAAACTCCAATTCTGACTCATTTTTCCACAACCACAACCATTATTTTGAACTCACTTGATATTCAATCTAAAACAATAGTCCTGGGAGGTCAATATACAGAGGATGTTAAAAAAAGGCTGAGGTTGAGAAATATAAAAATAACCTTTTAAAAAAAACTTTCTAGAGCCACTTTTTGTCTATTCAGTGTCATTCAATTAATTTAAAAAAATGTTGGTAACACTTACAATAAGTATCTTTAAATATCAATCGGCATTAAATATCATGAACTAACAAAGAACAATACTTTTATAACATTCATTAACCTTAATGGCAATAGCTATATAAACTAATACATTTTATTTATTTTGAAATAAAAAAAATATATATATATTTCACTTCATGTTTTCATTTTAATTTCTAAAACATTTCAACAACTTAAATTAACATTTACGTAATTAAGAACGAACACGAATTAATAAACAAAACTGCATTATTAAATTTACTCAAAAATTGTTCATTGTTGTCAATGCATGAGCTAATGTTAAATTTATTGTAAAGTGCTACCAATTTTTAAATTGATAATTGAAGCCCTAACCCCAAATAGAGTTGAGACAACTTTCTTTTAATTTAATACTGTATATTTCTTCAAAAACTGCATATAAGAAAGTAGAAGAAATTTCAGCATGAACAAGAACTTGTACAAACTATATAAGGCAGAAGACAAAATCTTTTCTTCAGGCCCCAAACCAATCTCAGAGGGCCTCTTTTCTGCAACTCAGGGATCCTTCACTAAATCCTGATTCAAATATGGAATGGAGACCTTCGACCTCCTATGTTCCTCTAGTACTCCTTATCTCTATCTAGAGTCAGGAAGTGCTCAAAACACTAAAGCACTATAGGCATTGATAAGAAAAAGACTGTGAGAGAGAGTGAGAAAAGACGAGATAGAGTTCAGAGAATGCTGTGGGAGAAAACAGAGAGAGCGAGGGGTTCTTGGATCCTGCTGAAGTGATCTTTTGTAGAAATGAGTCTGTAGAAGCTCAGCGGAGGATGAGGAAAAGCCTGAAATAAAGAAGCACTCAAAAAACCATTTAGCCTCCCAAGAGCGCACGGTCTCTCGAGGCCTCTGGCCTACCTACTGCATTAGGAAAAAATCATGCCTGCATGCGTGGACCATGGACCAGGGGTTTTCAAACTGGGATCAGAGGACCCCTAGGGGATCCACAGAAAAGTTAAGGTCTAAAAATGTACATTAGAAAACATTAGAAAATAATTTAAAATAATATAACAGCTTATAACAGCTTTATTTTAGCTAGTTGCTAAGGAAACATTTCTTATATTAATGTAGTTTAACTTGATGAACTAAAATAACTAAAACTGAACTACTATATATATATATATATATATATATATATATATATATATATATATATATATATATATATATATATATATATATATACACACACACACATATATACATATATATAAACATAAAAAGGAGATCACATCATAATGACTAAAACCTTAACAAAACTTAAAATAAAAAATAAAAATAACTCAAAAACTCAAAATATTAACGAAAACTATAATATAGTAGTATGCAGAATATAAACTGCACATTACTAAATAATACATAACTGTTCACGTTATTAAAAAAAAAAAAACAGAACAATAAAAATTTAAATAAAATAAAATCGCTCTAGTTGGGTGTCCACTGAAAACCCCTGACCTACACCACGAAAATCCTTTTAACACTGATTTTGTGAAACTTAAATGATTAGATTTTAAACAGGATCATTATTCTACAGTACTTTTAAGATTAAAATATGTGAATGCCCTGTTATGATTGGCTAACCCCTTTGCAAGTAAAATGAGGAACAATGTCCAACGCCAAGTTATAACAGCCTGTGCTTGTAATGATGGAATACATCTACATACTCCTTTCAAAAAAGCAAGAAAATCCTGTTTATCATAATATATCCCTTTAAAACGAACATCAGTGAAATATTCTTCCTTAAGACGGCAGTGAGCCGTACAGCGAGCGATTGCTATATCAGGCCAAGAGGGGTGAAGGACAAGCGTAAAGGTCTTACTTCATTTCCAGCACCTCCTCCAGGTGCTTTCTGCGCTCTGCCCTCAGTGTGGTCAGGTGGGCCTCCTTCTCAGCCAGGGACTGCTGGGTAGACGACAGCTTGGCCTTCATGGACTCCAACTCTTGTTTCACCTTTTCCATGGCGGCCAACAGCTCCTCCATCTGTGCATGCAAACACACACAAATAAACATGTTGGTGCTGATGAACGACAAACAAGCATAAGGACAAAAACATAATCATGTCGGATAAGACAGAATGCAAACAAATATGTTGAGCGAACGCACAGCAGGCCAAGAGCGAAGCTCACAGGGACACAAATGGATTTGTGCACAGGAAAATGGATGGACAAAATGTGAGAGTCCAAAAAGAGATGAGGAAAAGAGATTCATCTAATAGAAAAACAGGTGAGACCGAATAAGAGAACGGGTGAAAACAAGACCATTGTGTGAATGCGTAAGAGTGCGTTACACCAGATATATTAACTACATAGCTTCGTGATGAGGTTTGTCATACATCACATCCCAAGAGTTATTTTGCTCCGTTTTGTTTTTGAAAAGGTGGATGTTCTCCGTTCCTGACTGTGATTTTTCTTTCCTCCTCTCCCTCCGTCTCCACACAATGTTTATAACTCAGAGTAACAGGAGCGAGTGAATGAGGAGGATAAATCAAACAGCGTGGCAGGTTTATGTATTCCATGGAAGGCAACGTTTAGCGACTTGGCTCAAAGCGGTTCTCACAGCCTCCTCGACCGCTTGCGGTTCACCCCGGGTCTCTCTGAAATCTCTGTGCTCACAGGAATCTGCGTAGGCCTCAGGCGGCGATCTGTGCAGTCTCCTTCGTCCGTTCTCGGTGTTTATCCATCCTTCCCTGCTCTGCGTTTCATCAGCTTTTGTTCCATACAGACACTTCTACATAGATTCAATTCCAAAATTGTTCACCAAAAATGCCTTTCAAGCTTCACAAAAGATGCCAAATGAAGTGGTTCATATGGCTTGTGTGCTATAATCCAAGTCTTATGAAATCATACAATAGATTTGTGCTGATAATCTTTCCCTCCAGTGGCCTGTGAAACGTTTTGACCTGAGTGAGTGAGTTTAAGTCGAGAATCAGATTAGTCTTGAAAAAATCATTCAGATCAGTTTTGTGAACAGGATCAAATGACTCACTGAGAAGAATGCTTCTTTTACAAATTGGACATCAATACTTCTATCACGCTTGCGGTTCACCCCGGGTCTTTCTGAAATCTCTAGTCCGATTAGTCATGAACAAATCATTCAGACTGGTTTTGTGAACAGGATTAACTGATTCTTTGACAAGATCATTTAGAAAAGTTAAGCCAGTGAGTTGAACACGAAAACCAAATCAGTGTGATTCATGAATGAATCATTCAGATCAGTTTTGCTAAAAGGATCAACCAAAAATGTGATTCATTTGCAAATTGTGAAGTGAAGTCAGTGAGCTGAACTCGAGAATCAGATCTGTGGGATTCATGAAATCAGTTTTGTGAACAGGATCAAACTGAGACCGAGTGATTCATTCACAAATCGGCCATCACTACTTGTTTCATGAACTTGCCAAGGAGTGCAACAGAAGAGATTTTCTGTGCATAATTAATTCAATTCTAGTCATATATGTTCAAAGAACTAGGAATATAGCATTCAGAGTTCATTTAAGATACTGTTATTGTGGTTTTACATTTAACATTAAAAATCAAGTAAATCATGCAGGTTTGGAATGACGAGAGGCTGAATAAATAATGCTTTTTTCCCCCTTTTTTTCTTAAATGGTAAACTATTCCTTTAATACATTCATTCTTAAGACATTTATAGATGCACTGCCACCAAACACTGTCTAAAGTCATGATTATATGTTTTCTTATGCTCTGTGAGCACTGTGAGAAATATTTTCCAGCAGAATAAGCTGGAGGCAATAAACAGAAGTAACACAAAAACAGAGATTTTGCTGCAAAAAGATCATATTGTTTGGGAAAAAAACACAAGAATTGCATGTTTGTGAGCACATGCTCTCAGCAGTGCTGCCCTCTAGTGGCCGGAGGTATTGTAGGATCTAGGAGAGCGTTCAATCCAGCTGTCATCATAAATCATCTGCCTAATGTAATACACCCAAGCCAAGCCTAGTGAACAAGCTACCAAAACCCGCTCAGTCAAATTTACTGCCATCTGCTTTCCTGTCCCTCTCTCGTTTGTCATCTAAAACCACACCAAACTCACACAGGATGATCCTGAACAACAACGAAGGGGTCTTGACTAAAACCCGAGGATGATGGTGCCTCCCCTGGGCACATGAAATCCACCGGCAAATTCCAACTGACAGGGTCAGGTAAGCGAGGGCTCACCGGAATGGCTTACGTTAAGATGTAATGCATGTCAAATTAAAAAATAAGGAAGAGGAAATCATTATTCACGTACAGACAGGCCAGGCAAGAGTTGCTTTTGACTCAAACGCAGAGCACAGGTCACATCTTAGAAAAATAAAACTGGCGAGAGTCTGAGTGGACATAAAAGACGGTAATATTTTTCACAGATACAACAAAAAAACCTGCATGGCTACTTTCTCCTCTTGGGAGATAAAGTGAGATAGAATCGAGACCGCATGCCTCAGGCCCCCCAATATGAGCAGAGGGAAATATTTAAATGCTGGCAGCATTGGTTTCACTGCCTGTGCCAACCCTACGGTGTGGGCGGAGCAACAGAACTGTCTGTTAAAACCCATCAGCCAATGAGAGGAGTGGAGAGGGAGGTGAATGGAGCCGTGAGAAGTTTGGTGCATTTTAATTCAACAGCACACAAAAATCTCAACGAAATCTCCCGCTGTTGTGCAAGCACACGTACACTCACACAGCGACGGCGGAGCGGTTAACTAATCAGTCCAGGATGTGTGAGAGCCGATATGGTGTCACCGTGCCTGGAGGGGAGATATGTGAACTGACTCCATCCTCAGCGACCAAACATCATCTGGAACGAATGGATTCGAATGAATTTACAGTGTAGTTGGTCAGTTTTACTGTAAAAGTATTTAGCAAGCGCTGCCTGGAGCCAAATTCTCAAAGCCGTTGAGTTAAGTCATTCATTAGGAGATAATTAACAGATTTTAAAGGTCTGACTAACGGCCTGGCAGACAGATGGAAAGTCAAATTTCTCTCACACACAAAAATGTGTACAGCCTACATAAGAAATCATGGAAATTGTGGTTCCTAGTACTCTAGAGTGTAGAATTGAGAACTGGTTCTGATTCAGAGCTTTTTTTAAATTAAATCAAATGATTTTCTTTATGTCTGACTCTGTAACTTTCTGCTTCCATCAATGCTGATGCAACACCATACGACTATACAGTATTTTTTAAATATATACTGCTATTAGATCTGCAGTTCAAAATAAAGTAAAATAAAGTATAAAATATTAAAATAAATTAAAAAGTTAAATATGAAATAAAATACCTTTTAATGCCAAGGACCCCCTAATTATAATCACCTTCATAAAATAAAAGACAGAAATTGATTTTCTATTATACTGACATTTATGCTGCGTGTGAATAAAATCTTAGGCATGAAATTATAAAGACAAAACAAAATCTTTATATATATATATATATATATATATATATATATATATATATATATATATATATATATATATATATATATATATATATATATATATATATATATATACACACATACATACGTATATACACATACATACATATATATACACATACATATATATATACATACATATATATATATACACACACATACATATACATATATATATATACATATATATATATATATACACACACATACATATACATATATATATACATATATATATACATACATATATATATATATATATATATATATATATATATATATATATATATATATATATATATATGTATGTATGTATGTATGTATGTATGTATATGTATGTATATATATGTAAGATAAATTATAACTATACTCGTCCCCAATGCATCCTCGGACGCAGCTCGAGTTCCTGAAGAGGAACGTCTCTAGGTTACATATGTAACCCCAGTTCCTCGAGGGAAAGAGACGTTGCGTCTTGAAGCCACACTTTCATCATCCCTGCCAGTGCTTGCTTCATTCCTAGAAGCTGACGCCGGTTTCACTGCACATGCTTTTGTACCAGCTGGTCAATACATCACCCTGTCCATATACATATATATGGACAATATAATATATATATAATTAATAAAAAAAAGTACTAAGAGAATTATTCATGGGTCTAAGTAACCGGAACCATTTAGTGGAATCAGACCCGGAAATTCCTTTCACGTCCCATCACTAGAGTTTGCTGAGAATTCTCTAAAAGCAAAGCAGAAAGAAAAATGCACGACTTGCTCGTGCCGTTGCCTTCTCTGATGGAGGAATGGATGGTGTGTGTGTGTGTATGAAAGAGCAAGGTGGCATGCAGCGCTTGTTTTCTCAGGGGAGTACAAACTAACCTCAGATGTTAGTCAAGTCGTAAAAAAACGCTGCAGTGAATTATGACACCTTGGGTGTGAAAAATTGAGCACTTCACTGGGTGATGATAACACCACTTCCTGTCTCACACTGGGAACGTGAACCAGTAAGGCAGGGGGAGTATAGATCAAAGCGTTTGAGATGCATGTCTTTTAACTGATCTTCACAGTCCAGCTTCAGCCTCTGCAAGTGTTTTTACGACTTGGAGTAATTGCTCACATCAGTTGTGACATAGCGTCTATGGAATTGATAACAGTGATTTTCGCTTTTGTTTAATTTAAAGCCGAACTGCTCAAAGCCAGTGTCAGAAACAGGCCTTGGGGAAAGGAAGCGGATCTGTCTGTGATCAAGGAGAAGAGTGATAAAAAGAACAGGAAAAGAGGGAAAAAAGAAAGACTGAAGCAGGGTCAGAGGGGCTGGAACAGATGCCTCTTCAGATGAGGGAAGGCACGTGGAAATAAGCAAAGAATGAAGCTGAACGCTGTATACTTGCCTCTTTGAGCTACAAGAGAGCAGGATAAGAGAGAAAGAAAAACAGAAATAGGTAAATGCAATGCAGCAAAAAGAAATATCAGCAAAAATGAACTTAAAAAGAAAGGAAAGAAAAGAACGGCAATGCCTGTTCAGAAAAACAAAAAAGTCATAATCTAAAAAGCTGAAAATGTCTATTTAAACAAAAAAATAAGAACATATGGGAATATTATGTTAACCAATAAAATCTGCATGAAAATAATGAAAATGAAATCTATAAGTACACAGTACTGATTGTACCATGGTACAATATACAGTATATATGATGGTAACACCTTGATACTTAAAAACCATGGTACTGAATAAGTACTCATTTACCAATTATTGGTATTTCAAGATGTTTCAAAGGATACTAGGGTATTGCCTAAATAAATAAATAAATGGATCAAGAAAATCTACAATACCTAAAAATAAAAATAATAAAAAAAAATAAAAACGTACTAAAGCTCAAATAAATAAAGTACAGTTATTACGTTAACCATGTATCTTTCTAATCAAAATAAAACAAAAATATAAAAAAATGAAATAATTAAAAAAAAACATTTTTTAAATGCATTACTATACTGTACCATGTCCCAAATGTTTTTTTTAATTAAAAATAAAAAAACAAAACATCTTTTCTATGTTATTTTTTTATCCATCCTCACCATGTACTGGTAATACCATAGTACTTTTGCATAAATCAAGGTACTGACTGCCATATTTATATACCATGGTATTTGCATAGTACTTCAATGACCCCCCCCCCCCCCCCCCCCCCAAAAAAAAAAAGATATGAGAAAAAGATACAAGATATTATCATGTTCTACTTTTGTAAGTGGAAGACCTCATATTGGTTTGATATTGATGTGCACTGTGAGGGTGATGAGATCACGGTGGGCATTAGATCAGGGCCTTCTCTTCAGCCCGTGCCGAACTCAGAAGCTTCTAATCACCTCCTGTGAGAGAGATCCAGACTAACCCATATGCTCGGAGCAGAAACATAACACTAATAAAAACTGCTTTATGCAGCAGCGTGCTGTTTTTCTCCTGCTCTCTCTCCCCTTCTCCTCATCCGTCTCTTCCTACTCTCTCCTCCCCGGCTGCCAAAAGAGCAGCGCCGTCCTCAACGGTGAGCAGTAAGCCAATTTCAACAAGCTGGTCTTTGGATCTTGCTGTGTTTTGGGTGCTGAGCTTTGTGTCTGGATCTCAGCAGGTTGGGAATATTAGCAGAGGAGGGAGTTTTATTTCCCTCTAAAGTTTTATCATAAAAATCCAGGCTGTTTCTGACCATGGCTTGAATACAAACCTGAGAAAGAGCAGCGGCAGCTGTAAGAGCTATTTATTCTTTGACTAATTTCCATGTCTGTTTTTGGCCTGGGCCTCTTGGAGACCTCAGGCTCTGCCGTCCCGCTGCCCCCTGCAGTATGGAGTGAGAACGGACGGCGAATCTGACTGACTGCTTGAGATTGAGACACTGTGTCTTGATCGGTTCAGGCAAGAGCGAGTCCGAATGTGTCTAAATTTACACTTTTTTTGAGAAAAATTGACTCAAAAATAAATTCTGTCACCATTTTGATGGTAGAATAGACTTAAATCTCAGCCTTTTTTTTCCCTCACACAACGCTATCATGATTTCAGAAGACTATGCATACAGCAAATAAGTTTCATAGACCACTTTTTTGGGGGTTTTTAGAGCTTGACATTCCCTATCCTCATTCACATCTATTGTAGCAGCATTGTTTTACAAAAGAAAGCAAGTCAAATTGGTTTAAAACACATAAATGATGACAGAACATTGATTTTTGGGTGAACTACCTCTTTTCTATCAGCATAACTACCGACCGCACGTTTACATAACATGCACTTAAGAGTTACATGCAATGGGGAAACTCAACTTCTCCCAGTGCAGAAACTGAATTGTGCTGGACGCACTACATAAAAGATAAATCAAAACATAACTTATCCTGATAGACAGACGCAAATGAGCATGACTTCCCAATATAATGGAAAGAAAGCGGGAGGGAAGCATACGAGAGGTCTTCCACATAAAATAATGATCTGATAGAGCTCATCTTCAGGGAACAGTCAATAAATTGCACTCTGTCAGTGGTTAAGCTTCCTATTTGAAAAAGTTTGGTTTGGACCGGGACCAAAAGCCACATTTGTCGAACACCCCCATCCAAATGAGAAAAAAAAGGTCACGGAGATGCAGCGAAACTGATGAAAAGCACAAAACTCAAATCAGTCCTTGTAAAAGAACGAGAAAACATTAATCGTGCCATACCTTGAGCCACTTTAAGCCAGCGTGGCCGGAGTCATGCATTAGGTCATGAGAGCGCTTCGCACAGGCAGTGAGCGATGGAGAAGAAATAGAGAAAAAGAGGGATTACAGAAAAAGCCAAAGAGGAAACAGAGACAGAACAGAGCAAAACCGAACAACAGTTTGAAACAAAACATGCAAAAGGAAATTGGAAGCAGAGGAAGAGGGGCTAGAGAAAGAGAAAGAGGATGGTAACCATGGATCCAACTGAGCGACAACAGGTTCGGAGCGGAAAAGAGATCCATACGGGATTGGGTCAGACCAATGGGAAAAGCTTGTGGTGAAAGAGTAAGGGCGGTTTCGAGACATCCCATCATCCCCGGTCAAAACGAGCGGAGAGATTGAGGCTTTCTTTGGTCCACTGCCTCCAGGGAAGGTTATGAAGTATGTCATTTCACTGCTGAATCATGTCTGGAGCCTGGACGTGTGTTTTCATGTGGTCTTGGGCAAACGTTTTCACTGGCCCCGCATGAGCGGCTGGTCGCTTTCGTACATCCCGGCCGTAAATTCCATGCTGGAGCTGAGTGACTGGTGTCATTGCACACCGAAGGCCCTGTGTAGGAAGAAAATGCCCCCCTTTTTCTCTCACTGACCACATTTGCCCTTACTAGCACACGACTCATTAAAGCAGTTGCTGCAATGGGGGTTTGGCAAGACGCTAACGCTCATGAAAGCATCAGCTAAAATAAGACAGGCTCATCCGCTAAACAAGCACATCGAACCGACCAAGAAAACATTGTTTTGACACTCCTGAAACATCAATTCTGCAAGCAAGATGGAGAGAAAAATTTAAACCGGGGAAGTCTTGAAAAATTCTCCCAAAAATGAAAAATGTGTCATCCTTTACTCATGTTGTTTTTCAAATTTTCCAATTTCTTTCTTATGTGAAAGACAAAAGAATCATTTGATTTATTTGTCATTATTCATTCTTTGCCGCCACAGCTCTCAAATAAAATACGCCACAAGTTTGATGACATTATATCGCAAGACACGCAAGAAGCCACATTTATTCACATAAATGACTTCAAACCTGGTGCAAATATGCCATTTTAGCGGTACATAAACTTAAATTTAAGGCTGTTTGCCACACAAAGCTATTATATGGCTTTAAAAGACTTGGAGTATTGCAAAGTTGCACAGACCATGAACAATGCAGCAACAATTTATAAGAAGATCTAATTCATTCACATTAAAGAATTAGGCATCATCAGTTAACAATGAACAACTCTACTTCAAGACAGCACATATAACTTGAAATATCAAAAGCATACATGCAACTTTTCATACATTTTTGGCATTATTTAAATTGTCATTGCTTTCCTTTGCATTTTTTCTAATAATTCTCTATGTATAATCATTTTGATGTATAAGTCATGCCTGTTGAGAGATGAGAAATTATAAATGAATAAGAAAAAATCCACATTTATGGATTAACATTAACAAAGATTAATACATTAATATATTTATAAATTAATATCAGTTATATTAATATATTTATAATTACAATAATTTATATTATATTAATACATGTTTAAATTAATTATATTAATATATTTATAAATTAACATTAATCAAAATTACTAAATGCGGTAAAATTAAAGAAATTTTATATTGTTCTTTCATGAGACCTAATGCATTAAGAATCTTGACAAATTTAACCTTATTGTTAAACATTTACTGTACAACCCAAAATTGCACATGGGTTTAGAAAAAGTAAATAATGACAATTCCATTTGCAGTCATCTATCCCTTTAAGAAATACTGAATAATAGTAGCATTCTAGCAGACGATGTTCACAGTGACCTGTGTAATTGTCAGAAATCTTTCAAACTTCATCTGGTACATATGAGAAGTCACAGCAACACATGTTTGGATTCATATTTCCAAATTTCATTACCTGCATGAATGGAGCAAACAACTTGTAGCTCTTCAACGTGCTCCAATTAAACAAGTGTGCGCACACACAAACACAGAGCTTTTAAGTGAGCTTAACAGACACACAAGAGAGAACAAACTGGTTTTTGGCCAGAGGTTTGCTTTCATGTCAGTGTAACAAAGAGCAGTCGCCCTCGTCCCCATACATTTAAGACTAACATACTGACAGCAATTTGTACAGGCACTGCACTCGGTCCAACATGTGCTCTGCACAATGAGAACAATAAGGCAAGCGGCTATTGGAGGAAATTGAACACAGAGCTAAAGACGAATGCTTGCTTATGATTGGCACAACAGAGGGTGTGGTAAAGCAATGGAGGGATGTTAATTAAATAGCGGAGGAGACTCTGTGTGTGCGTAAGGAACACCGTGCGTTTGCGTGAAGCTAATTAGATTTTGCATGGTTTAATGCAGGACCACAAATTAGGCATTTAAAAACCTGTCTGCCAATTGCCAGTGAGGCAAGCCGCCATTCTTTTTTTTTTATCATATAGCTCATAAGTCCCAAAATATGTAACCCGGAATATGAGTTCATTCTTATATAACAGGTGCCAGGGTGGGGAGGAACTTCCAACAACGATATCCTGAGTGCGCGTAGCGAGACTTGATGTGGCTGGGACATTGGTAATGAGCGTGGAGACTGGCTCCGGAGGGTGGCACTTGTACTGTCCCCATTTCCTCTTCTCTCTGAGCCCAAATGAGGGGGCCGGCCGGGCTTAGCAGCAGCGTTGGCTACCGCCGCAGTCCCCGGCTCTAATTAACCTCCGGGGGATTGGAGCGGAGGTCCGCCTGGCGGTGAAGAAACTCTAGGCCATGATATGTTCCCGAGACTGCAAAGCGCACTGGGACGATGCTCAGCCAGCCATGCGAATCTTTAGAAAACGGAGAGAGAGCGAAAAGGAAGGAAACGGCGGGGCGCCAGGATCCACAGAAGGTAGAACAGACCATTAAAGGTTTAAAAATGAAGCAGAGAGTCGATGGAGCTGAGTAAGATGGACAGAGAGGGAGAAAGGAGAGGGAAAAGTTTAGGGATTCAGGTAGAGGGGAAGCAAGATTTTGGCAGCTGCTTTGCACTCGGTTTCAAAGCCTGACTGGCTGCTGGTGTTGTCCGGTTCATGGAGGACTCATTCGGAGAAGGTTATAAGAGTTTGATGCAATCGCCAAGGCTCAACAGACAGCTGGACAGTGGTGCAATCTGCATCGAAGATTGCACCACTATTGGCAGTTTATTTGTAAATTCAATCCACCTCCAGCATGTTCTAGATCAGGACGCACATTCGGTCTCCATTTAGACAGTTGAGTTGCATTAAATGGATAATTCGCCACAAAAAAAGAAAATTCTGTGATCATTTACTCACCTTCATGTCGTTCCAAATCCATGAGACTTTGGTTAATCTTTAAAACACTTTGAAATGAGAATATGTTTAATGAAACCTGGACGGTTTCTGTCCATCCACTGAAAGTCCAGCTTACCATTTAGATCCAAATTTAGAAGATCCAAAAAGGAGATCCGGTTTCGGATCCCTGGATTTTCAATGGAAGGACCCAAACCACTCAGGTTTCACTAAAAATATTTTATAATTTGTGCTTCAATGTCTTAAGGGTTTGGAACAACAAAAGGATGAGTAAATAATGACATAGCTTTCCTTTTTAGATGAACAATTCCTTTAAGTAGACCCAGGTAGAGTCTATAAATTTACCCAATATTTTGTTTCTCTACCTCCAAAATCCCAGTTGAACTCCTGCTTAGGAGAAAGAAACGCCGGCATGTTCTGTCCACACACCAGACGTTCCTCGTGTGCGTATGCACGTTCTATGTGGCTGAACTGAATCGGACCAAAGTTAGCAGTCCTCACACAGGACACGCAAAGCTTATTTATATTCTAAATGAAGACTGACTGCAGACACAAACACGTAACCCATGCATGCCACATGAATGTTCGCCACTGGCAAGGCGAGGCAGCGCTGGCATGGATCTGGATGGTTGGCACGGCTCTATGTGCTGGTGTGGTGATGTGCTGTGACAAGCCGACTTTTTGCTGGTTCCTGAGCTCTGTGAAGGAGGCTTTTTAATGGGAGCGATACTGTCCGCCAAGCAAAAGCCATTACAGCCCGGCCTGAGAGATGCTAGCCTTGCGTGGATATGCATACAGCTCTGTGTAAACACTGGGAAGGATGTTTGAACAGGAGGATGAGGAAGTGGACATTTCCACAATGAAAAGATGGCTGTAGGGTTTGGCTAGAACCATGCTTAAGTTACCGCACACATTTCGCTTCAGGTAACAGATCACAGGAGCACAGGACCTCTTTAGAAACATTGCTAGGAACATTTGCAGTAAACATGACAGTTTATCATACTTCAAAAGTTATCTGGATGTAGACTATGAAAGTAGAAGTCTCAATACTGCCAATGCTGGCTGCCCTAAGCTGAATCTTTTTGTCAAATGGATTGGTAATTGTTGTCAAACATCTCATTAAATTGAGATTTTTAAGAAACCAAAACAAAACAAAACAACAAAAAACACAAAGATAAATAAAAGATAATAAATATGATAAAATAAAGAAATAAAATAATAATAAAATAAAAACTACTCTACTTAATAAACTACTTCTCTCTGAACTCAAAGGACAAGGCACAAAGGTTACAATCTGAAGGTTACAAAAAAAATGGCATGTGAACAATATGTAGAGTCTGAAAGAGAGAAAAAAACTGAAAGAGAGAGTAAGTGCATATTAATGATCTTTGAGCTTCATCTCACCTGTGTTTGGTGTTTCTCACCTGTTTCTCTGCATTTGCACGGGCAGATTCCTCTTGTGCCAACACCATTTCTCTCTCGGCCGTGATCTGTACGCTCTCACGCAAGGCCTCCTCCAGCTCCTCCATGCGCTCGTCCTTCTGCTGCAGAGAATCCTAGTGAAAAAAATATTTTAGTGTTTTAGTAAACATGCAACAAGACACTATAAAGTCTAACTGACAAACTTGCCTATGAAGGTGTTTATCAATACAATTTACAAATTTTTTTGTAGAGGGTCAGGAACAGTTCAATACCTAGATTTAACCACCTTTTAACTGAAATTGACCATTTCTGACTGTAAAATCTACTTATAAGCTGTTAAAAGATTGTACACAGTAAGTATGCAGCCTTTATTAGAACATCGAAACTGACAGCTAGTAACTAACAAGTGTAGCAGCAGGTAGCTCTGAGAAAGCAAGCTGCAGTCAGTTCACAGCATGTGAGGTATAAACATTATGAATTCTTGGACTGCGGTAAGTGAGGGCAACCCAAGCTGTCCATCTCATCAACATGACTCATCTACAGTCTGCTCCTATGATGACTCATCGCAGATCTACGACTTGACCGTCAAGAGTGAAATCATACTACTTCAAGTATCCACTCTTGAGAGAGTCTAGGTCAAAACCTAGTTATCATGACCGTTTGCGATTGATTGTATCAGGAATTGGAAAAACAGAGGGAAAATGATGGAAACCAAGAGAGAAAAAAATCTGATTGAAAGTGTGCTAGAGAGCGAAAGAACGCAATGGACTCAAATGAATAGGCATTGTGGGATATGTGGAGAAACGCCAGAGCAGTACTGAATATGGGAACAGTCTTGAGTTCATTACGCTGCTCCATTTCAAGGAACATTCACATTTCATTTTCCCCCCACATTTCAAAATCGGCTACAAAAGTCCTGACTCGTTTGGCAGGCCTGAGGCACTTAGTACAGACCTCTA
The DNA here is from genome assembly GCF_936440315.1 of Barbus barbus. Lineage (NCBI taxonomy): Eukaryota > Metazoa > Chordata > Actinopteri > Cypriniformes > Cyprinidae > Barbus > Barbus barbus. The sequence goes on from NC_136717.1 coordinate 21,811,406, forward strand.
CAAACATGCACTCTGACGTACACAACCGAGCAAACAGACGCTACACACACACATACACACAAACTGCCATTCATATACAAATGGAGCTCTACAGTGGTAATGGCCTCCATGCTGAGAAACTGCCTTCCAGCTAAAAGCATCAGCCTTCAATATGAAGACGGAGGCCTGATGCACACAATCCCAGACGCCGATGATCACAGCGAACATTTTCATCTGGAATCCCACACCACAAATTCCTGCTAAAAGAGGCAATGTGAAGGTACACAAATAACCAGATGCATCTGTCGCTCTGCTGCAGACAATCCTGAGAGAAAAATCATGAGCTTGTAAGCTGTTTATGAAGATGCTAGCATGCAAAACTGACCGTGACGGTGACTTATTTTAATTTTACATTTATGCATTTGGAAGACATTTTTTTTTTTTTTATCTAAAGCAACTTCCTTTTATAGGATGCTTTTTTCAAGCATTTGCTGGTAATTTGAACCCTTGATATTGGCATCATTAATTTTAAAGCTACAGAAATGTACATTATACCTGAGGAATGTATAACTGATACAGAATTCATTTGTTGATAACACTTTATTCTTAAAAACTCTAAAATTCAGAGCATCTTGAGATAAAAGCCAAGATGTTACAGCGATAATGTAAGAAATAAATTTATAATCAGTTTGTAAAGATGTTAACATGGAAAACCTGGCTGTGAAAGATTTATTTTTTTTTTTTATTGACTTAAAAAAAAACATTTTTGGCAGATGCCTTTAAGTAACATATGTTCAAGGTATACTTTTAATCAAGGTATAAAAAAAAAATCAGGGCATTAATCATTTTATGGGATATAATTGGGAAAAAAATGACAACAACAAAAAATCTTTGGCATTTACAACAATAGTAACATGCGACTGTTTTTTGTTTTTTTACCATAACATTTTATTTTTGGATTTATGCATTTATAAACTATATATTTATTCATGATTGATTTCTGATAAAAGTGTCTATCAAATGCACATATGTACATATATATCTTGCATTTGCAACAATAGTAACATGCCATTTTTTAATGAACCATTATATTTTATTTGTGCATTTATAATATATATTTATGCGTTCTAGATTTGATAAAATTGTCTGTCAAATGCACATACATACACACACACACACATACATATAAATATGCATTTGACAGACACCTATCAAAAATATATACATACACATACACACTTTTATCAAAGCGTCGATACAAGATATACTTTTTCCTTTATTATTATATACTTATTGACATTCTGTGGGCTATAATTGGGCATTATTGACACAGGATCAATAATCAAATCTCAAGATGTAATTATAAGACTGATCATTTTGTCTCTAAAATTCCTTCCAACTACATGCATCAACTTTCAGTATCAAGACAAGAGGCCTGATGCACACAATCCCAGACACCATTTTCATCATTTTCATCTGGAATCCCACACCACAAATTCCTGCAACAAGAGGCAATGTCGATAACCAGATGCATCTGTTGAATCGGCAGGATTTTTCTGTAACCAAGGTCAGCAATTACAGGAATTTCAGGACACAAGGCGGGTGACGGGGGTACAGATCACAGAATGTAGTATAAAGGCTCTCTCTTCTATCTTATTTTGACCATATTTAGCTTCCACTTTCCTCTCGCAGGCAGACCGCAATCACTTTGGTTTGATTTAAAGTGACAGTAATCCTTTTTGCTCGGTCAATATCTCATTACGGTAACGCTTTTGGTGCCAAAACCACACAGATGATAGAAGGAGACACCTCAGGGAAGCCACAAATCAAAGCCACATGCTGTACCATAGGGACCGGCCGGGTTCGGGTGGGGCTCGCTGGGGAATCTGCCCAGCTCTCCGCAGCTCGCACATCCAATTAGGAGATGAGCAGGACGAGCCTGAAGAACAAAAGCTCAGCTCGCACAGTTGGGGCAGAATGACTTGCAGCTGTCTGACATGCTCACACACAAATAATTGACCCAGGGTGTCCTAATTCAACACGAACCCGTTTCGTTCCCATCTGCGGCTTCTTTTTGGAAGAAAACTGAAAACTGTGTTCTCAGTGTCGCTGCACTGTCCCAGAACTCAAGCAATTTCAGCAGTTCATTAGGGTGAGGAGCTTAGGTCATAGTAAGACATTATTTAAAATAATTCAGGATGACCTCAGCTAAACGTCTAAGAAAAGACACAGCCAAAGTGAAGGGTTTGGTAGCAGATGTCCCTTAAAGCAGTCGTTATTCCCAGCAGGAGGATTCTTCTGTACCGTTTTGGGTGCGAGAGCGAGGAATCACAAATGTTTATGAAAGAACCGGAAAGAGCAGCAGGTGTCCATCCTTCCTGGCTGGGGAAAGCGTAAAAGACAGCCAAAAGCATGGTAACATCAAACAACATACGCCAACAAACAGGCCCAATAAAAAAAGACCTTGGAAGTCTATTAAAGAAATGAGAACATGCGGATGTGATTCCCCCTACCCCCACCATCTGATCCCGAGCTCCCGATCCTGGATATGGTTTGAGTTGAAAAGCACGGATACTGGCGAAATGCTCTGCCAGACTGGACCGCATTTGGTTTTGACTCTTTGGAGAGTCAAGAGACACAACAGAGCCAATGTGAATGAGTTCATCGGACGTTCAGCGAATCCACAGTTGTTTAAAACGGTAGAACAGCCATCGTACTAGGGAGAAAATTTGAGAAGTAGCAGCTGAAAGTGGGCCACAATAAACTAGAGTGTTGTTAATTTGTGAACGCAATCAATAACAAGAAGGCCAGGAGAGGAGGGAATTAGAGTGAGTGACAAGCAGAAAGAAATCTAAGCTTCCATGACGAGCTCAAAACAGGGCTTTGAAACGCTCCCAAGAAAGCTGGATATCAAGCCTCTGGGTGCTGTGGTTACCGCAGATCTAAGCGCTACGAACACTGTTTACTTCATTTCTATAACCTCCTGTGATGTGGTTCTTTGAAGCGAGCCCTTTCCGGCATCTTCCAACTCTTTCTATATCTATCTTTCAAGCCCTCTCTCTCTCCCATCTTACACGGCTTTCTGCATGTTCTACATCAAGATGATGGCTTGATGTTGGGGCAGTGGGGTAAGACGTGTCATGTCATAAATCTAGCAAACGGTATATGATAATTTTTTTATAGAAAAAGGTCATCCTATTATGCCTATGACTGAGAAAAGTGACAAGCAGTTTTCAATGCTAAAAATGTTAAAATTCATTTTTTCACATGGCAGAACTTAATAAATATGTAATATATATTGGTGAATTGCCAATGTAAATGATTTACTAAAGATTAGTCACAAACTAAAGATACATTTTAATAATTTATGTAATATGCATTATGTTATAAATATCATACATTATCTATAATTAAAGGTGCCATAGAATGCATTGATACAGTATTTTAAATTGTTCTCTGATATCTACACAGAAGGTATGTGGCTTAGGTAAGGGCAAAAAATCTCCAGAAACGATTTTACATGTCCATTTACAACCCTAGGATTTCTCCCTAGAATGAAACGGTCTGTTATTGGCTTATTTGGCAGGGTCATGAATAATAATGAGCTCTGCTCTGATTGGCTGTTTCACAGTACAGCTCATCAGCAAGAAGGAAGTACAGGGAGGAAAATATATATTTAAATACTTTCTCTCGCAGTTATATCGTCGGGTAATTATACTGTATATAAAACGCGGGCATCAGGGAGCCGTTATTAATATGCGAGGCATTGAAACTGCTTTTGAACGATCCATCGATCACGTTATAGTTTCACTTTCAAGAGACGCGATCACACAAACTATGTTTACATTATGGAGCAACAGTACTTACCACACATTTCACAAGATCAGATGCTTGTCAGTGGTGCTCAGGATCTGTAACTCATTCGCCATCATCCTCATCTCTCCTTACTGAGAGTGAAATCGTATGTACTGTAACAGGCTACCGCTAGCAAGGAGCTAACCATGTCCCTTTAGTGGCTCGCGTTATTTGCTTTCTGTGCCTTTCTGAATACAAACACCAACCCATCCCTGCACTTCACACCCCCTGCATGGCCTGGAACATAAAATTTATTTTGTTATTTTCGCTGTTGTCCGCGCTTGTTTATTTACAATACCTACAGAGCTTCTGATGGTTCGCCGGCTTAGAACAAGGGCGGGTTTATGCAAATTTTGGGGGCGTAGTGATCCCGACTGTTGCGTCACAGTCGGTGTTATGTTCTGATTCGCCTGTTTTTCAGTGGTCTTTTTTAATCACGAGATTTACATATGAAGGAGGAAACTATGGTGTTTGAGGCTCACTGTATGTCATTTCCATGTACAGAAGTGTTATTTAAATATGCCAGGGTAAAGACAGTTTTTCATTCTATGGCACCTTTAAACATTTCTCTGATGAAAAATATCCTGAAATATATCTGTATATATTTAAAAAAAAACATTTCAAAATATCCATATGAAGAAAAATGCATAGGAATTACATTATGCATTAGTACTGTAAAACTAATTTTTTTCATGTATTCCACATTGACTCAACCCATGATGTTACTTTTCTGATATATATCATATTTCTATGGTTATATGTAATAAGATGTTTTTGCATTTCTGGATGATAGCAGTGTTGCTATCGTTAACTAAATCTAGAACTGGTCTGTTTTGCTAATTACAAGGCTAAAATAAACTTATTTCAGTTAATATTGCCCTCTAATATTTAAGTTGAAGTAATAACACTACTACAACAACAAAAAAAGAAAAGAAAAAGGAATGAAAATAAATTATCGCTAAACAGAAATAAAAAAAAAACTATGCCATAAAAAAATATTAAAATGAAATGTAAAAAAAGAAAATATAAAAATAAAAGCCAAATTTAAAATATTTATAAAAACTATAATGCTATTAGAAAATAACACTGAAATATAATATTAATTTCAATTCCCATTATAAGTAAAAAGTGGCACAGCCAACCCTATGCTTATGCTTCAGCATTTTACCCATTATGCGAAGTACAAAAAAAAAAAAAAAAAATGATGAGCATGAGAAAAAACATTGGCCAGGTGTGTTAGACCTTCAGGTCTCTCCACCCTCCGCCTGTGGTGGTGGGAAGCTGACCTTTAATTCACAGTCCTGTGATCACTGCTCTACCGTGCGTTGAACGATAGCGGGTGTCTGGGCACAACGTATCATAAAACAGGCTCCCCAAAGCATAAAGACATTATCATCAAAGTATCTCTGTGGGGAAATTCTGCCCTCAGCGGGGAAGCCACTGGGGCAGTTTCAAAGCCACTAGTTTATGCACATGACAGTGGACCCAAAAAATAAAAAACAAGAATGAGAGCAAGAACGTCCCACACAGCCGGAGGCTAAACACTTAGCATAAGGAGGAGGAGAAAGACTTGAGATGTAGCAGAACAAAGATGGGTGTAAACAACAAGGCTCTGTTCTGATTAAAGGGGTGGAGGGCCTGCATATGGGGCTGATGGGTATCAGATGGTGCAGCTCTGCAAAGGCAAAGGCTTTATTTAAGCAAGTCAGCACACTTGGCGGCCATTTTGGATCTGGGTAACACCCTCGGGCAGTTAATTTCCTAGTCATGCAAGCTCAGCTCCTATCTATTTGCATGAGGAGAGAGCGAAATCCAAAGTATTTGCTAACTTATGTTGCAATAACACACTGCAAAAAAACTATTCTTAGTAACACTGCATTAAACATGTAAACTTTTTTTTTTTTTTTTTTTAGAGAGAATGCTTCTTTAATACAAACATATTTTATTACTGCACACTTTTTTTTTTTTACATTCTCTAGATTCAAGACATAAAAAAAACACCTATTAAAAGTCATTTTTGCAGTGCATGCCAATTTGAGAAGAAAAAAGTGGATGATAAATTTAGGGTGTTTAGCTCCAGCCAGGCTATTTTTCTGTATCATCCCTCTCATGTGGATTCGCGTTCCATAGCAAATGATCAGGTGATGTCCTTGCCAAAAAATGCAATACGATCTTCTAATTTTAAGGCATGATTTCCTTTCTCATAGTTGTAATGTTGAGCGCTGAGATTTCTACCATTCGTAACTCAACGACTGCTGTGTCATACGCTTTCTGACACAGGCTAGCAGCTCTGGGACTTGCAACAGTACAGAGGACAAAAAAAAGTTTTGGAAAGGCCACAAACAAAATGGCATTTCCTTCCTTTTGACTGTTTGAGCAGTCATGCTAACACACCATCTCTAACATACACAAGACAATCAAACTGTTGCAGCCCAATATGTCCCTACAACCAAACAAGGTGCTCTTGATTCCCACAGCTTGCAATAAGTAGCCGATCTCTAGTCAGAGTTTCTCTCCGCCAGCGCTTTGGAGTGTCAGTCTCACGACTGGCGTCTGTTAGCTCCCTCCTGACCTGTTCGCGCTCGAGAGGTGATGAGTGGCAGAATCAAGGCTTTCATGTGTGAAGTACACTGCGCTCTTGCTTTTCTTCCTGCACCATTTCCATTCCTCAGTCTCGGCCTCGATTTACCTCTCTCTCTTTCCGTTTCCCTCTGAGTGTTGAGAATGGCTCTCGCCACCGCATTAGTGATGACGACCTTGTCGGGTGGATTTTTACCACAGTTTTGTTTCACCTCTGCTCAGTGTTACCACTAAAGTCTGATCTCTCGTCAGTCTTCAGAGGTTTTGGAAGACAGAGTGGAACATTCGAGAACATCCACAAAGACCTCAAGAAATCAAAAAAGTCCAAACCTGATGCTGCCAGCGCTAATTTGCCTGGACCGTAATGTAACATCTAATCCCAAGAAGGTTCCTCTACATGCACAAATCATTGTTAGGTCAAGCACAAGCAATTCGTAAGAAACATAACAGTTCCCTGCTGAAAAAACAGTCAGGTTTGCTGGTTTTAACTGGTTAAAGCTGGTCTTCCATTTTAATGTCTCCAAAACACATAACAGAATAAAAAAACAAAACAAAACAAAAATACCCAAACAAAATACACACAAAAAAAAAAAAACACAAAACAAGACCCAAAACAAAACAAAAAAGCCCAAACAAAAACATCAAAGCAACACAAAAAACTAAACAAAAACAACCAAAAGTAAAAAACAAACAAAAAAAAAAAAAAACTCAAAACTACAAAAAACACAAAACAAGACCCAAAACAAAATAAAAAAAGAACAAAGACCACCAGCTAAAACTAGCAAACCAGGTATGCTTACCCATCCCACTGAATCCCATTTCCTAAGACTGTCCTGTGCCAACTATAGCTTCCTAATGGATCCTGGATGTTGCACTGCAACCAGTCTGTTATGGCAGGTTGAGAAAATGACATTTAGGATGAAAAAAGGCCTCCCCCAGGGACAGCAATATGTTCCCCCTCAATAAAAGCAGCGTTTGCAGGCCAGCGAGTCATAAAAGGCTCCTGTTTGACTCTTTTATATCTGCGTGTTTAAAAAGGACCATAAACCTGCAATTCGCCTGCAGCACTTTGGCTGTATTAACTCCAGTGTGTCGCCATCCCCTGTCAGATCTTTTCATTTACCTGCAAATGCGAACACAAGGAGAAAGACCAACGAGAGACTGCATGATGGCAGATGTATACCCGTTACATAAATCTTTACATAATGTGTTTGTTAAGGATGGGTCAAGGATGGTTAATTATTGAGGTTGACTAGTTTCGCTAGATTTTTCTGTCGGACATTCAGGAATCCCCTGCTGTTAAAAAAATTAAATAAATAAATACAATAATGAAATGAAATAAATAAAATAAAATAAAATAAAAAGCATGAAGATAAATCAACCTGCGGTCCATATATAGTCAGTCTTTCTTAACCATGCACAAACTTACATGCAGACCACCAGTGCTTATAAGAGCACTTAGCAGCATGATCCCTAACTCGCCAAATGTTATAAAATACTGTTTCACAATTGCACACTAAAGGTGTCATTCTAAGCTCTCTGCATTTGAGTGCTGATGTTTACAACCACACGAGAGCACATTGTGCCAAACATAAAAGTGGCTGTGAGACTTATAAACAGAAGACCTATGGCTTACAACTGCTATTCGTAATGTGCGGCGCTCCGGCGTCAGTCTAATGGCTTCTCTGGAGTAGTGCACACATTGCACCTGTGGGGGAAACCCTTTTCTGAGCTTGCTTTGATGATTGCACAAAGTATGTGGCGGAATATGTTCACCCTTTCTAAACTGAAGCATGCTGACTGGATGTACCTTTCCATTCTTTGACCTTTGTATTTTCTTTCCAATGCTCCCTTCAATTTTTCCGTCGTATATGTCTTTGATGAAGGCCGGTCAAGGTGGAGATTGGGATACAGTGGGGCCTTCTGTTCACAGGGCATGCTGGGAGTCAGAGCATTTGGTGCTGCACTCCGTGCAGTAAAAGGGAACAGATTGAACCACGTAGTAAAACAGGTATTTACTGGGCTTCATTATAATGTCATCTTTTCTCCCCCGCTGTCTCTCTCCATCCTGCTTCCCAGCGAAAGTCTTGATTTCTTCAGGCTGATGATATTTGATCAGCGGGAGAGGGTGGGGGTGGGGGTTACGGCTTGATGATTCAGTACGTATTGCACGTCTGGGAACTCTGTATCCGACGGAAAAATGCTGAAGAGATGTGGAGGCCTATAAAAACCCATCTCCAGTTTTATCAGACAAGAGAGATAAATGAAAAAGGATAGGGATGATTCACAAGAGGTTAAAGTCACGCTCTTGAGGGCCGTTGATCAAAGACCTTCTCTTGCATTGCAATTCTCTGCACACGCAGTGTCTGTGCCCCATTTGATCATCTTATTGGAAACTAACAGATAATCTTAATTAACTAGACGCTGACCATTTTGATACTTGCCCATTAAAAACGTCACTACCAAGATTTAGCAAAGTAGTGAACAGCACGTTGCTATCTGGTGAACTGTGTGGTTTCTAGCGTTTTTGGTAGTTGTTAGTAGGCCCAAAGTTAGGGTTGGGGTTGGTTAATTCAAAGTGATTAAATAATGTAAAAAAAAAAAAAAAAAAAAAGTTTCACTTGAATTTTTTATGGTAATTCTGTGGTGTTAACTATTATTATTGTAACATCAATATTTTAGTTAATATTTAGGTCAGGTCAATTTTAGAACTATAAAAATCATCCAATGTTCACTTCTGAAGTTTTGGACGACACAATTTCGGTAACTGTTTATGTTAAACTGTTGTTGTTAACTCAGTATTATGCATGTACCAAGTAATTTTCATGCACGAGTAATAACAGATTAGTTTCTATAGTTTTTCTTTTTCCATGAGCACTGTTAATGACTCATAAAAAGTAATGTGATTTTTGTATTCAGCTTGTCAAACTTCATAAACATTAAAAATAAAAACTGTTTCACAGTGTTTTTTTTATTCCAAAGCCATTATTGAATTTGAATTAAATTTCAAACGAGGTTACAAAAAAGAAAGAGTGAATTTGAATTTAAATTTCAATTCTCAGAATTTCATATAACCCTAATAAGTATTGTTCAAAAATAAATTTTTAGAATGAAAGTTGGTCCATGTTTTTATTTTTTAAGTCATGAAGGTTTTATAGAGCTTACAGACAAACAGATCGATGAACACCACTTCATTTCCCAGAATGCATTACCTGCGTTGTATTTCTTAGCACTGCAGTTTAGACCTAGTCATTCCTGCCATTCTAATTTCAGTTCAACTTCCTGCGTGTTAAGGCCAATGCAGTTCGATGAAAATTTGAGGTATGAATCATGTCAATAGCACGCATTACACACCAAAGTTTAACAGTAAGGCCTACGAGTTTGTTCAAAGTTACAACGATGCTTGCCTAAGAAAGCACCACTAATTAGAGGACTGATTGGATCAAATCATGTGAAAGCAGCACAACGCCACCAGCAGGAAACTCAAAAAAATAGAAGAGAGAGTCCTTCCTTTCTGACCATCTAACCTTCTCCAATGTCAACAGTTGCTATTCTGAATGTGTTTGTGCAGCTCTGTTGCTCAACCACAACCGACCACCCCACATCTCACCTCAGGGCTCCAATGGAAACCTTCTTCATTAATTGAAAAAGCCATTTTTAGTGTTGGGTCAGAGAGAGACGACTGGTCTGGTGTCCTGGACTAACCTCTCTCTCAGCTCACCCTGACCAACCGACTGGAGCGGGACCACCGTAACCATACCGAATCATCAACAATAATCAGTTTCCCTTCCAAACACATCCAATAGCGTGTGGAGACAGCTCGGGGTTCGCCTGATCTGGAGTCTCAGGGCCTCAAGGCCGGATCGTGACATGCCTGTGGGGGAAGGTGGTGGTTGATGGTCTTGGCTGAAGGAAGCAACTGTCGCCGCTTCCAGACGAGGCCCACGATGCAGCAGCATCAGGGTGCTTCGAATAGGGGAGCGCAAGCCACAATGTGGGCTCGTGGCAACGTGACCCCACGGAGGATGGTGGGGCCCTGAAGTCAGAAATGAGCTCTCTTTGACCGCAACACGTACTTTTGCGCACGCACACACCGAAGCATCACTCGCCGGGTACCACAGGTCGAGGTCCAATAGCACATCAATCCTGCTGTCAGAAAAAGAGCATATGAACTCGAACGAAAACAAAGAACACATGACACAGAACAAGGAAAATGTGAAAACGGAGAATGATCGAAAGAGCTAACCGACGGCCAGGAAAAACACAGAAAACCACAACAAAGGGTGGGCCGCTGTGGCATTGTTGTCCAGAGATCTACGGCAAAGAGGAAAAACAGCCCCTCCATAAAAAGTGGGACTTTTTGCGCTGAGATTCTCACAGACATTAACTGCTGATTCTGGCTTTCTAGTCGAACCCTCACTCTAGAAGGACGGGAGCGGCCACCACAGACCACCATCCTCTCAAATCGGAGCAAAAATAGTCAATTTGCTGAAAGTTACATCAGCCTGGATGAGATGGTTCGTATTTGCAAATCGGCTTAAACTAAACACGCCAATACCTGGATACTGTTGCCGACGCTTCTGCTTCAATATCGCAGAGCCATAAATTCAAAAATAGTTCCTGCGGTTGCACTGAACAACTGTGTCTTATTTCATCGTTCAATTACTCTCTCCTTTTCTCTTTTCCCAAAATCCAAAGCTCACAATGAGAGGAGGACACAAGGTCAGGATGTGCGTGAATGCGGTCTGGATGAGGGAAACATGAGATCGCTCTTTACCTGAGAAGAATCCCAGCAATTTTCAAATGAGGAACCAGAGCTGACATCCAAACTTATATAATCAGAAGACGGATTGCTCTGAGCAGACATATTTCTAGGCAGCACAAAAGGAAAACCTTTAAACGCTGCACAAAAGATTGAGCTTTTGTGAATAACTCATGGTTTGGGGGGAACTTTGACCCTCTTAAAAGGTTGATGGGCCTCATTATGGGTTAAGTTTCAATGTTAAGACTATAACAGCCACTGCTCTAGTTGGATTTCAGTGGTTTTGTGTGTAAAACCCTTGGTCGAAATCCATTACAAGGCACAAGGATTCATCCTGCATTTCAATTAGGCAACATCATATGAGTAAAGGAACGGACTCAAGAACTGTACATAACTGAGTAAAGTAAATATGGACTTTACCTTGATCTGTTGAGAACTCTCGTTCATGTTATCCTCTCGCTTACGAGCCTCTTCCATCAACTGAGCATTCTTGTGCTTCTCCACCTGCTCTTTGTGCTTCAGGTTGGCAACCTTCTTGGTTTGGTCTTTCATTTGCCTGCAAGGACACACCAACAGATTTCAGTCAGACATTTACCGATGGACACTGAGGTGGATGGATACAGGAAGCATGAGGAGAGAAGAATGTGGTCTTTGACAATTAATGGTATAAAAACTTTTTAGGAAATAGCATTGCCAAAAGATTTGCAGAACGCACATTATGAAATAATGCATAATGTTTCAAAATACTATTTTCAAAAACAAAATATGCATTATTATATTCAGAATAACAAAAATTCAATATTGGATCAAACAAAGATCAAATAAAAACGTTATAATGTTGCACTGACGAAATAAGATCACATGCCTATTGTACATTTAAAGTAATTTTAATCTGAAATTCTGTGATATTTTAATATATCACTATGTATTGAATTAGGAATGGGTCAAAATAAAACAAAATAAAAAAATTAAATACATACTAAAAACTTGTACTAAAGTTCAAATTAATATATTACAGTTATTACGTTAACTGTGTACCTTTTTAAACAAAATAATTAAAAAAAATGTGTTACTATACAAAAGAAGGTTCTTCAGATTATAAAAAGGTAAGAACGAGATGGTTCTTCTATGGCATCAATGTGAAGAACCTTTTAAGCAGCTTTATTTTTAAGAGCATATAATTAGGAATGGGTCCAAACAAAACAAATTATAATAAAATGGCACTATGTCTGACTGATGAAAACAGATCACAGTCTGATTGTACATATTTAAATTTGAATTTATATAAATTTGAAAATCCAACTATTTTTTAATATATTTTCATTAGTTACATATTGTATATTAAAAATGAAATACCAACTAATATTATCAGGCCACAAGTAGAATTAAAGACCTCTTCATCAAAGAGTTTTATCGTCTTTTGTACACATGCAAGCAGTCAAGTACAAACAGAAGGGTCAATGAGAAGAGCCAAAAGCGGTCTAGCTTATTATAAATGACAACAAAAGGGAGCAGGACTGATCTCCACAGATCAAGCTGTGCTGCAAATGAAAGGCAGTATGTTTGTGTTTGAGCTCTGGGATTTTTCTCATTATCCTTTTCCCTCCTTCATTTGCAGTGGCATGGAAACCCGCAGGAACACAAAGCTCTACCAAAAAGGAAGGAATAAATAAATTAAAAGAGCATTCAAGGTGTTTTCATTTCTGAGAAGTGTCGCACCAACAGGCCTAGATGCTGCGGTCGCTCCGTCTCAGAGCGCGAGAGTTTTCCTGTTTACGTGGCCGCCATCGGTGCATTGTGCACTGGCAGCGTGGCGACCGGGATCGGTTACTGTTAACCATCTTGACTTGATCAAAAAGGGAAAATCTGCGTCTCTGCCCTGCAGAACAGATGTACCTCTGACTATGCCAACACCAATGTCTTTAAATGAATAATAACACAGCGTTGTGGAAAGACCTCCCTCGGCCCCCCCTTGACACCACAGAGCATTGCCCAAGACACACAATACGGGAAGGTAATTGAAGAGCTATTATGGGGGCTTATGGAATATGACAAGCTACGTCTATGTGTGCCAGGAAAGCGGCATGAAGGTGCTCCACCAAGGTGCTTCAGTTGATGTTTTGGAGCTTTCAGAGCGCGTTCGCTGAAGCAAGGCGACGTTGAACAAGCCTTGGCGAAAGCAGGCCAAGCCGCTGCGCCACTAGAACCTGATCGTTCTTCTGGATGAGCTGTTCTGAGCACAGTGGAGTCTCTGTGTGGAAGTACCAGAGGAAAGCTGCAGTCTTCTGGCTCCCGCTGCAAATACTAGTACAACTTTGCAAACAACAGCCATACAAATATTTGGAGATCAGGTCAGCCTGGTGACATACTGCTAGTAAAGGAGCAACTGGTTTGAGCGATTATCTGTCTTTTCAGAAGGTTCCCAAGGTTTTCTTTTCTTTTCTCTTGGACATGAGGATCACGAGACATGTTGACAGAGTGTAGGCAACAAAGAAGTTGTTGTATCCAATATTTGTTAGAATCATACATTTCTGCAAACGCAAACAGAAATCGGGTCTTGAGGCTAACAAAAACACAATAGGTCCTTGATCCAGTTTCACTGTTAGGGTGTAAATAACTAAAAACAGCATGCTACTAACTTGACCACAGCACATCAGCTGTTTCAAAACAATGCGGATTTACCATGTAGAATGACAAATGGCTCCATCGCTGTATTTTTAATCAGCAGAGTGAACTTTGTCCTCTCTTTTGAAAGCTGCATTGGGAAATCAGATTAAATTGGTGAATCCGTTCATTCACATGGTTCATGTAAATAAACGATTCACTGATTTATTTAAACAATTCGCTGATTTAAACAAACAATTCACTGATTCATTTAAATGATTCACCAATTAATTTAAAACAGAAATATTTATTTAAACAATGTTTCCGTCTGTTATATAAACGCATTTTCTAGTTTTATTCGTTAGTTCTCGAATGGGCTAACTGCAGAATTAAGCAGTACCATCTGACAATTATACTTCCAGAATTCTTCTCAAAAAGCTATTTTTAGTTAACTAGCACTAATATTAAGTGTATTAGTGTAGCTTGGCTGTAGTTTAACAATTTTATGAGCATCTTAACAAGATGCAGTTCCAAAGTAGTTTCCTCAACACTGCTAATTTGATGCTATTAAAAAAAAATCGAATAAAAGCGCCGCAAATAAGTTTCATGTCCATTCTGGAAACAACAGGCAAATTGCTCTGTGCTGTCAAAAAACCATCTTGAAGATAACATGACCATATAACAAAGCAAAAAGAAAGACTTTGTGTGTGTGCTCCAGGGAGTTTGTGTAACAGGTCATAAATATACTGGAATGTTCCTATTTGGTGTTTCCAGAAGAGGCCAAGCCATCTGCTTGGCTCCGCTACACTTGCAATAAGCAGCTGACTGTTTTTATGCATTGCACGCCAGCCTTTATTCAGGGTTTTGATTATATGTTTATATGTCTCCATTTGAGCTCTGATGTGATGGGATAGGTAACCCCATTTCGCAGAGTTCATGCAGGAAACACTTCTACAGCAATAAAGAAGAACGGCAACATCTAATTCAGATGTAATTCGCCAGTCGTTCTGGTATTTTTGATACGCTGTGATAAAAGCGTACGATGGCGCAGGTACAGTGTATAACAAAAGCGATTTGTAAACCTTGCTGACAGAGAGGCTTTGTTAGGCGGATATTACTAGCATGCATGCCAATATTTTCCGTGAGCTCCACTATGGTCCACTAAGTGATGGTGACACTCTAATCTAGCCCATCCTGTCAGTTTAAGTCAAATACTGATTTCAAAGATTCCTTAAATGGACCCAAAATATAGCTCTGCTTTACGTTTATCAGTGTAACAGTGAAACAATGAACCACACAACACCCAACTGCATTTACATGAAAAGGAATATTCAGAAGATGAAATCATCATGTAACCTAATCATGTAGATTGCAAATACTGATATTTCTAAAATGTCTGTATTGATTTGAATTTGGAGTCATCATTAGAGATATCTAAAAATTCTGAAACCTGTGAAAATACATTTATATTTCAGTTTTTTTATTTAAAAATTTACATGAAGTGTGTATAAAAAAAAACAACTATTGATTCGTTTTTATTTAACTTTTATATTAAACATTTGGTATCAGTTATTTATTGGAAAGATATTCATAATGACAAAAGATTTCTGTCAAATAAATGCTGTTCTTTTGAACTTTCTATTCATCAAAAAACTCTAAAAATATTAAGCAACAACTGTTTTCAACATTGATAACAATAAGTAATGTTTCTTGAGCATTAAATCAGCATATTAGATTTCTGAAGGATCATGTAACACTGAAGACTGGCGTAACGATGCTGAAAATTCAGCTTTGCCACCACAGGAATAAAATTACATTTCAAATACATATTCAAACAGAAAACCATTTTTTTTAAATAGTAATAATATTTCACAATATTACTGTATTTACTATATTTTTGATCAAATAAATGCAGCCTTGGTGAGCATAAGAGACTTTAAACAAAACATTTTATCAACTTAAGACTTCTGAACAGTAGTGTAAAAAAAGAATAAATACAAGAGATATTTTAAGAGAACATCTCACGCTTATGCTAACACAATAACCTAAATGGAAACATCTCTGTTGTGAACACAGCTACGCAAGTGTTCAAGGGCAGAGACCCCATTTAAAGGCCTTCTTTACTTCAATTTTTCCAACGCCAACATTTTCCTTTCCTCTAAATAAAGCTCTGGATCACATACGTAACCCTGTCATCTTCCTCCTCTCTGTGCTGAGCTTCATGTTGCATTAGTGGCCATATTATCAATACTAGGAAAACTGTACTATATCTGAGTGCCAGTGCGGCTTCAGGCGACATTAACATGAGTGGAAAAAATGAAAAACAGGTAAACAGGTATACGACAGCGCGGGAGAGAAAGAAAATAATCTTTCAGCACAATTTTGAGCTTGTCTAGAGGAAAAACACACTAATTATACATAAAAAAGTAACAAATAATTCCAAACAAAACACACATTTGGACACACAGGTGAAAATGCATTCAGAAGAGAATTTCTGTACTCCAGTCCAACCTAATGCTTTTTAATGAATCTTATTTTCAGGGAGCGGAAACCCTTGAATATTATCAAAAACAGTAATTCATTATTTTGGTCCAGATCTTACAATTAATAATTCATACAGAAGACAGCTCCAGGCAATGTTTACAGGGTAAGGCTTGAAAGCACTTTGAAATTCTCAAGATATCGGCTGAAGCGTGTGAGCAAACATCAGAAAGTTTGCTAACTTTCGGCTATAAAGATGTTCTAAACTTCTGCATAATGAAGTCTTTGAAACATGCATCTAGTAAACACCTCTCCAAAAAAAAAAAACATTTGCGCATTTGCGTCCTTCCAAAGCCATGATGATAA
Organism: Barbus barbus; assembly: GCF_936440315.1. NCBI lineage: Eukaryota > Metazoa > Chordata > Actinopteri > Cypriniformes > Cyprinidae > Barbus > Barbus barbus. The sequence continues at coordinate 21,828,033 of NC_136717.1, forward strand.
GTGAATGCTGTTGAATGACCACCATCGCAAGTTCAAGCTAGGAAAACAAAGCAATCCAAAATGCGCAAGCCCTCAAAATGACTCCTTATAAAACGTTTGCTCTTTCAACATTTCCTTTCTCAAAATAATATGAGCCTACATTTCTAAACAATTACGTTTTGTGGTCACTTAACTGGAGAAATGAGGCCCGGCGGGCATTAAAGCAAACGTTACTCCAAAGTTCAATCGCACCTGACACTTAATAACATAAAACAAGACCCAATGGTAAAATTGGGTGCGATTTCGAGATGAATGCACAAGGAAATCGATGTTGAAGAAATAAATCCATCACGCCGTTATGAGGAATTCTGGGTAGAAAACAGAAAAGCATCTTATGTTACGAAGCCAACCTGCATTTATGAGCGGGCTGCGCAACGCAGAAGGCTGGAGATGGTTACCGCGCCGCATTTTCATCCAAGCCTTTTGGGCCCACTTTTTGATGTCATTTTTCTTGCTCTTTTCAACAGTGCTGACAGAATTGCACATAAGTGTGCCCACACTAACAGTCCAGGATGGGATAAACAGCAAAAAGGTTGAGTAAGGACAAAAACCTTTCTGTTTATCGCAAGCCAGACCTGTTTGACCGGCAGAGAACGGAGTGGAACGCCATCAAAGACTGTTTGAGAGTGTGTGTTTACTTCATCCCTCATCCCTCTCAAAGTCATCTTTTAATGTCAATTGTGTCTTTATATTGGCCGGATATCTCCTTCCCGGCGTTCAGGATATGTTCGTGAGCTCAGGACTAATAAAAGACAGGAAATGTGGGTTCTTCGCAGACTGTGGCCATTTCTCTAGCAGCAGGTGGAGCAGAGCTGGCAAGAGCCGCTGCTTGATAGCGGGGCTCATTTTCACAGTTCTGTCTATGGTGAGCGCGAACTTTTTGAGCCTAATAGACTTTGGCTTCTGAGGAGGTTTAGCGGCCAGGTGCACGACGGGGTATCCCCGCGTCTCTTACGTACCGTCCTGCGTGCCGCAGATGATTCCCTCTGGCCCTTGACTAATCTAGTTAATCATGCGGTCGGCCCTGAGGCCAGGCCAGCCAAAGCTAACTGGAAAGCTCACAGAGACAACAGACAGGCGGAGGTGTTCCCCGAGCCGGCCGGATCGTATGCACTCATCGACAGGCCCAGAGAAGCAGACCTCCCTGTCTGTGCGGGATTGTGGCCTTCACCTGCCGAGGGAACCGACAGCGGCAGACCAGCACAGCAGAACAGCCTCCCGAAATATTGAGACAAAAGCCAGAAATACAGCCTTCTACCCCTCCAGAATGAGTAATGGTGACTTAAATTACACAAACAGAGAATGTGGGAGAGAGAGGAAAAACAGAGGGAGGAATGACAAAATATATTACCAAATATATTACTATATATTACAAAGGCACTGTTTATTAAATATTCCAAAAATAACATGCGGCAAGCTCATTTTAAATCAAACTGATAATACTGTATGCAAAAAAAAAAAAAAAAGAACGCTTATAAAATACTAAAGAAAAATTAATTAAATTATTGTGCACACAAATAAAAATATATACTATATAATAAAATAATAATAAAAAGTATAATACAGTAGAAAATCATTCTGACAAAAACTGAATGAAAACAAAATTAAAAAGAAAATGTGTGTGTAATGTGTATGTTTATGGATATATATATAAATAATGCCCTCCCAGAGTATTGGAGCAGTAAAGACAAAATTGCTCTGTTGGCTGTGGAGTCAAGACATTTACAAATATGATTAAAAGATGAATATGAGACAAAACTACAGAATGTCACATTTTATTATTGGGTGATTCAACACATAGATGTTTTACCAGCTAAGAAGTTCAGCACTTTTAGAGTTTCATCCCTCTATCTGATGTGAGCGTAAGCATAAGGAACAGTTGCCTCACAGGTCTTTCTAAGTGATCAGCTGTGTCCTGTTGCATTAATTCTTCAGATATTAAAAGCAGGGAATGTGTCGTATCAGTTATATCCATTACTTCTGTATTCTGAATCTTGCATTCGATGATGACACACACAAACCAGGATGAAGATGAGGGAGCTGACTTTGAGAGAAAAGCAAGCAATTTGGATGCTAAAAGAAAAGAGGAAGTCAATTAGAGCTATAGCAAAAACAAAGAGCATGGAGAAATCAAGAGTTTGGAAACCACCAGCAACCAACAACGACCTGATCAGCTGAGAAAACAAAAGTAGTTGATGACAGACAAATCATAATAGCTGTGAAAATTAACCCTAAAAGACGTGTCTGTAAAATCACCAACAACTTCCAGAAAGCTGGGGTGATGCTCTGACAACCTACTGTCCTCAGGAGACTTTGACACAGAATTACAGATGCTACACAGCAAGATGAAAACCTCTGACCAGCACCAAAAATAGAAAGGCAAGATTAGAGTTTGCAAAAAAGCACAAAGGTGAGCCAGAAGAGTTTTGGAACTGTGTTTATGGACCGATGAGACAAAGATGAACCTTTATCTAAGTGATGGGAAAGCAAAAATGTGGAGAAAAAAAAAGGGAACTGCAAATGATCCCAAGCATACAGCCTCATCTGTAAAGCATGGTGGAGGTGGTGTCATGGCATGGGCATGCATGGCTGTCTCTGGAACAGGCCCTCTCAACTTTACTGATGACTTAATGTATGATGACGGTAGCAGAATGACTTTGGAAGGGTGCAAAACCATCTTGCCCACCAATATTCAAGAAAATGCCACCAGATTCATTGGGAAGTGCTTCATATTGCATCAGGACAATGACCCAAAACACCCTGCCAGTTCAGTCAAGGAATTTATAAGGGGAAAGAAATGGAAAGTCTTAGACTGCCCAGGTCAATCTGCAGATTTAAATCTGATTGAACATGAATTTCTCCAGCTGAAGAGGAGAGTAAAGGCAGAAACTCCACAAAACAAGCAAGCAACACTTGGAACTGGCTGCAATAAAGGCTGGGAAAAGTATTTCAAAGGATGAGACCAAGAGTCTGGTGATGTCTATGGGTCACAGACTCACTGCTGTGATTGTGTGCAAGGGATCTGAAACTAAATAATAGCTTTTAATCTTTTATATCTGCCTTATGTTCAACTGTCCCAATACTTCTGCTCACATCAATGAGTGGGATGAACTCTAAAAGTGCTGTTCTTTTTATTTGGTAAAATGTGTGTGTTAAAATGGCTAATAATAAAATATGACATGTAGTTTTGTCTCATATTATATATATATATATATATATATATATATGTGTGTGTGTGTGTGTGTGTGTGTGTGTGTGTGTGTGTGTGTGTGTGTGTGTGTGTGTGTGTGTGTAATCATATATTCACAGACAAGGGCAGAAGGACAGACAAGTCAGAGTCTGTCAGAAAGAGACAAGAGAAATAAAATGAAAAACAAAAAGACAGAGACTAAGAGACAACACGTAAAAGATAAAAAGAAATACAGTTATAGAGACAAAATAAGAAAGTAGAATGAAAATCAGAAAATAATTAGAGGTAGAATGAAAGGGAAAAAGAGTGAGAGAAATAAAAACAGAAAGAAAAAAAGAAAAGAAATACAGAATGAGAGAATGAGACAGAGGAACAGAAACAAAGAAAGAGAGGAAGAGAAGACAGGAAGCGTTCATACTTCAGGGAACGACGCACATCACATTTATTGTCAAGCATTTGTAGACTAAATCAAGAAGCCCTGGAGCTCAGCAGCGAATGCGCAACACTGGGGAAAATTCATTTCAGAGTGACATGGATTCCTTTTCATTACACCGCACCCCTTCATCTGAGGGAGATATCAAATCGGCCCTGTTTGTTGTGTTGCTGAGTTCCAGAGAATAAATAAAAAAAGCCAAAACACAAAGAGGAGGAGAAGAAGGATGAGCGAGAAAGAGATAGAGAGAGAGAGTGACAGTTCTGTCAAGCGCTCCCGTAACATTCGGCTTGTTTTCTAGTGGAGTAACAAAAGCGGAAAAAATAAAACAGCTTGACAAGTCTCTGTTCCAGACCAAACTAAAAAGAGATGCAAATAATAACCACGATAAACAAGCTGAGCACAGAGATCCCGGCTGTAGCTTTTCAACACCGCTCGGGAGAAAATGACTGATGGAGATTCTTTACGCTCCAATTAGAAGTTCTGCAAGGGCTCTCCCACGTTCTTTTCCCACATCCTTTCTATCTGTCATCCGCATACAGCAGAAGCTCTGGTGAGTCCTTCTTTTCTTCTTCTGAACTTGTCTCGGCAGACCTCACAGGTAAGCTAGCATGCAGTAATAAGACAAGCTCTTCTCTTATAGCGCCTGCTTGACCTTCCCAGGTTTCCTCATTCCTTCTTTTGAACCTTTAATCAATTCAGGTCAGAGCAATTTCTCTTTTTTTTCTCCATAGAAACTTTAGAAGCAAGTCCAAGGGGAGTGATGGAGGCAACAAGAGCAAATTGGGGTTAAGTGCATCGCCCAAGGGCACCACCACACCACAATCAACTGCTGAATTATTTTCCCCCTGTCTTGCGGATACTGTTTTCCTCCCACCGGCCCCTCAGAAACACAGGTCCCGGATCATTCGAACCATCCTTAAAATGATTTACAGAGCAGGCCCTGGTAAAGCAGCATATAGTTTGTGTGTTACAACCTAAAGTAGTTGATTTGCAGTTGTAAGGAAGTGCAGGGGAGGAAAGTAGGCATACTGACCTTGAAAGCAGACTGGGAAGTATTCCAGTGAAAAGAAATGCAGAGGAAGAAAGAGAGAAATAGAGGTGAAAATACACCTAGAGTGAGCTGGGTTAAATTGGAAAGCTAAGACAAAAAGAGTTAACAGTGCATGAGCATTCGCATGTAGATTAACTGATAAAAGCAAAGTGAAAGGAAACATACATAAAAAATAAAAAGAAATCACAGGGATGATGGCAGAACCTGACGATGTGACATGCAAGCGCAAATGCTTCTTCGCATAAAAAAAAAAATTATAAAAAAAAATACATAAAGTAAATGATATACATATACCATATACATCTTTAGTAAGGCTGTGAATAGTGATTATTTGAATATACAGATGAATTAATCCATTTATACACAACTATACATACAATTTGCAGAGAAGAACATAAAATGGGCTTTAAAATGTAATAATATTAATAAAAAATTATTACAACTTACTGTAGAGGAACATTCGCAGTAATTTGTCAGAATATTCACAGTGTACAATGCCAGGTTTATTCATAAATCTTGACTAGAAATAATATAATATACTATAATATAATAAAAAATAAACACACATAAATGTATATATTAAGGAATAATATGTTAAATTTATATGAGAAATATTTGTATTATTATTAGCATTAAAATAAATTATATACAAATATAAATATACATACAAATATATTTTTTAAATGTATACATGTGTGTATTTATTTTATACATAATAATAAATATAAACAGTACACACACATGTAAACTAACTTTTATTTTGAATGCAATTAATCGCGATTAACCATTTTGCATCCCTAAATGTAATACAATATAACATAATATATCCATATACATTTTATTTATATACTATATATAATAAAAAAAGTCCATACATATATTATATGATATATTACACATACAATATATTTTTTATATTTCGTTTACATTTAAATATTAAAATAATGCTCTATAAAATGCAGTAAATTAATGTGCTAAATATAGTCCTTAAACATTTCCATAGAACGCACCGCATCTTTTCTGAAACTCAAGGGCATGTTATTTTTTGAGACGCTGCTTCATCATCCTTACAAATAGTGCTTCAGTTGTATTTTTCATTTGTTTTACCTCTATTTCTTTGCTACTTGTCTCTTCTAGCTCACCCTCCCCTTTTAGCTCCGTCTCAAACAGTGAGCCTTACAATCCTCCATAATTACCTGCAAATTTACCGCTACCGAATTTATGAAATAAATACCCCAATGCCCCAATTCACCCTCTGCCATTTTTCTGTGACTTTGAAGGCATTTTCGAACAAGGCCTGCCTCCGCACCACTGATCTGCAACAAGAGGAGCTTTGGCTTCTACATCTCGGAGCGAGAAAGGCAATCCTGACTCTGAACAGAACGCGTTGCTTCTACCTGCCACTCGCATCTTGATTAAAGACGCAGGAGCTAACAGAAGAGGATCTGTCTGAACAACTCTCCGTCACAACCACATCAAGAGTGCTGGAGAACTACGACACAGAGTGAACAATGGGAGGTTTTTGAGAACCGAACTCCCCGGTGTGTTTCAAGAACATAACTCGACTCAGAGCGGTAATTAGCTCGGAGCGCCACGGTTAGTGATTGTGGCTGGTGTTTATTTCAGAAATCGTCTCTCGGTTGACATGAATGATGCAAGCCAAGCATATGGAATTTGTTTTAGTCTAATCCTCTCCTAACGCACATCTGTTAAGAAACTGTGAGACGTTCAATGCGCGTTAGATGAATATTAATGAATCAACAGAAATCCACCTAAAAACACTTCTAGCATCCAACGGCGAGAGTAAATAAATGGCCCTGTCAGGATTCCAACTACAACACAGCTTTGAAAGGCTTGACGGAGGCTGTAAGGGAGTAGTACACGACTGTCAATGCACAACATCAACATCCGTGACCTCCACGACTCTTCACCTCCAGGCCAGACTCTAGTCTGTTTACACTCAAGCCCTATTTCAATTATTCATCTCCTTTATTTATTTATGAAAGCCAAGATGAGAGAAGGTCTATATCTGCCTTCTATTAATTAGTCCAATTAAACAGGCCACCGACAGAAAGCGCAACATATCCTGGGAGGAGCAGACATGCAGTCGAAGGTGTGCAATCCATAAAGTTGGAGATCTTATTCTCCATGTCTATGAACACAGAACATATACTGCCTTCCAAATGTTTGGGATCAGTAGGATTTTTTATGTTTTTAATGGAGTCTCTTATGCTCATCCAGCCTGTATTTATTTGATCAAAACACTGAAACAAACAGAAATACTGTGAAATTTTATCGCAAATTTTAATATTGGTTTCCTATTTTAATATACTTTAAACTACAATTAATTTTTGTGATGCAGCGCTGAATTTTTTAACCAGCTATTACTCCAGTCTTCAGTGGAGTAATGATGCAATTCACGCTCAGAATCGTAGATGAATCGCATTCAATTTTGAACGTGATATTGCGTAGCTTGTCAGCGATCTATGGCTCTGTGTATTAAATGTCGCTCCATCTGAAAGCAGGTGACGGAGATTTACCGCTAACCACAGAACCATCTTTACTGACGAGATGCGCATGTCTATCGCATGCCATATATCGTGCAGCCCTACTGAAAATTCAGCTTTGCTTCACAGGAATAAATAATATTTTAAAATACATTAAAATAGAAAACTGTTATTTTAAATTGCAATTACAGTTTTTTTCTGTATTTTTGATCAAATAAATGTAGCCTTGATGAGCATAACAAACTTCTTTAAAAACATTAAAAATGTTACTGATCCCAAGCTTTTGAATGCCAGTGTACTTCGGGATCAGAGCAATGTGTTTGAGATTAGAACTAAATCTATGCTTGCAATGAATCTTCCAGACAATGCCAGCATCCCATAATGCTGTGGGATGAGCGCTGAAGTTGCCCTCCAAATCTCCTACAACTCAGTTTTGGTCTAATGCCAAAATAAACGGAGGATAAGAGATGACCGAGTGGGTGAGAATGGCAGCTCACAAAGAACACAAACAGAAGACACCCTCGTCTTCTTCCTTGCTCCAAACTGCTCTTTTAGTGCTTGTTCCAAAACCAAAAATCATTGAGAGGACATACGGTACTAATGTGTACCCAGTTGAACTATACAATGATATGGACACCCTACAGTCCTGTGGACTTCACAGATACAAAAAACTATTTTGGACTGAATTGGTGACTTATCTGTTAGTAGCGTTATATATAAATAGGTACATGTACACTAAGGTTGTCGCAATACTCAATACAAGGGACATTTTTACTGACGCTGTAAAAAGGCTGATACTGTTGCTTTTATTTCAGCAAGCAATCGTGAATCCTGCAGTGGAAACATGGCAGATGGAGAATGGAAAATAAATTGTGGAAGTTGCATAAATGAAAAATTGAAAAATATTGGGCTACATACAAGATAAACTAAAGACGGAAATGAGATCACATGCGTAGACACAAACAGAGAAAGAGGTTGCAAGTATCCTGTCATTTGGGGGTTTTATCCCCAAACGTGACCTAAATCTGACAGAAGCTTCCTTTGCAGACATCTTCAGTTGGAAACATTCAGAAATTAAATAAATTGTGTTTAAATTTAAAAAGGGTTTGGATTAATCAATAGTAGCTACATAAAAACAACAGAAGTCTATGTTGTCTTCATTAAGAGTAAACGTGCAAGTTTGTATACCTCTCCAGCTCGCTGATCTTGCGATCCTTGTCATTCTTCTCATTCTCCATCTCTCGGAGGATTTCCAGGAGCCGGTCCACCTCGGACTGTGCCTTCCCAGCATCCTCCTTGAAACGAGCCACCTCCAGCTCAAGTGTGGCAATGCGTTCCGACAGTCCTGCATTTGTCTGAGCCTCAACTGCAACAGATTGAGCCTGTAGGGGCCAAAAATAGAGTCTCAGGGGCAAGCACAACAAAGGCTGGATTTTTATAATGTAACATAATATAGTTATGAACTAAAAAAAAAAAATAAATTCATAAATTAAAATAAATTCACCAATTAAGATGGTAATAATAAATGAATAAAGATGATATAAATATTAAAATATAAAATGCAGGTAGTTGTATATAGAAAGGATTAATTTTTCACATTTTGTCATGTGTTTTTGTGATTGACATCGGGAACACCACAAAACAAAAGTGAGTTCATTTAAAAATTTTAAATAAAATGAAAATTTACATTAAATTAGTGTTGTCTGAGATAAATTGTTTGCAAATATTTAATGTATTATTTAAATCACACTGGATTTGGTGTAAATAGGAGTTACACCCCAGAAAAAGTCTCAAAGGAGTTTTATAATGTCCTCCCCTGAATAGTTTCACAAGCTTTGGGTTTTGCACGGGTTTCAGCTGTGAATGGACAAGAAGACATGAGGCTCCCCTGACTTCAGCTCTCCAAAGACAAGCTGTCAGCGGTCAGACCACTGTCATGGGTATGCGTGTGCGTGTGTGTGTGTCTGTGGGCTGTTTTGAGGTCTCGGACACTCGCCTCACACCTGCAGGCTCTGTGTAAGCTCCCCCGTGACATCACGACAGGATACGCTCTCATTACAGGGACACATGGAAACACAATCATGCTGAAGTCATCAAAATAATTAGTGACATTACGGCCATCTAAAGTGCCGGGTCAAGGGCCTCCTCTAATGAAAAGTAAATCAGTTAATTTCCCTGGACAATTAAAGGAGTCAGCCGTAATGTTTCTTTCATAAAAGTCCTCTAAAAGGACACAGGTGATTTCCTGCTGCAAAAAAATACTGCTGTGAAAACACAAACACAGTGCAGGCTTTACAAGCTGAGGACACAAGAGCTCTGTGTCATTTACACCATGACTACATGCGCATGAATGTGTACATACCACATCTGAACGCAGAGGACATTGAAAGATAGCTTCAATGTGTCCAAAATGTGGTTACAAAACTAACCAGGCATGAAAAGTGATTAAAAAAACCTTTTTCCTCACTAGAAACCTGCTACAGCGCTGGCATAAAAAAATACAGCAAAGTGTCTGGGATCCGAGGTTTCTTCAGACTGGCACTGTGTGAAAGAGGACTGTTCTGGTTTATTGGGGATAATATTTGAAGGTGACGTTTAGGCCCCGCTAATTAGCTTTATTAAAGTCTCGGCCTAAGGTTGAGTAGGTTTCCACTCTCACCGCCAAGAGCTTGTCATCTGTGGACGGGCCGGCTGGTGCATGAGAGTGCACGTAAAAGCCTAAGTCTGGCAGAGAAATGAAAGTTTGTATACGAAAACATACGATACACACATTTAACGTGCAATTAGCATCAAGAATGTGTCAGAAAAAGGGGGGCGGGGCAAATAAAAATCTGTCAGTACAAGGCACTTTCCATGAATAGGGTCTACAACGTTAAAATGATGTAAATGATGCAAGTATTTATTTTATTTTCAACAAATAGTCAATGAAAGGAGGTGCTTAACTGTCAGAAAATGGTAACAAAAATATACAACTAAAAATTGAATATAATTTGAGTTGTTTATTTTCTATTCATTTTCTTCAAATGGAGGTTTACAACTTTTTCCAACCTGGTTACTAAAATTTGGGGTATAAATACAGTTTAGTAACAAAAAGAAAAATGCAAATCCTTTGACTGTTATTTTCTATGAATTAGATATGAAAATTAAATAGACAAAATGTAATGAATAATAAAATACATTAAAAACTAAATATAACAAAATAAAGAAAGGAATAATTTTTCATCTTTGCATTGAGACATTTTGTCATGTGTTTGCCAGGCAGCTGATTGGAAACAGTCTTTTATTTAAAAAAAAGAATGAATGAATAAATTAATAAATAATAAAAAGTAAAATAAAATGAAAAAATAAATAAATGAATACATACATTAAAATCTGAGTTTCTGGGGCAAACATAGTCTTTATATTTAAAAAATATATAATAATAATAATAAAAAAATAAAGCTAGTTTGGGACCAAGTGCTGGTTTGATAGACCTACATTTCCCATAAATTAAAGAAAAAAATATAATCATTTATTTAATAAAATTATAAAATAAATTATAATTTAAATGATAAAATAAATTATAAAATAATTTTCTTAACATAATGGGGAATGTTAAAGTTTGACAAATGCAGTCAGCATCCAAAAAGTGTATAAAAATGTGAAAATAGATCATTCACTTTTAGTACAATACATGTCAAAATAGCAACTTTGTTGCATGATTTTAATCGGTAGATACATTCTTGAATATATCTATCTATTAAAAGGAGGGATATAGATATTGATGTGTATAAAACAAAGTGTATTGTATTCTTGGAATGTGCCACATTCGTCTGATGACATGAAAAGCATGTATTCAAGACCACTGACAAACCCGTTCACAATACGGACACAGACGTGTACTTTGAACATCTGAAAAAAAGGACAAAAAAGAAAAAAAGTGACAGCGAGACAGAGAGACTGGGTAGGAAATAACTAGCATTTGTACAGTTATTAGTGGGTGTCTGCTTGTAAGCTCCATGAAGCTTGTTGGTATTGGAAAGCCAAGGCAGTCCATCCATATGGCATCATCTTTTAAAGGAACAACCAGTGTCCCAGAGTGCACCAAACAGGGGCTTGTGGGAAATGCGGTTTAATAATGTTGTTTAATAATGTGTTTGTGCCTGTGCGGCCGGGCAAAATAAGAGAGCGGCTGTGTGAAAACAGAACACATTTGCAGTGTTTATATGCATTTATGCTGACTTTCTTGACCTATAAATGTTCTTGCGAGAAAACATCTTGGTGTTGAATGATATAAAAGTGCATGTGTGCACAGCCGGGGATGTAAAGGAGAGTTTTGATGTGCGTCCATATGAAGTAGTTGAGGAAGTGCATTGGGGGACTCTTGGGTGGTTTGAGTAATGTAGACCGTTGGATGTCTTGGTGGCATGTCTGTTCTTATTTTGTGAGCTGCGCTGACACCTCCATCTTCATACACTCCTGACGGTCACGCAGGGACAATTGAGGCCTCCGCCCCCTTTCTGTCTCATCCAATCACAGCAGACGCCCAACGAGCTGTCAGCGGGTTTTCACTTGCACTGCTTTTATACGAGACCCTGTGCGAACACAGATGCACACACGCTGCCAGAGATTTCATTACTCTTGGAACGGACGATGGGACCCAGATCTTCTCATCGAGCCATGCGAAGAGCTCTGAATGTGCATACGAAGGTGACCGGTTCATACAAGAGCTCAGCATCACCATTCAGAACTAAACGTACTTGCACATATTTCATTGCAGTCTGAAAAAACTAACAACCACAATCGCCTACATACACAGAAGCTCACAGACATGAACACTTAAGGGTATGAATATTTAAAGGAATGATTCAATTCAAGATGTCATCATTTACTCAGTCATGTTGTTCCAAACTTGTATGACTTACTTTGTTCTGGAAAACTCAAAAGGAGAAATTTTGAAGAGTGTTTATGCTGCTGTTTTCCACAAACAAAAATACAGACTGTCAAACTTCAAAATGCACAAAAAACACTAAAAATCATTATAAATGCCATTACAGATTCATTTTTGGGCTTGAGGGGGTATATAGTTTTTTGTTAGTTTGTTTTTTCACCTGAAAATGGAGAAATGCCATAAAATTAATAGGTATATCAAAATACTGTCTTGAATTGCTAATTCACTGCATTTTAATATTTGTTAACCATAATAACTCCAATATTAATAAGAATCAAACACTAATAAATCATCATCATCATGCCCATGTTCCATCATATTAGTCTGGAATGACAAGAGAGTGAACAAATGATGACAAAAGTTCATTTTTGAGGGTAACTGTTCCTTTAAGACAACTATACTAACACTAAAAACTATGGTTGGGCACTTTAAAAGTGTAGCATCTGTAAAGGCACGTGCACACCATACTGACACAGCTCAGTGCGACACATATCAGCTTACAAACATGCCACTAAATCCAAGCTCTGCTGAGGAGCAACATCAAACCACACAAGATCATCACTCTCAAGCTTTAGATAAGGAAAGATCTCATGCAAGCAAATCTCAGAACACTCAGAGACTCCGCCAGCTCCCTAACATATCCTCTCTATCTCAAATACACACAAAACTAAACTTGAGATAAGCCTCCAGCTCATGCAAGCAAAGCTCCACTCACACATTTATTAGTTACACACACGCTGGCACTGCTAAGGGAGGCTTTTCACACCGAGATGCACTTACAAGATTGAAGGGATGGCCTGACATGAGCTCAGAGCGCTTTCAGAAAAAAAGAAAAAGAAAAACAAAGAGGGGTTGGGGAAGAAAACAGAATTGGGCGATACACAGAGAGTGATGACGAAATATTTTTAAGCAAAAAGTGAGAAACATTTGATCTGGTTAAAAATCAAGAGACGACGAGGCAGGATGAAGAAAGAAGACAAGAGAAAAGACAGAATTAGAAGAGTGTGAAAACAGATGGCAAAGAGGAAAGAAGTCACAGACATGGTTGGAGCATCAAGCGGTGTCAAAACATCACTTGTAGTGGTTTGGAGTAGCATGAGCTACAAATATAAGAGACTTGAGATGATTGGGAATAGGGATGCACAATATATTGAAATAAAACTGATATTGTTTATGGCTGAAACATGGCACTGTTCATTTACAGCTCATGATGTTTTTCAGCATCTCAAAGCAGCTTAGTTCATTTACTGTGAATCAAGCCGCTCACTGTGTGTGTGTGTGTGTGTATGTGTGTGTGTGTATATGTGTGCGTGCGTGCGCATGTATATATACACACACACACACACACACATATATGTATATGCACACGCAGTGTATTTTAGTGTTAGTCAAAACTTGTATTTTAGTGTTAGTCAAACCCTGTATTTTTCATATTGTAATAATAAAATCACAGGAGAACTAAATATCACAACATCAGTTTTTTCCAATATCGTGCAGCACTAATTGGGAACATATATAGCAGTTTCCAAGACACAAGTCACAGAAGTGAGGCGTAGTTTTCCTCAACCTTAAATCAAATCTTGTGTATTCCAACCAGCACCATCAGAGATCTCTGTAGTGTGCAGGAGCCATAAGATATGAAATTCATTAAATAGCTGTGTTCCAAAACCAAGAGAGCAGTCTGACTGGGCAACATTTGTAACACATCCATTTAAATAAATCAAATCCTGAAATCTCAAAAACTGCCTGCAATTAAACTATATATTTCAAATCAGCAACAAAGTCTGACATGACGGTAGGTCTGTGCGATACTGACAAAAACAAAAAAAAATCTAAATTTTTCAGGGATTTTATCGATAACAAAAATCAGACAATATTTTGCTGATGTGTTATTGTTCTGGTATCTTAAGGACTGCCGTGAACAGCTGACACTTAAAGTTTTTCATATTCTGTGTGGTGGTCAGTTCACACTGATAGAAATTAATCTTTTCCAATAAGTTTAAACTGATTTTTACATTTTATGGGCATTTATACCTTTATAAAGCCATTTTCTCTAAAAGTGTCCATTATCTTTTGAGTCAAATTCTTACATTAAATCAGTGAATTAGAATAATAAGACATTTGGGCTGTTACCAAACAAGTGATATCAGTACCAACAAAATTCATCTTTGCAATGCAGAGGAAACAGAAGCTGCGTCTGAAGTGGCATTTAGATGCATTTACACACTGTTTAATACAAAATTGAATGCATTTAACCTGCAATTACAAAAAACATGAACCTGCAATAAACAAAATAATGTTTTGATATATTAATCATAAAACGTTGAATACTGATATTTGAAATTATTTAAATAATAAAAGATACTTTAAATGAGAAATTAAAACCACCAGTAGGTAGCAGCAAGTCACGTTAATAATTGAGTCATTTGGATTGAACCGAATCATTTAAACAGTTGATTGATTCAGGAACAAAACAGCGTCATGTTACTCAGAGATGTAAAACAGTGCTGTGGCTGTGTTTGGAATTATTTTTGTTGTCGAAATAGCGCAAAAACAAGAAAAATGGTGTCTAAAAAGTAAGTCTTAAGTCTTTATTAACTTCTTGTTTTTTGAACTGTTGTAAAAAAAAAAAAAAAAAAAAATCAATATCACATTTGTAATCATGGTAATTTTTGGAGAAAAACGGCACTCTTCAAGTGAAATTAACTAAATGAAGTGGTAAAAATATATACATTTTCTGCCCCCATGTTTTGCATTTGTGATCATTCTAAATGTATTTTAATAGACTGAATCATGCAGTGAAAGTATGCACTCTAAATGCGTACATGCACTAGTCTAGATTTCACATAATGCACTCTGAGAGTGCGTTTTGAATGGTTTTTCAAAATACTCGTTGTCAAGTCGCACATCGTTAAAACAACATTACGATATTATCGCAGAAGATATACATCACACACCTTTACATGACGGTCCCATAAATGTTGTTTCTTATCCTCAGATGGCATTAAAAAGTGCATATCTTTTATTTAGAAGGCAGGATTTATTCCGCTATATTCTGCATTGCGCTTTCTCCCATTCCTAAGTATGTAAGCGCACCCTCTTTATATATCTAAAGTCTTTGATCAGACTCTGTTGGAATGAATGTTTGTTGAGTATCTTTTTGCACTTGCATTTGAGTGCCTGTTAATATAATTGTGCTGTTGAAGTGTTTCAAATGAATCAAGTATAAGATTAGTTTAGGATGCTGTCATTGAAGGTAGAGGCCTATGTTGACCACAGTCTCGCTCGGGTCTGGAACAGAGCTAATATCTTCCCTCTATAGCTCTCGACAGAGAAAACTCCACAGGTAAAGTGCACTTGAGTGAACATTCAGCTCACTGTCATAGTATTAAGTGTTGTCAATGTAGCGCTAAGGGTATGCCAGTCACCCTAATGACTTGTTAGGCATTTTCGGGTGCTTAGATGACGACGAGACTCTGTGTTTGCTAGCTGTGATGCTTCATTTCCCTCCAATTGTCTGGCTCACCTTCTTGAGTTGACTCTCAAATTTGGTGCATTCCTCTCTCTTCTGCTCAAGAGCGATTTCGAGACTCTTCAGCTTGGAGTCCTTCTTCAGTCCAGAGGAGGCCAGGGACGAGGCGTGCTCCTTCAGGTCCAATAGAGAGGCCTGAGGACGAGGGAAAGGAAGGTTGGATTAGAGAGCACTTATTGAACAATCTACCTCTGAATGTAGACGATCAGGTTCAGGCGGGGGGTGGAAGAAAAAGCTAATGAGAAGCAGGAGGAGACTTTGTTAACGTCATGCCACACTCCCTGATTGCACTGAAACAACCTGAGCACAAACACATGTAAATATGCAGATTGGAACCACAGCAAAGCCTGTTTCGAGCCAATTTCAACATCAGGAAGCACGAAGAGCCAAGACAAATTGCCATGTGACAGTTTTTTCTTTTCAAAACGTACATTTGTATACAAACATGCAATCAAAAGGATTTAATTCAGTCAGATCATATTGGATCAAATAAACTTGACCTGGTTTCGGAAACAAAAACATTTAAAGAGTTCACTCTAATCTAAAAACTCACTTACTTATCCTCAAGTCATTCCAAATTTTTATGTGTCTTTCTTTGGTGTAACTGTGTAATGAATTTAGATTGGAGCTTTCTAGTTTATAAAAAGATGGAAACCCACCAAAAAAGTGGCTCATGTGTCTTATACACATTCTGAATCTTCTGAAGTCATACAGTTATTGACTGAAAATCTTGACATCCGCCATTATGAGTTCATCAAGAGTTCATTACAGCAAGTAACTTTGTCTGAATGAATCATTTTTTTGAAGTCAAATATTTTCAGTCAATCCTTTGGTCGAGTTCTAAGTGATTTGTTCATAAACACAATGATCCAGTTTAAGTTCAGCTCGCTGACTCACTTACTGCAAGGTAACATAGTAACTTGAAATTTGGTCTGTTTCTCACCCAAAGCAATCATATGGATTCAGAAGGCTCTGAATATAGCGCTATAAGTTAAATGGACCACTTTACGATACTTTTACAGTGCATTCAAATCCTTTTTGATGGAGGAAAGCGCCAGTCCTTGGTGAACTGTTCCTTTAACAGCACACAGGCTTTTATGAGGAATAATGTGGTAAAATATGAAACAGGAGAACGATTTAGTTACAGTAGCAGTTACATCTCAATAGTAATATCACAAATATCGTGTGTATAATGTACAGGCCTCTGCACATATGCAGTACATCAGCGCTCTGTTTTTTTAAGCCGAGTCTCAGACACGCTGTTGAAACTGCAGCCCTCCATCCATGAGGCCTTTCCTGCTTTTCCGCTTTCAGCCGTAGAGCCCCACAATTTCACACTCGACTGGAGTCCGCGGACCAAAATACACACTTAATGTTCATACTGCCGCCCCGCGTTCTCTCGCGTTGGTAAAGAAAACAGGAGAGGGGAATGATGGGATGTGCTGGACTCCACACTTTATGATTAGAGCGCGGGAGGGGAGGCCGAAAGAGCTGGGAGCGAAGAGGTCACTGCTCACCAACAACACAATGCAGGAAAAACAAGGAGAGGGATATAACAGGACGCTGAGCGATGGGAGGCTGCCGCATGCAGCTCAGGACAGCAGCCGTGATCCAACGCAAATATCCAGGACACTGACGCTCTGGGCTTCACGTGTGGAGATCTCACAAAAACCGCTGATGCTCTGAGCTTCACGTGCGGAGAATGGACATGGGTGGATCTCACAAAACCCGTAAGGATGTCTGGGGAACATTTAACCCCAAATTTAACAGAAATTAATTTAAAATTACATTTTAGAATAAAAAAAAAAAAAAAAAAAAACTACTTTCATACCAGCAACTTTCATTGCTGCCAGCAATGTGTTTTACCACAATGTACAATTTATTTTAATTGAAAAAATCAATTTGAAATATATTAAATTAAATACCATTTTAAAACTACTTATGAGCAGTTTATCCATATGACTAACTTTAAACATCAGGTTTAAAAAAAAGTAAAAATTGTACACTAATGTTCAAAATGTAAATGATTTAATAATGTTCATTATGTTTTTGAAATAAATTTCTTATGCTCACAAAGGATGCATTTATTTAATTCAAATTACAGTAAAAACAGTAACAAGATATTTTATATTTTTTAAATATATTTTACAAATGTAATATATTCTTGTGCTGCTAAAACTATGACCCTTTTTTCAGGATTCTTTGATGAATAGAAGTTCAAAAGAATAGCATTTATCTGAAATAGATTTTTACAGTAATATAAAAGTGACTTTTGCACAATCTGATTAGTCCTTTCTGAATAAAATATTCATTTATTTTAAAAAAAATACACCAAACATAAATCATAAACAAAAACTTACTCCCCTAAAACTTTTGAATGGTACTGGATATGTCGTATTACAGTGACTGTTATAGTAATGTCGTTATTTTAATCCTCTAAATTGGTTTAATTTTATTTATGCAAAATATAATTTCTTTTTTTTTCTCTACAATTTTGCTGTGAAATGTGATTTCATGAGATTCACCCACAATATGGAATTTCTATTGGCAAACGGAAATGGAAAGGGAAAGAGAAAGATACAGATGAGAGGAACTAACTACTGTAAGGGGGAGAGACAGGAAGTGGTTTATTGGTGGGGATGTGCATCGCCCATGTTCTAGAGGCAGACAGCGGAGAGGAATGTGGAGATCACAGCAAACAAGAATAACCTGAATAATAAAACAGCCACAGACACAGTGCTGTGGGAAAGCAAACGCAGTCATTACAGGGAGTTCTCAACCAAAAATGAACATTCAGTCATCATTTACTCACCTTCATGTCGTTCCAGAGCCGTACTACTGTTGTTCTTCCATGGAACGCACATGGTAGATTTCTGAATATTGTACTGGTCACTTTTCCATGCAATTACAATGAATGGGGACTGAAGCTTTGAAGCTTCAAAAAAAGACCAAAACCATAAAAAGTACCATGAAAGAACCATAAACGTTATAAAGTAGTCCATATGACCTGTACACTATATTCCAAATCTTCAGAAGCCACATAAGGTCAAAACTGAAATCGTTATTCTGACTCCAGTGAGCTGTTATTCATTACAACTGGATCATTTAGTCAGTGAGTTGAAATTATTTATTGAAAATTAATTCAGTGATCCAGTTCACAAAACTGGCTTGATTGATACCAAGACTGAAAATAAAACAAAATAAAATAAAATAAAATAAAAAAATACTAAAAAAGTCGAATTTGAGGAAATGTGCTTTAAAATAAATGCAAAACATTTAAACTATCCTGTACATCATAAAAACTTATAGTGCATTTTTGTCCTTTATAAAGCTTGAAATCTTCAAAGAGCTTCAGCAACCAATACGAGGCTTTAAAATTTCTCCTTTCATGATTCATGAAAGCAAAAAAATTTAATAAATCAGGTTTGGATCGACATGAGGGTAAGTAAACGATGACCAAATTTTCATTTATAGGGTCAACTATTCAGTTTATACTGACGTAAAGGCTATTGGAGAGATTCTAGACAAAATACAAGAAAGTGCAAAAAGATAGAATGTGAAAGGCAAAAAAAGAAGAAAAGACAAAAAAAAGTGAACAACAGAGCAGAGTTGAAGACAGAAAGAGAAATGAGCAGTTGCTCTCTGGGAGGGGCCGTTCCCTCACATTTAGAATCCGCCATTTATCTTCTTGTCCTACACACACACACAAACACACACACATGCATACACACAGGACTGACAGTGTTGTGGGTCCAGCATGTCTGTTTTCATCACTACAGCTCCTCTGGGGCTGTGTGGACGGCTGCGAAATCAGTCTGTCTCTATCAAGCCTGAGCACCTCGTCCAATAGTGCAATCTAAGGAAGACGCTTCTAATGCTGCCTGGGATCTGCTTCAACCTCTTTAATCCACACCTGACACATTATAGAGGATTACTGCATTATAAATGCGAAACTGCCATCTGAACTAACATTATGAATGCAAAATTGCACAAGTCGGCTAGTCCCCACCTCTGAGCTATTTGTTGGTCAGTTGAACGTCTGTTTACGCAGTACTGTACAAAAACCTGTAACTTGACTTGCTTTCACAAATGCAAGATATAATCATACAGAAACAATCCAGGCTAATCTTTTGTAAATATGTGTGAAGATTTCACTGAAAAATCCAGCTGATTCATAAAATAATAGTTTAGCGTTTAATTACAGTTCTCCAGATAGCAGAGATTTAGTTAAGGGGTGTTAGGATTAGTTGTGGATTTTAGTTGAGTGTACAGGCCACAATTCATGACTGCAATATTTACACCGCAAACACAAACTTCTGTTCACAAATATGCAAACAGATTACACAAATCTGAGCATATGTTTGCAAGATGATATTGCAGTTTAAAGGAATAGTTCACCCAAAATTGAAAATATGATTAAAAATGTACTCACCCTCAGAACATCCAAGATAGAGATTAGTTTGTTTCTTCATCAGAACAGATTTGGAGAAATTTTAGCTTGCTCACCAATGGATCCTCTGCAGTGAATGGGTGCCGGCAGAATGAGAGTCCAAACAGCTGATAAAAACATCACAATAATCCAAAAGTAATCCACATGACTCCAGTCCATCAATTAATGTCTTGTGAAGTGAAAAGCTGTGTGTTTGTAAAAAACAAATCCATCATAAATATGTTTTCAACTTCAACCTGTTTCTGGATTCATGTGGATTACTTGTTGATTATGTTTTTATCAGCTGTTTGGACTCTCATTCTGACGGCACCCATTCACTGCAGAGGATCCATTGGTGAGCAAGTGATGTATGCTAAATTTCACTAAATCTGTTCCGATGAAGAAACAACTCATCTACATCTTGGATGGCCTGAGGGTGAGTACATTTCAGCAAAATTCTCATTTTTGGCACAACTATTCCTATAATGGTCATCAACATGCTGTACACAAGATTTTGGTCTCTAGTTATGGTAGATATCTGTCATTTTTTTCACCAATGTCACTACAAGGTAAAAATCATTACAAAAACACTGTAGATTGCGAAAATCATCAACTTCATACAATACTGGCTTTAATACAGCATTAGTTTGTTCATTACTTCATGCAAAATCAAATTCTCACCTCGCGATCGGACAGCTCTCCCTGCAGTAAGCTGACTTTCTCTTTCAGCTCTTTGAGCTCTTTCTTGCTGCTCTCCAGTTCTTCGCTCTTCTCTCTCTCATCTCTATCCCTCTGTTCCTTCAGACGCTCGATAATACGCTCCTACAAACATAAAAAAACAAGAAAGGACATGTTAAAAGTGTGATTTCGAAGCAGGGAGAAGAACAATTACTCACCCTCATACAGGTATATTGTTACAAACCCATTTGACTTTCTTCTGTGGAACACAAAATTTTAAATTTTGAAGAATCTTGAGCAGGTTAGCTAATACGACAGTTGATACAAGATGCAATTATTATTATTATTATTAATAAATATTATCTAATATATTTAATACTAAATAAATAAACAAATAAAACCACCAAATAATTAAATAAATAATGTGAACTGCGTCTTCAAGCTTTAAGCTCACATTGTTGGATATTTGTATCATGGAAGGTTGAACTCTACAATAGTATAGTGTCTATTTTTTTAAGATTAAATTTTAAAAAGTAGCACGCGTAAAAAGGAAATGAAGTTTGTGGTTATTTGGGTTCCAATTTATGTAAGGTTTGTAATATTTATCCAAAAACAAGAGCAGGCCAACACCTGTCAAAGTTTAGAAAGCGCAGACACACCAATTCCTTAATTCCCAACTTAAACGTAACTCTGCATGGCTAGTGGAACATATCTGAATGAACACATTTGGCGTACGATCCATCAATCTCACACGTGTCAACTTTGGCCAGGTGTTGGAAGATTTGGCCGCGTCTGCTTTCAGAAAATGGAAGTAACTTTAGTAGAAATGAGTCAGATCTGATGTGAACGGCTACTATGCCGTACTGTACACACACTTTAATAAGGTCGCAAAAAAACACCTTTAATAATTCCAAGAGGAAAAAGAGACACACAGAGCAATAACGTGAGACAATAAGAGGTCTGAGGAAAGAGCGTTTTGGCGCAGCCTCGCATTCGCAGTCGATGGCCTGTGAAAGAGGACGGCTGGAATCATGGAGACCATCAGCCTCCAGCACTTTCACACCCGCGCCGGCCAAAACTCACACACCAAGCGGCCGAACTGGACAATAATAACACTGCTCTTTTTCAGGCCCGCACTGCATTTCTCACCGCAAGGGCTGTATTTCACTCTCCCGAGCCGACGTTCCTGGCCGATCCTCGCTGAGCTGTGACATTAAGCATGACCGCTCATCGGCATGCCAGCTAACTCTCGCACCGAGTTCACGACATGCGTCGAACGGCATCCGAGGCGTGTGAAATGGAAAACTGCATGTGTTTAAGTAGGGAAGGACAGATACGCTCTGCAAATGTCTGTGTGAGAGAATGTGCTGCAAAAGCGCATACGTGTCCACCAACGTTCGAGTATGTGTGTCCGCTAAAAGAGCCAGAGCTCTCTTTTTCGAAATGCAGATGGCTGACAAAGTTAATTTCCGACCCGTGGCTTGGAGGAGCGGGAGGCCCAAACCTCGGCGCGTGAGGGTATGTGAGCGAGATGAAGTGGAGAAACGCAGAACAGCAGATCGCCGCCAAACTGCGGGCGCAGAAGACAATGCAAATAACCGCCAGGGTTAATTCATTCATATTCATGAGTTCGAGTTCAGGGGGCAGGTGGGGAGGGTTTGGTTGGTTCGGAGAACTGCGTCATTCTGGAAGCCCGTGACCTGAAATGTACGGTGAACTAGTTGAAGGTGTTGGCGAAGACAGTCGCACATGTGATGCGAGTTGATGAGAAGTGACAGGGATTGACCCGTGGATCCGTGCGCTTGCTGGGAGGTCAATCGTAGTGTGAGAATGAGTCCTTACATAAGGGTGTGTGACAGAGAAATCTTCATCGCTGTCACACACACAGTTACTGGTGTTCTGCAACTGCAGTTCACGTCACCTGTGAAATCATGTCTCTGAAGGAGAGAAAACACGCTACCACATCCACAGCTTAGTTATTAATAATATCACTATTAGTACTGATGATAATAATAATAATAATAATAGACAATTTAATGTAAAATAATTACTACTACTACAACTAATAAAAAAATAATAATCATAAACCACAACAAAAAATTTAATTAATGTAATATTTACTAAAAATATTAAATTGATATTACATACAAAAGATAATTATAGCTAGAAAATACTGCTACTTTTACTAAACAACTTATTCATATAATATTGACTATTAGTGTTAGAGCATACATTAATTTGCACAAAATAATAATATACTACTACTAATAATAATAATGTAATAACAACTTAGAGTATTATTAATAAAATATTAACTATAACTAATTTACATAAATTGGTCCTACTACTACTACTACAACCACTATTAACAATAATCATAATTGTAACAACTACAAATAATAAAATGCAAAATTACATAATTTTGCTAATCAGTATTAAATCACACATATTAACTGTAGTTACAAAATGCTATGGCTGTTACTATTACTACTACTACTACTACTACTAGTATTAATAATGTTAATAATACTACTAATAACAATACTAATACTACTAAAAATAATAATAATCTTGGATATATGTATGTAATGTTTACTAATAGCATTAGGTCATACAAGTATATTACATATGGTTATTAATTGGTGTTGTTAATAAAAATGTTAATAATAATAATAATAATAATAATAATGATAATAAACATGGATATATTTATAAAATGTTTACTAATAATATTAGGTTGTACATATTAAATGTGGTTGTTAATTGGTATTGTTAATATAATAATAATAATAGTTGTTGTTGTTGTTGTTATTAACTGCTCAAGATTCAAATGTCAGCATTTTTGGTTAACCCCTCCGCTTGCTGCAATGCTATAAACAGAGCATAGATGGTAAAAATACAGTACCAGTTCCAGTAAATGCTAAAAACAAGAATTAATAACAAAATTATGAATAACAACAGCAATAATATCTGTGCAATGTCAGTTCAGTTTACTAGTGTATAACTGACACTCCATGGGTGAGAGTCATACCAATGAAAATGTTGCTACTAAGACAACCTAGTGAACTAGTGCCTAGTAACTAGTGAACTTAACAAGGAACAACGGGACATTGTGTGTGTGTGTGTGTGTGTGTGTTCGTGTTCGTGGGTGTCCACCTTCTCAGCCAGGGCCTCCTCCAGCGTGGTGAGGGCCGTGTCCGTGTTTGAAGTGTCGGCCTGCAGGGATTTGACGCGCTCCTTCAGGCTGGTCATCTGCTTCTCCTTATCCTTCAGCTGCTCCTGCAGGTTTTCAATCTGCACCAAGAGGGAGAGACAGTTTTACGGCATCGAACTGATCCAGATGAAGACATATCTATTAAAGCACAATAAACAACATTTACTCACACTTAAGCTCAGAGTAGACTAAGTGAAGCCATTTTTCATTTTATTTTCAGCATATCCACTTACAGCACTCCATATGGAACAACATTAGGAACGGGGGAGGGACGGATCGGTTAAAAACAATCTATTTTTTTTCGCTGTTCAGCGATGACCTCATTAGAAGCATATTCAGAACTAATTCTCTTCATAAACTTTCCTTATCTGCGTGCGCGGCTGGCATGTGCGTGACGCCGAAGCTGATGAATGACACGGGAGAGATGGGCATTTCCACGTTTCGCTCCATTCATCATGTCCCGACAGCTCAATGAAAAGACTGACTCTTCCTGTCCACTGTTTCACATTCAATTAAACGCTGACGGATTTGATAAATAGTTGCCGGTTTTGTTTCTTTTAGCTGCTTTGAAACAACCTGCTGTTGATAGAGCCGCTCTCTGTGCAAACACATTTTATCAGCAGGCCTACCTCGACTGTTTAGAGTAAAAGTTCTAGGGCTGCACAAGATGAAGAGAAAATATAGGTTCTTTGATATGAACAATCGTTTTAAGACATATATTTTGAAATGTTGGCAACATAAGTTTTGTTAATATGATGGGGATCTAACAGACAGTGGAATGAGATGCGTCACAAATAACAAATTCTATTACAAAACATCAGCAATTTATGCACAATTAAATATATAAAAAAAACATAATTCGACTGTGTGTGTGTGTATCTGTTATATATTGTTTGTTATTTTTATGATTTATTATTCATGTTTCAAGACATTTGAAAAGTTATAAACCACATATAGAATTATATTGTATTATATATTGTTATTACTATTAATTAATATTCAAGACATTTAAAAATAATGAACATTACTCATATTGTAGTTGTTAAAAATAACTATAGCTACAATTATGCACCAAACATTATAATGTAGTTATAAACTATAACTACATTACAAACCAAACAAAATTAGCAGTCCAAAAATCTACCCTTTCTTCCATTTAAAAAAATAAATATATATTTTAATAATTGTATTATTCATGTTTCAAGACATTTTCAAGAACATAATGAAAATAACTTCTGTAACTAAAGACTAAAGTTATTATAAACCATTATATTTTATTTATTTATTTATATATTACATTATTATTAATTATTCATGTTCAAGACATTTGAAAAATCACTAAAAATAATGAACATCACTTTTTTTAGTTATCAAAAGAATACTAAACATTTAATTTAGTAGACCAAAAATCTTTCCTTTCTTCCAAAAAATAAATACATATTATTCTACATAATTTCTACAAATATTTATTGTATTACTATATAACTGTATATTTCTTCTTTTTATGAATTATTATTCAGGATTCATGTTTATTAATGACATTTGAAAATTACTGAAAAAAAATAAAAATCACTTATTTTTTTAGTAGAAAAAAAATAGCTATACCCACATTTATTATAAACCAAACAAAATTACAGACTAAAAATATTTCTGTTGGACACATTTCTCACATCTTTCTCTCCTTGTAGTTTGTTTTCACACAATTTCAAGTCTGTAAGTGCCCTAATGATTTTAACTGCTTTTTTTTATTCAGTGTCCGGAAAAGAGCGAAAGAAAACTGTGACAGTGGCGTAATCTGGTTTTTGACCCCACCGCTAAGAGAGATAAAGCCGTGTCGAATTATGAATTTACTTAAAAGGGTGAATGTTTTGGCAAAAGTGATTAAAATGATAACAAATGTAGGCAGAGGGCAAAAGTGAGAAGAAACCCTATAACGAATTTGCCCTGGTTCGAAAAAACGACCGCTG
Organism: Barbus barbus; assembly: GCF_936440315.1. Classification (NCBI taxonomy): domain Eukaryota; kingdom Metazoa; phylum Chordata; class Actinopteri; order Cypriniformes; family Cyprinidae; genus Barbus; species Barbus barbus. The sequence continues at coordinate 21,854,006 of NC_136717.1, forward strand.
TTGCTCGAATAATAAAAAGTACGGCAGGGTTTGTTGTTTTAAATCATTTCAGACATGTTTGGACAGATGTCGGGGTTAGTCTCAGCTAGTTCTAAGCGAAAAGTTGAGTGAGCTGATTGGTCCTATGGAATTGAGGGAATTTTTTGGTGGACGAAAAGCAAAAATAATGGTGCATGCCCAATGTGAAAACTTAAACACCTCCAGCCCTTCATTAATCAAACGCACACCTGACAGCTCCACCTGTCCGACGATACACACATTCTCACACTCGCTTCACCTCCTTCCCTTAGATATCGTCTGCGGTCACTCATGAAACCTGGTTGTGTAACGCAACCTGATTACGCTCCTCTGCCCCATTACCCAGAATCCCCCAGAGTTTCGGGTTACCCCATGCAGCTTTGGCCGGCACACACTATATGGCTCATGAATATTTCATAGCGCTCATATTATGCATGTGCAGAGTCATTTGATAACAGCAATTATATTTCGGGAAAACAATCAGCACATTGAGAGGAAAACTGCAATCCTGTGTAGAGCTAATGGAGGAAAAATGGCATCATCTTCCTCGTAAAGGGAAGATGGACATTCGGATCTAGATTATGGGGATCCATGTCAAGCCAAATGATGATTACGTTCAAATAGGAGCCTATTAGGCAAAAAAAGCCCATATTGGGATTCTCAGAGAAGCTTTAAACTGGAATTCAATGACCTGGTATCTAAAATTGAGGGAAGAACAGATTGTAGATGGACACACACTCTGCCCTGTTTCTGGTTTCATCCGAGAGTGTGTGAGCGGATAAAAGACAAGATGAGACAAAAAGAGCAGACTCCCGTCAGAGAGATCCAAACGCATGGAGACTTAAAGGGATTTGTGTGCGTGTTTGTGTGTGTGTGTGTGTGTGTGCGTGTTTGTGTGTGTGTGTGTGTGTGTGAGAGAGAGAGAGGGAGGGTGTTGTCTGAATTATTAAAGAGTGTTTTGTTTCACTTAGTGATCTGCTGCTTGTCAGTGTGGTGTGAGCTCTGGAAACAGACAGAGAGGCACACGACACACAACAAGACAACAGACGCAGACAGACAAACACACACACACACACACGCACAGAGTGAAGAAATTTGAGCGTTTACAGCGGGTTGCATCAGAATTGTATGCAATGTGCAAGCCGAACAAAACAACATGTCAAACCCACAGAGTGGAGCGACAGGAGGGAGAGATCATTTCTGCAGATTTTCGGCGGCTGGGTATTAAGAAGGTTATACTGTATGTATAAGAGAAACTGTTTGCTGGATATTTCCAGAGCTTTTTGTTAGAAGGTTCTCAGGAATCCTTCACAGTGTTATTTTAGTATAATTTAGATATTACAGTTTTTATTAACAATCAGATATTTGTATATAATTTTCTGTTTTCTTTTTAATTTTAGATGAAGTTTTAGTAATTTGTGTTTTTCTCATTGTCAGTAGTTTATACATACACACACAGACACATTATATATGCAATAGCAATATTTTAATGATTTTAATTTCAGTTTTTTGGTTTTAATGCTTAGTGATTTTAATAACTAAAAAGAAAACTTAACAGCATAAACAAAAACGTATTATTGAAGTACGGTTTTTAACAAAATACTATTATAGTCTCTTTACTTAAACATGTAATGTCTAATTAAATGTGTTAACCGTTTTTATTCTTTTATTTAACAATTTTCACACAGAAATTGCTGGTAAATGTTACGAATACATATAAATTTAATTTTCAGTGTAATTGATCCTATTCATGATTTTACTATATTCACAAAAAGCTGTAAGGATTTACATCAAAACAATTTTCACTCAGAAATTGCTAATACATTTCACAAACAATTGCAACAAATAAATAAATAGACAAGTAGCACATTCTATTAAACATGGTAGTGAAGTAGAAAGATGGTATTTTCTTGTAAAACGTACTCCAGTTATCTTTTATTTACAGCTTTGAAAAAAATCATTTTTAACAGTGTAGTCTCTTAAACCACTTTGCAGTCTCTTTTTTCTCAAATAAAAAAAATTATTCAAGCTCAAATCAATCTTTCATGTTCATTTATTTATTTATTTATAAATAAATAAGTAGCCAATTTGCATCAGAGTCCTGATCCACCTGTCAGGATGTATTTAGCGACACACACGTGAATCCCGTGTTATTTGCGAGAGGTTTGTTGAAGCGAATGGGTGGCGTGGAACACACACGCTGCTCAGTAATGCAAATGAGTATGAGGAGTTTGGCACCTGAGTGGGTGAGACCTGACAGGTAAGTGGCACGACGCCAGTCTTTGTGTCTGCAAACTCCCACACAGAAAGAGATTTTCCTTAATTCTCAAAATTGTCAAAATTTATATTCCAGCTTTGATCACCATATGTTAGGACTAGGAGTGGCACTAAACTAGTCGATTAGTTCTGGCAGTAGTCGACGTGCCAGGGCTGTGTTGACTAGTTATGGATCACATGACTTTGGCCGTACTCGTTTGATACAAAGTGACAGCAGGAGGAAAATTAGACTGTGTGACTGTGAGTCATTAGATTTATATAATAAATTGCAACGGACACATTTATTTGGATTTACTCAAAAGTTCAAGGTGGTTGGAGTTTTACTGCTTGTAGTTAAAGCACGTTTACAAATTTAGAGACGTAATTTCTCTGAGGGAGCTTTACTGTTGGACTGCATCGCTTTTAAAGCACCACCACTAGCTAAAAAAAAAAGCTAAAACCTAAAATTATAAAGACATAAACAAATAAATAATCCCAATAATTATGTTAATTGCAATTACTGTAACCTAATTTGTTATTTTTTATTTATTTGTTTGTTTTACTAGATATGAGCAATGCCATTCAAAATAATGTTAAATAAGAATAAGGGACCATATTTTTTTCTGATACAAATTATTGTGCAAGGACGCTTTAAATTGAGAATATTTAATGTTACAAAAGATCCTGTTCTTTTAAACTTGATATACAAAAAAAAATGTATCATGGTTTCCACAAAAATATTAAATATTGATAATAATAATAAATGTTTTAGCAAAGCAGCAAATCAGAATGATTTCTGAATGATCATATGAAACCGAAGACTGGGGTAATCACAGGAATAAATTATATTTTAATATGTATTTTTTTAAAAAGACGTACTTTTAAATAGTAATATTATTTCACATTACTCTTTTTCTGTGTATATTTAAAAAATGTGTAACTTTATTTTTGCACAATAAGGCGCCATTTACTGCAATAAAAAAAAGCATTACATTTTTTTATTTTATTGCAACAACTTGCACTTTATTTTTTTTGTCTGTCACGGCTTTTATTTGCACTGCTTTTTATTTGCTTTTATAATTTGCTTTTATAATGTTACACATTGTAAACACATTTAAAAGTCTGAGTATGAGGGAGCGAGAGAGAGATGAGGAGGAGGAAGTGCCGATTAATTAGAAACTTCTGTAGAACTTCTTTTCCCCCAATTAAGTCGAAAGCTCTCTCTCTCTCTCTCTCTCTCTCTCTCTCTCTCTATCAGACTGTTAGGGGCTTAAGACTCTCAGCCTTTTGATGTGGGGTTTATCATTATTTTAACACAAGGCACTTATTAGCATGCACCCTCTTAAAGCTCTGCTCTAACTGTCTGCGTCTCTCTCTCTTTCTCGACTGAAGGACGGTAACAAACAATGTAAGAGGCTCTTTCTCAGCAAGAAGATCACAAGTCAGGCCCGACACGCTCTGTTTAAGAGGCTTTCCTTGTGGTGCTAAGCCTGTTAGCCTTCTTCAACCCCTTAGCCGTCGAAAAGAAGAGGGGGAAAAAGCACAGAGTGGTTCTGCGTTCTGAACCAGCCTTTAAAAATGTAGCAAATTGGAAGCTCTTCATCCACAGGGGCGGTTGTGGGGTCAGTGAATGTTCAGGGTTTAGCCCAAACCCTCTGTGAATGTGCATGGGGACATCCTTCAATGAAATACTGGAATATGATACACTTCATAATACATGTTGAAACGTTACATGTGCGGTGAGTCATTGTTAATGAAGTAAAACTCTCAATTCTACTGGCGCAAAAACTGAAAATGTCCCACTAAACTTGGTTTAAGTCGATCACAAACCGCTATATGGATTTTAAATCAGTGTTGTTAAAATGAAACAACAATGACGACTCTTTTGGTTTGCTGTATATTACCGTTCAAAAGTTTAGGGTTAGTAAGAAAAAGTCTCTTATGCTTACCAAGGCTGCATTTGTGAACAAAAATTAAGTAAATGTATTAATTTTACATTTACAATAACAGTTTTGGATTTTAATATATTTAATTAAAATACTGTATATATATTTTTTTTATTTAATATATTTTTATTTTAATATACTTTACATATTCAGCAGCCATTACTTCAGGCTTCAGCGTCAAATGGTCTTTCAGTATTCCTTCTAATATGTTGCCAAGGCTCAAGAAACATTTCTTATCATCACCAATGTTGAAAATAGTTTATTTAATATTTTTGCGGAAACCATGATACATTTTTTTTAGGATTCTTTGATGAACTGCAACAGGATTTATTTGAAACAGAAATCATTAATGATATTATAAACGTGTTTAACTGTCACTTTAGATCATTTTAATGCATCCTTGCTGAATAAAAGTATTAATTTCTTTCAGAACATAAAATCATACTGACCCCAAACTTTTGAGCGGCAGTGAAGTCCAATGCACATTGTACTTTGACGACAGTTTTATGTCGTCAAAGTGTCAAGTTTGTTCAGAAGTTAGCAGGCTGTTACTTCTAAGAAAAATATAGTTGCTGGATTTGCTGAAAGTTCATGAGGTTTATGAAATTGTGTCTCAATAAAAGAGTTTTGCAAGAACCTCAATGTTGCAGATTGTGTTTCGAAAGTTTGCAGACAAATTCCTTGAGCAACGCTCAATATTAGGTGTTTATTACATCTGGATAGAGCGAAACTCAAGTCAACAAACAGGTTTAATTTCTTTGGTGTCGTCTGAAGAACAGAATTCATACGCTGTAGTTTAAACATTGTTTCAAAATTAGATGCAGATAGCCTTATTTTTATTAACCGCAACCCTAATTGGATTTAATACTACAAAAAATCCCCAGACACAGTAAAAAGCTGGACTTTTCATCCATAAGACAAAGTGTCTCTGACGCCCCTCTCATGCCAAAGAGAGCTGCTCTCCATCAAGACGTTCGACTGGAGTTTACATACTTGAGCGAGTTCTGCTGAACTGCGTCTTGTATTCCGCCCTCCTCGCATTAACAAATGTTATTTTCTGCAGCCTGTCCTGCAGTGAACTTGCAAAAGAATTCCCATCCAAACCGCTGTTTTCAATATTTAGTTCAGCCGCTTCCACAGCGGATCTGTCTGCTACCTTATCTGACAGTTGCAAATTAAATTATCGTTATTTTCCAGGCTGTTAAAGGGTAAGTGTTCGGCTAAACACAAAACACTGAATATAAACAAAGAAGGAAAAGAGCGGGCTGAATCTCTCGGCTGCCCCTGGAAGAGGTGTTTTGCTCGGCATGCACTCGCTCACATCCGTGCAGGCAAACGGTGCCACTGAGAAGGCAGAGAGCTTCACACTTGAACCGGAGCCGCTGGGAAAACAGTTACAAAGCCAAACAGCTCCGAGAGGGAGAAAAAAATGATGTTCAGACATTAAAGGAGAGTGCAAGAAAAAAGAAACGAGCCCAAGTTAGGCCTCCTCTGAGAACGAACGCATACTTCACAGGACACTGTGTATCTATTCATTTACTCACTTGTATACACAGACACACACCGTCTAGGAAAGCTCATTTTTGTATGTGCAAATGTAACAGTGTTGGAAATGTTGTTTGACAAAACTAAACAGTGTAGCTATTTGGAGGCCATATTCTACACGTCTGGAGCATTTGATTTTTCTTAAGTCTTTTAACATCAAAAACAGACAGAAATTTAGTTTTTTTTACATTATATTTTCCACTCTCACTATCCCTTGGAATTAAACAGGCATTCTTTGCAACTTTGGCTGCATCCGAAATTGCATACTTCACTACTATAAAGTAGTCGAGAAACATTGGATCCAGCCTTTATCTTGCAGAATTCTATATGCAAATGAGCTCTGCTATGATTAGCTGACATCGTAAGCAGTGAAAAAAAATCATTACCTCATCAAAATCATCAAGACAGGACAAGTTTCTAATTAAAGACTTTGCATTCTTATGTAAATGTGGGAAGTGTTATGTGAATGAGCTGAAGGTTGTAATGCCAAAATCATACATATTTCTGAATTATCTAGTTTGCAACTACATTTCCATAAACGGTCTAGGCTACCTGAAGAGGAAGTTTAGTCTTAAATGTTAATGTATCAACATGATAAAAGTTAGTGATAGTTCAGCCAAAAACGAAAATAGTGTCATTTACTCACCACCATGTTGTTCCAAATGTGTATTTTTTCTGTTGAATATAAGATATTTTGAAAAATGGTGGTAACCAAACAATTGCTGGTAGCCACTGACTTCATTAGGGGGAAAAAAAACACTATAGAAGTCAATGGCTACCACCATCAAGTGTTTGGGTACCAACATTCTTCTAAATATCTTCTTTTGTGTTCCACAGTTCATACAGGTTTGCAACAACTTGAGGGTAAGTAAATGATGACAATTTTCATTTTTGGGTGAACTCTCTCTAACGTTTATCATGTTGATACATTTTAACATTTAAGACTAAACTTCCTCCCTCTGGTCGCCTAGACTGTTTATGGAAATGTAGTTGGAAACTAGGTGATTCAGAAATAAACATGATTTTGGCATCACAACCACCATGATTTATTGCACTGCTTAAGATGCCAGCCAATCATAGCAGAGCTCATTTGCGTATAGTATTCTGCTAGATAAAGGTTTCTACAGACTTTTTTCCTGAGTAAACGATGAGCCCCACCATTACGAATTCTAACTTCTGATTGGATGCTCTTCTTTTCCGGTCTCCATAGGAACCCATTCAAATAGTGCCCATCTGTTTTTAACATAGATAACGTCGGCAGCTTCGTGTAATCTACACACTCATTAAACTTTGAGGAGTGAGGCACTGACAATTTTATAATAGGTTTAACATTAGATTATCAGCTCGGAATATACTCTAATTTGACTAGAAACACTGGAGACCGGAAATGCAAAGCATCCTTCCGGTTAAGAGTCAGACATGACTTCCATGTTCAGGAAAAACGTCTATAGAAGAATTCTGCAACATAAAGGTGTCTAAAAATGAAAAATTATACATATGCTCTAGTTTTTCCTCACTGGATGTTATCCTGCATGCTCTGTACAGTTTCTCGTTTTCTCGTGTTTGAACTGTACGTTGAATGGTGTCCTGTTGAGAAGCCCCATGCATACCTTCATAGCACTGTCTCAATGTGTTATGGCCATTAGGAACAACTCTGGGGCAATACAGAACGGCTCAGGCACTATAATGGAAACTAAATGTTTCTCTTTCTGTGGCTTGGGAGAGCACTTGGCTTTAAAAAAAAAAAAAGTTCATCGTGCCCCTGATGACTCCTAGAAGCTTTCAGACTCAAACTGTGAACAAATAGACAAATAGAGAAAGAAAATAGACCAAAAAAGAAACAAAAACAATAACGGGAAAAAAGACAACAATTAGAGTGTGTCAGGTCTTCCTATCTGAAACACTCCAAAAGTAAATTAGGTTTTTTTTCCAAAACAGAAAGTAAGTAGGCACAGTTTTATCACTGTAAACTGCTTATATGTGCTTTTCTCCAAAAACATTGTAGTTTAATAAGACAACTGACATTTAAGTTTTTTTTCTAAATGTTACATATATTATTTAAAAATTATAATTAAAATCATTTAAATTATATATTTAAAAAAAACAATCACAAATGTACATATTAAATTATGAATATAACAATAATAAATAAAAAGAAACATGCAAAAAAACTAGAATTTGACATTAAAGTGGTATCATTAAGTCATAAAAAAAAAGGTTATTTACAACCTTTAAAGGTCTTCCAGGGTAAACAGCAATCTGATTATATATGTAAATAGAGCTTTTTTATTTTTAACACAATTCACTTTAATAAAACATGGAAGTATACAAAAAAAAAAATAATAATAAAATAAATAAATATATATCATTTTTATTATTTTTAAAAATACTAAGGATTTTAACACATTTAGACAATATTAATATAGTTACTAAAAAATGAATAATCTCACAAAAAAAAAAAAAAAAAAGTCAAATTTGACTTTGAAGCGATATCCTAAGGTCTGTATTAGAAAAGAAAAAGAAAAAATAAATCACAATTTACAACCTTAAAAGGTCTTTCAATGTAACGATTATCAGTCAACAGCTACTTCCTGTAAACAAAGAGCGTAATTCAAAAAGGTAGAGCTTTTAGCCATTCAAGCAAAAATACTTGAGTTCTACTTTATAGCAAATGATCCATGTGCTTTTTTTGGGAAACTTGGTTGTAAAATAACATATGACACAAGTTACAGCGAACTTAAGAGCATGATTTGCAACATTATCCCTGGAATGTCCATTAGAGAGATACACAACTTCCTGTTTTCCCAATAAAGGTGAGCTCACGGTGGGTTCTGTGCACTCAGACTATCCCTAACTCAAGATTAATGAGGCTGCAGATGGGGGGCTTGTTTGCACAGCCTGTGATCTCAGTGCAGAAGAACTGAAACTGATAGTAGGATGTGACCACCAAAGCATTGCCTCATGGGACGACCAGCTACAGGAAAATCCGTATTGAAACAACCTCAGCCAAACTCAAAGAGTACGGTACAAAACATGTCAGCGATAGTTTGGACCTGGCTCCGTTTGAGTGCCGATTTCTGTCAAAGATTGTATATTGTGAAATGAAGTTCAAAGCTGCACCCTAAATATTGACGATGAAAAGCGATGTCGGCGGGAACAGCGAAACCTACGGCTTCCTGTATATCTGACGTGGGTTTGAGGCAGAAGCAAACAGCTGTTGCATGGATATGAAAGATGCAGAACAGACGTATAAACCTTGGCGCCCGCTGTTAGCCTGAGGTTAACGGCCTGTGTGTGTCATTTCTGAGAACAGGAGACTCCGTCGCCATCACAAACACAACTTTTCCCTACTTTTAGAAATCATAAATTTACACAAAAGGATATTTGGTGAGGCCGGTCTCAAGCATTTCGCCAGAGCTTGTCAAACGTGGCATAACAGTGCCATCTACGTTCAGGAGGAGAAAATGACACCCGTTTGAAAGGCGCAGTGATGTTTAAAAATGCATACACTGCCGCAATGCAAAAGTTAGTTTTAACCACAATGTTTTATTTCCTACCGAGAGCAATTCGATTTTAAGCAACAAAAAAAAAAAATATTATTTACCTTCTTCTGCAGCACGTTGACCTTGCGTTCCTTGACATCAAGCATGTCTTTGAGGTCATGAATTTCTCCGTTCAGGGTGCCCTTCTCCTCTGACATTTCCTGAATCTGCTTGCTCTTTTTATTAAGCGTAGCCTCCTTCTCCTCCAGACGTAAACGCAGAGCATCGACCTGAAATATATAGGCACAAAGCTCATCCAGATGCATGAACTGACACTTATTGTACATTAAAACACTATTATTCATGACAATGTACAGGAACCCAGTAATACATGGCCAGTCAGGGCACATTAACCGTCGGCTAAACTCCATGAATCACATGCTGGCACTGGTAACACTGGATTATGATAAAAAGTGTGATGATAGACTAAGTACAGATTTAAAAGCACACACAAAGAAGTCATTCATGCTCATACAATTTCCCAACATCCAAATAACATGTTTGATACAACAGTGCCCTCTAGTGGTCAGGCAGGGAAATACATAAAATACAATAACATTTCAACACAAAAGACAAAAAGAAACATTTCTATCAATTATAATAAATGTAATATAAAGTTTGTGAATAATTTATATATTTAGAGTATTAAATACATAAATTGTATTTTATTACATTCATTATGGTGGTGTATTTTGTTTTTTAAAAACTAATATTTTTGTATTTTAAGTAACGCTAATTAATTCATTGGTGTGTTTGATGATCACATACATCTTTTTACGCCTTGCAAACAAACTTTTTTTGCTATGAATCTTATTTTTATAGATTTAGCTTAATTAATTCTTATTATGCGTCCAGTTTCTTCCCAGTCTTTTAAAGTAAGTTTTTAAAAGATTACTTTATTTAGATCAATTTGTTGATTTTGTGAACCAGTTTAACCAATGCATGCAATGAATAAACTTAAAGAACAATTAAATCAATCATAACAGTAGCTTGAACAAGAAAAACTGATATTCACTACAGTTTTTTCCAAACAAACAAAAAAAGAAAATTACATAAAATTACTTTTCTAAGCTTGTAAAACATTTAAAATCCCATGATCCTGATATCAAGGATTTGCATGACTGTGGTAATCCTGGTCATGATAAAGTTATTTAGCTGGCTAAATATATATATATATATATATATATATATATATATATATATATATATATATATATATATATATATATATATATATATATAGATACAACCATACAATGCCGAAACTCTTACCTCAGTCTGCAGGATGGCAGCACGCTGTTCTTTGGCAGTGAGAGACTCTTTGAGTACATCGACATGCTGTTTGCTGTCAGAAAACTGATTGGTGAGCGTCTCCAGTTTAGTCTGCAGGCCCAAGAGCTCAGTGTCCTTCCTGGAGAGATCCTGCTTCACCTGGTCAATCTGTGCAAGACAAACATTCGGTCTAAGTATGTAGAAAACTCAAACTCTCCTTTAAACCAGACCTCCAAGCTTTGGTCAAATCTCAAATACAGTCGCCCTGAAAAAGCCTTTGAAGAATGTAAATGCAGCAATGTTTTGCTTTAAAATCATGAAACAGAATGAAATCTGTAGTGACAGGTCTGATACTAGAGTTTTAACCTGTTTTAAGGTAATCTAAACATGTTAGACAAATTAAATTGCTAATCCGTTGAATTAAACACTGCAGAAACACAGATCATTACCAGGTTATTTAGCATACAGCAATTCCTGTAAATAGAAAACTTGATGTATTGAGCTCAAAAAGGGTGAGGAAAGACACATAGCACTCCATAATGCTCAGTATTTTCACAAAAAACAAACACCCAAAAAATTATAATTCTTGCAAGATACACAAGCACTTAAATTAAGTACAAATTTAAATCAATTTTTCATAAACAGACAGTGAACAAAGAGCTAAGACGCTATAAACAGACAAGTGTTCATCTCCAATATAAAGACACAGTCTTGACATGCCCAGCATGCACTGGGGCAGCTATAGCAGGTTAGCATGGCCTAAAGCTGTAACTCTACTGGCTGCCAGTCACCCTAGAGAAAACAGGCGTGCACAGGCACAGGAGATGGCGAGAGAGACAATTCAAAGTGATAGAGAAAGAAAGATCAAGCCTCATGGACATTAGTGCTCTACTCCAACCAGCGCTACAAACAAGAGAGAGAGGAAAAGAAAGTGAGACGGGTGAAAAGCACCGTGGGAGTCTAGTGTGGCGTTCGACCTTTTGGCACAGCATTGGGCGACTCCGCTTTCCTGATCAGAGAAACCCTGAGATTTCACCCGCCGGCCTGAACCGCTGCCGCCCACCGATCCTGTTATTGTGACAACAGGCGGCCACAGATACGCAGTCGAGATTCGAAAGCGAATATTTTTGATCAGTTCCCTTCACCGCCCCGGGACATTTTCCACATTTCTCTCCCTTCATTGATCATACTGTCAAGTTTGTCTTGTTTGTCTTTATGTCCAAGAGCACGTTTCCCGTTACTTCCTTTTTAAGTTCTGTTTAAGCTGAATTTTATATGAAAAAAGGGTGGTAAATCAGTACAAAAACCATACAGTATATTGACTGACTGCTAATCAGAATATTGAGAGAATGCACTGATATAGAAAATGAGACTGATACAAACAGGCAATGCTGTTATTGTTACAAAAAACTGACTATTATAGATTTTTAGTAATTGAAATAAATCTAAAATAAAATATAAGATAGATAAAAATTACTTGAAACTAAAATTAAAATGAAAACTGAAAACATAAAAATAAAAGCTCATTCAAAATATAAAAAAATACTATATACTAAAATAGCACTGCATTTTAAATATTTTATACTTTTGTTTCGTTTTTTATATATATATATATATATATATATATATATATATATATATATATATATATATATATATATATATATATATATATATATATATATATATATAACTATAACAACTGTTTTGGGAACAACTGTTGTGAAATTGAGATTTTATTTCCTACGTATTCTGATGTATACAACCACAAAACAGGAAATGTGTTGTTTATTTTGCTGCTCAAACCTTCTGCACTGTTTTTCACTATACTTGAGTATAACAATGGGCACAGTGATTTTTTTTTTTCCAGGACACCTGGAGTTAATATATGGGGGATGTGGTAAAAGCATTGGGATTTTTTTTTTGTCCTTTTACAAAAAAAAGCTTTTGAGCAGAAGGCATAAATAATATGAAATTACTTATTAAAAAAATATCTAAAATAATAAATTCACCTTGCCCTTCAAGGCTTCTGTAAATCACACATTTATACAGCGAATCTCTTGCAGAAAAAAAAAAAACGCCTTGAGCTAAAGTGCCAGCCAGTCAGCGGGCTTAGCATGAATCTCTATCTGGGGTCTGAGTGGGTGAAAAGCTCTCTCTGGTGAGGGAAGCAGAGCTGTGCGTGTTCTAAGCCGGTTCTCTGGGTTTCTTACGACAGAGTTCTCTTGCTGCAGCTCAGCCACCCGCTTTTTCAGCTCCTCGCCCTGCGCTTCTCTCTGCGCCAGTTCGTCCTTCAGTTGCTCTACCTGTCAGGAGAGGCCGCCGTTACTGCAACAATCACCAGCTCGCATGCACACCCTGCGCCCAACCAAACATCACCCACGATCACGTGATGTCATCAGCAACCAAACCAATCAGCATTCACCGCACAGGCCATGCGGTTATGATTTAGCCAATTCGCTGCAATTAAATGTCAATAAAAATGGGATTTTTTTTTTTTTTTTACTAAAATGGAAAGTACCAAAGAAAAACAATCTTTTAATAGAGAATAAAAATAAAATGTATACTTATATTTGAAAATATTAAAAACAAACAAAGACTATAAAAGCAAAAATAAAAAAGTAAAAAATGCAATAAAGTTTTGACCAGATCAAATGAAAATGTTGGCAATTTTATGCTTCTCTATAAAGCTGCAATGTACACCATACCATAACACTAGTGTTAAGAATAAATATTAGCAACACCACATGATGCCTGGTAATATTCAACCCTAACAAAGAGTCAAAAACAATAAATCTGTGCTCAAATAACTCGTGACCTGCACAGGTTAAAAAAGCACCATAACAAAACAGTTGTAGTTCCCATGAGCCGCAGGTTCTACCTTGTTCTTCATGAACTTGGAGTGACTGCGGTAGACCTCCATCTGTTTCATCTCCTCCTCTCTCTCCTCTGTGCTGAGAGCCCCGTTTGACTTGAGCATCTGTATCTCATCCTCCATGTCCCTCAGACTGCGCTCCAGAGAACTGATCTTAGAGTCCTGCAGAGATCACAGAGATGTTTGACAAAGCCGAGGAATGGAGTGTCTTATCTAATTTTTATACAGAAGTGTTTGAAATGTTTGGTTTGAAACATGAAAAATAATTGCTTTCATGTTACGGTCGATAAATCTAAAATCAATTTGAAATGCCACAACTGAATTTAGGCACCACAAGTTTATAATGCACACTAAGAAAAAAATCATGTTCATTTTGAGATTTGTTAAAGGCATTTGCTACATTTAACTTTGATTAAATTATTAGTGTTTTTTTGCAAGGCAACTTTAAGTGAGCATTAGACAATCTATATGAGCAAAGGTTATCTAAAAAGTAAAGTTTGCATTAATAATTAATCAATATTGGCAGATAACCAATAACCAACCAGTAAATTAATATAATGTTGATAAATGATATGGTGTAGATCCCTTCTAATCTCTGCTATACAAAGCATTTAATATACCATTGTCAAATATATCTCATAAGCAAAAAATACTGAGGACAACTACACTGCCGTTCAAAAGTAGATTTTTTTTTGGGGGGGGGGTCTATGAAAGAAGTCTCTTATGCTCTGCAGGCTGCATTTATTTGATACAAAAACAGTAATATTGGGAAATATTATTACACTTTAAAGTAACTGTTTTCTATTTTAATATATTTTAAAAAGTAATGCACTTCTTCATTGTCACACGATCAGAAGACATTCTAATGTACCGATTTTCTGATCAAGAAACATTTATTTTTATTATCAGGGCTGAAACAGCTATGCTGCTTAATATTTCTGTAGAAAAAACATGCATTTTTCAGGAATCTTTGATGAACAAAGTTCAAAAGAACAGGATTTTCCTGAAACATAAATCTTATGTAATATGTCTTTACTGTCACTTTCTATCAGTTTAATGTGTCCATGACGAATAAAAGCATAAATTTCTTCCGAAAAAATAATTTTTGAGCAGTAGTGTTCAATTACAAAACTGACGCAATATTACAGTTTCAGGAATATGAGAAAGTTGCAATTTAGGTCAAATTATTTTTAAAGCAACCTGTCCTACTTGATAAGAACACAAAAGTTTGGGATTTACTTACAATAAACACACACACACACACACACACTTGCCTTCATCTCGATGACAGTCTGCAGGGCCTTGGTTTTGGCAGATTCTGAAGCTCCCTCAAATCGTCGGTGGAGATCCTGAGGAAAAAACATGAGATGAGGATTGTGAGGTGAAACCACAGGATAATAACAGCTTCCTCTACTGGCAGCCATCAGTTGATACGGATCCATACCACCCCACATTATGTCCAGCTCAAACACTGATAATAAAATAACGCAGACTTCTAATTTACATGGCCAGATTATAAACTCAGCACTCGGAGATCACTGCATCTGATGCAGAAGAGACATTTTCAATCCTCTGGCTTGAGTATTTATGCATGACTGAGTCCCTTATGAAAAAGATTGTGTACCGAGCAACTGACAAATAGAGTGAATGCAAGGTCCACCAAACACAAAGAGATGCAGCCAGCCTGCACCCTCCGGGCAATTATAGACCTCAAAAATCATCATTCAAACACAAAGTCTGGACACCAAACACATCAAATATGAACGCACACAGACAGGCATGGAAAAACAGCCATGCATCTACACGTCTGGAGTCATGGGAACATATGGAAAGCAGAGCTTCAGTGCTTCAGGGAATTAACTGTTGAGAGAGGCTGTTGTACATTCACATCTAACAGAGCAACAATATTACTGTCTGTTCCCAGGACACTGCTTCAAATCAAAAATGCTCATGGAAAATAAAACGTACGTGTTATGTTTAAAAACATGTGATTTAGGGCTGTTTTCCCACTGTACCTTTAAGAGTTGTATATGTAAAAGAACACTGTTGCCGAATATAGAAGAGGCACTTAAATATCTGGGTGCATGGTTTTGGGAGGAAGGTTTGCAGTGTGAGCGTTACAGTATGTCTATTTAACGCACCAAATGCTTTTAAAAGAATGAAAGAGGGGAAAATTCAAGTTTTCCATGACATGGCCATTTTTACTAACAGTTCCCGTAAGTCGTTGGCAAAGGAACAATTTTACATCACCAGATTAAAAGAAGGGCCATTAGTTTATTTCCCCCGTTCTCTGAAATTCAACTGGAGGCCTCAATAAATAACCTAAAATGCTCTTCTGATCTCAGTCCAAATCATTAGTTTAGCCCAGACTTCACCTGTAATGCTCTAATTATGCACCACAGCATTTAAAGCTAAAAATTTAGGCATTAAACTCACTGAGCCTACAGCACTATATACTATAAGGATGCATTAAATTGATCAAAACTGACAGTAAAAGTAATTTATGAGGTCATACAATATTATTACTGTTATTTTGAACTTTCTATCTATCAAAGAATTCTGAAAAAAAAATGTATTACAGTTTTCACAAAATGTGAAAACCATTCTCAACACTGATAATAAAAAGTAAATGTTTTTTGATCACCAAATCAGCATATCAGAATGATGTCTGAAAAATGTGAACCTCAAAATTCACCCTTGCATCACAAGAATAAATTACACTCGAAAAAATATAAATATATAGAATATAAATAAATTACCTTTATTAAAAAAATTTATATATAAATATTTCATTTGAAAAAATAGAAACATATCGGCTACTATATTATAAATATAGTATTATATATTATATATATAAATATATATACATATTAAATTACACACATATACACACACACACACACACATACATATATATATATATATATATATATATATATATATATATATATATTAAATGTAATATTTTTAATTAAAATATTTTTTTCTCTCTGAATAGCTTGGAATTGTAATCTTATTTCTGAATAATCATTCTGAAATTGTAATATTTCTGTTTAACTGCATTTCTGTAACGGACTATAAAATACTTTTCAAAAACGATCAAGAATTTGACAGACAAGCATTTGAACAGTGTAGTTCAGAGGGTCGTTTGTAGCCATGTAATAAGCATGCTAGGTAGACAGACATTATGTAAATAAAGAAAGAAAGAGAGAAAAAAGAGAAAACCCTGATCTCTGTCAAGCTTTCTTTTCTATGATAATTATGTATCACCAAATTATTATACAGAATTATAATGCATAATTATAGGCGATACCAACAGGAGTGTAGTACTATCCGCTCTTTTTATCAATTCCTTTCAAAGTCCTGTGTATTGTCTCCCACAACCAGTTGAGAAAATGTGATAAACTGTGTGTGCAATGGAGTTGATTGTGCCATTTTATTAACTGGACACTAGATGTCACCGTTGCCAAAGTCCTGCTATTGACTGCTGGCTGTCTCAGAAGATGCCTGACAAAAATACAAAGAGGGAATGCCAGACAGAACTCCTTTGAAAACTACATAACAACCTCCTGACAGCATTGCATCTTGTTCTAATAAAAACGAAGGAATACAAACAGCACATAAGCACTAAAATGGTTTAAAATGGATTCATCAAGGACATTAACTCGCATCACATCCATGAGTCCAACTTATTAGCACCTGGCATCATCTGAGGAATGACCATATTTCAGTCAAAAAATCATGAATGTCTCATCTTACTTATAAATCAAAAACTGCTACACTAAAAGCCTATTAGAAATTCACAAGGGAAGCTAATTCTCCTCCGGGTTAAGTATTACAAACTATACAACTCTATTAAGTAACAAAACTGACTGGGAATTTCTGTTGAACTTGAATAAACTTAACTTCTTGAGATAAACTCCTAAACTTAATGTGATAAATGTGTCTCCTGCCACATTAACAGTTTTTGCAGTCAGCAACATCTGTGTCTCCTTTCATCAATGTTCTTTTCAGTCTCTCCCGTTTCTATAGCAACAAATGTTCAATGCCTTCAATTTGTAACAGGTTTCCCTCTCTCGCAGTCTCTTGGTAAGCTTGCTCGTCCGGCGCTGTTTAAAATGACTAATCTAGAGCCCTTGATTCATCATCACTATAATTGGGAGTCTCACTGCGAATCATCTCTGGATAAATGACCAAGTGCTGTCAGCATCGTTCCCAGAGCACCTGTTTGGTTCTCTTATTCAATCCACAACCGTCATTTAAATGTTGCTAAGTTGACGCATTTAATGTTAGTGAATAGCAGATTTGTATACACTTTTTATTTGTTGACTGTCAGCAATTTTAGTAAACATGATATATCATTTGAACACTCAAAATTTATCCTGTGGAAGTGGTTTTGAAATGGTAAATTACGTTACTATGGAAATTGTACTTTAAATTATTTTAGCTGGCTCCTCCCTCTAGTGGGCAGTGTCAAGTGTCATATTACAAAAGTTAATAGAATATCTTACCATAAAAACTTATTCGAATCTTGACAAAATACATATTGTTGAAAAGGTCTTAGTCTCAAGAGTCCATATTTCTGACAGAAATGTTTCTGCCACTGAATAAAAAATAAAAATAAAATAGTCAGAATTGTGAGATAAAAAGTCACAACTGCCTTTTTTTTATTATTCAGTGGCGGAAATTCGCATATATTTGTGACAAGAAAATGTTTTTGTTTTTTTAAATCAATGGAGTTTGGGTGTCACCCGGTGGCTATTTTTGGTATAGCACCTAAACTAAATCTCACAGGAATTTTTGATATCAACTTCAAATTTGGGACATAACTTAGTTAGACATATAGCTTTTATGAATTCCCAAATATTTAAAAATGATTATAAAGGATTTGTTTTATCTAAAATATATTTTTTTCACAGTAAACAAACTTCTATAAATATTAAATTTTTTATTCAATTTAATTTCAGCAATAATCTCCTGATTGTCTTTAAAATCAGACCAACTATATTCCAAAGCATTCATGAATTACAACCATTTAAGTTTGAATAGTGCATTTTCACGTCTATGATCAAAAACGGAAAGTTAACAGAAAAAAAATACATAATTTCACGGTTGCCTGAGACTAGGTATTACAGTTAATAATGTTGTAAATAATGTTCAGTTTTTGATTCGTAAGACCTCAATATATTGTCAGGAGCCACAGGTATTAATTTTGTGTTTCTTGATATGCTTTTTTATTCTCAAAAACAGGAAGCCGCTGACTTGCATTTTTTTAAATCAACAACGACCATGGTTTCAGCTACGAATCTTCAGTAACACTTTACTTAAAGCCTTTATGTAAAATGCATTATAAATTTAGCTTTCATGCATTAATTATGCCTTGTAATGCACATTATAATGCATTGTACAATCACATAACACTTCATTATAACAATACATTATAACAATTCATCATTACACTATGCATTTTAAATTTGTTTATAATTATTTATGTCAAGATATAATGTATTACAAAGCACATTATGAATAATTACAATGCATTATACAGTACTCTTTAATAACCCTTAATAATGCATTATACATAAAGGCTTTAAGTAAAGTGTTACCGTATCTTCTTTACTTTTCTACTCAAGAAAAAAAAAAACATCTTGGAGTAAATTAACAGCAAACTTTCATTTTTGGGTGAACTATCCCTTTAATAGGTTACAAGATGCATAAGTGTTGTTTGATGGTTTTCTGAAGTTCACTAGCACTCTCACCTCTCTCAGCAAGACCATTTCCTTCTCTCTCTGCTCCAAAAGGCTTTGCAGGTGATGGATATGCATCTCCGCATCAGCCAGCCTCCGTGTCCGCTCGTGGTCCTCCTCGCTGGCCTTGGCAGACAGCCCTTTGCTCTGCAACATCTCCAGGAGCTTCTTGATGGATTCGTCTCGAGCGCAGAGCGTCTGTTTCTGAGTGTCGATGCGCAGCTCCATCTCCTCCAGAGTCTTCCTCAGGAGGAACAGTTCCTTGGCCTGCCTCTCATGCTCGCTGTGCAGCCGCTGGAAGTTCTCCTCGGTCAGCTCGGCAGTCAGGGGCTCGCCGGGACGAACGCTGGGGTCCTGCTGGAACAGATGGTTCAGATCTCTCTGGATCCGCAGCTCATCCTGGAGGGCCTGGATGGTCATCTGGAGATGCTGCAGATAAATCAAACGAATAAGAGATAAAGCTTATGTAAATAACGCTTGCAACCAACTAGCAATACTAAAATGCAGGCCATATCTGGCCATGTTAATCTGATATAATATAAGAATGAACACATTTTAAAATAATATTAAGTCTGTTAATTTAATTACTTTTTAAAAACTATCTATTTTTCACGTTTTAATTTAAGTTAAAATTAATCAAACACAAAAATACACAAACATAAATAAAACCTATACAAATAAACAGATCAAACCAGATATAAATAAAAACTTAAATTAAATTAATAAATAAAAAGAAAAAATAAAGAAAATAAAACCTAAACAAATACAACATAAACAAAAATAAAGGCAAATATAAATAAATAAATAAAATGCAACACAAATAAAATAACTACTAAAACAAATACAAATGAGGGAATGAAAATAACAGAAACAAAGAAAATAAATAAATAAAACCTAAACAAATAAACACATTAAAAGACATTTAACACTAATAAAACAAATATAAATAAAATAATGAATGAATGAATATAAACAATATAAAACAACACAACAACAAAATAAACAAATAAAATAAACTGAAAACAAAAATAAGAACATATGAATGAATGAATGAATGAATGAATGAATGAATGAATACTACTACAGACTGATTTAGATAATGACAGGCTATACTCTCATCCACACAAAAAAATGAATAAACAATCATATTAATATACTTCTTTAAAACCTTGTTTGACTTCTCCAGAGATTTTTTCAAAACACTACATCAGCTGTACTCAGATCTACTCAGGACACTGAATCTCTGGGGGTTTGAGTGCTTTTTAGACCTCTAAAGACAGACGGCTATTACTTCCACCTGGAGCAGCTCTCTAGAGACCCCGGGGTAAATACAGGCCACGCTCTCCAACCACACTGAACAACAAGTCCTCAAGGAGAGGGATTCATGCTATCCATCCAATTCAGAGAGGACCAAAAAAGCAGTTAGAAGAGCGACGCTGGAACAAGGAGAAGGTAAAAGGTGGTGTTCAGGAAGACCAGAGGGCATGAATTTAAGAATAGTCATGAATATGTCTGCAGGCATCACCATGGTTACAAGCACCCTTTTCCCTTACACTGCAGGAAACTGTTACTGCCAAAAATATGCACTCAGGTGTAACAAGACAGAGAGTGGATCAATTTAGGCATGTACAATGACAATGATGGTACTATTCGTATTTTTATGCATGTTGTTAAACAATTTATATACTAGAATTGGACAGCATGTGTTTTGGCTTGATACTAGGACACAAATACTGTAACTAAAGATAACACACCCGTCTCTGTGTTGCAAAACAAGCACTTCAGACACACCTTACACCTCATTCACGCAATAAAGTAATAGAAAGAGATACTGATGGCTGTGTTACTCTGTAAATATTGACTTTATATTCGCAAAAGTTTTTAATGGCACCAGAGACAGGAATCTACATTATTCATTAGTCTCCTCTGGCTGCTGTGTGCATGTGTTTGGAAAAGAAAGAGTGAGAGAAAGAGACAGAAGGGAGAGGGGTAGAAAAACAATGAAAAAAGATATAATGCATTTATTAAAAGCGCTATACAAATAAACTTGAACTGAACTGAATTTATTTATTCAGACATGTTTTTAAATTATTTAATTATTTGAATTGAAATAACTAATGTTTACGAATTGTTAAATAAAATGTTCATAAAATATGGACGCAGTATTGACATTTAAATTAATAAATATTTATAAATAAATCAAAATATAAATACATTGTATTTAAGGTTATAGTACTGACTTTTTATAATTGTTACATTATTTTTGTATTTATTTTTGTAAATTAATATTTATGAATAAAATTTATAAATTAAATAAAATGAACAAATGAATAAACAATATTTATAAAAAAATTAAAAGAATGTAAAAATACTAAAATTTAAAGGTCGGTTTTTTACATTTAAATTTAAAATAAATAAATGATATTTATAAATATTCAATAAAACAGTTAAAATGTATAAAATAAATAAAATGTACTTAAATATAGACATTTACATTTAGAATGAATGAATGAAAGAAATATATTTTATCATGTCCCTTGACAGGCTTCAGCTGCTAATGCTTTGAATTTTTCATAACGAAACACCAATTAAACATGACACTTGATATTGTTTTTAAGGGCAATTTTCCAAACAGACCTGTTTAAAACTTATCTTGACTTCTTGAAGGACCATATGAAACATGCTTCAGATTTATGCAGTACTTGTGAAATCCCTTGAGCAAGACACTGCACACAGAAATCATCCAGCCTTCAACTAAAGGGGAATAAAACCTCGGACAGGGCAAACCAGGGATCAAACACATTTTAAATCTTCAGTTTAATCATTTCATTCATATTAACATAAAGTGCCAGATGTGCTAAAGAAAACCTAAAAGGCTAACAAGCAGGGTCAGACTGCAAACAGGCCACCATACAGTAGTGAACAATCTAAAGACTCTTACAAAAAAAATACTGCATGATAATAAAATTATCATCCGGCCTGCAGGCTTTGTACATGCGGAATAGTTACATGATATGGCGATATAATATTAGAATGGCAATGAACTGAAACCTAAGACCAGTCTGAACACCTCCTATGGGCCTATAAATGTGAGCAGACACTGATCAGACACAAACATCAGATCAATAGTAATATCAACAAACCATTTATCAGAGTATGCAGTGGTTTGGATTTCTCTCACATACATTGATAGCAGTCTGTGCAATTGAAGACATCCACCGTGTCTTTTCTTTCCACTCCGTATCGCCTCACGCCACATCACACACCCTTTTTTGGTGGAAAGGTTTGTCCCATGTCTTGTCCTGTCTCTAATCTCCACTCCTACACTATCACTCCACCCTAAAGATTAGGCACTGGGATTGACATTTCCTGCAAACATTCAACTATAATAGGCATAGAGGCCCCCTGCTTTACCACATCCACCCTCAATCACAACAGTTCCCCTAACATTTTACTACTACATTTTATTTTTGGGATTTTGTCACTTTTATTAAAGGAACAGATAAGCCAATAATTAAAATTTGCAGAGAAATTTGAAAAATTTAGCATTGTATCACTTGCTCACTAATAGATCCTCTGCAGTGAATGGGTGCCGTCAGAGAGAGAGTCCAAACAGCTGATAAAAACAAGACTGCTTTCTCCAGTAAAAAAATTAATCCAATCTGAATCTGAAGAGAAATATGCATAGATCAAGCACTGTTTATAAGCAAAAACAGTCCAAAACAAATATGTCACGTAATTTTGATGTGAAAGGACAACAGAGGATGTACTTTTTCAAAGCGTTATTATTATCGACTTGCATTTTGACAAATACAAATACTCGCAAATGCTGATGGCAGCATTTGCACTTCCCTTCTTCAGGCTCGAGGGTCCCACACAAGACTGACCACACAGAACACACACAGTCCTGACAGCATGACAGACAGCTGTGTTCACATACTACTGTTACAAGTCCATCGCCTGAGGACGGAGCCTCAGAGTGATAACTCACACAAAAAGCTATCGGTCAGCCTCAGGCAAAAGACTCAGGTCTGCTTAAAACAGACCACAGTGGAGAGCGAGCGGGGGCGAAAAAAAACGAGCTTGCTGGGCAGGACAAGACAGCCAAAGGGGATTGATTCTACAGCTAAAATAAGAAACTATTCCTACCAAGTTGTAAGGCAGAGACAAGCACTCTGCTGCGATAAAACTGTCTGGACATGAACACCTAAACCATCATAGTAGAAAAAAGCTTTACAAAAGCTGGAACTGGGGTGGTAACCTTTCAAAAGCTATACCTTTGTAACTTCTTTACCCCTAAAGGGTGCAAATTAGTACTTATATGGTACATATCACCTTTTGAATGGGTACCATCACAGTGACAGCTTTTGTACCCATTTTCTTGAGAATGTACAAACAAACACTCTCTCCCTAAGTATTCTGTTAGCTATGAGCGCTTATGTAACAGAATAAAACAAATTGTCAAAATTCAGAGTTTTATTCACAAGAATTGCGGGATGTGAACTCAGAATTCTGAGAAGAAAAATCAGAATTGTGAGAAAAGCTTGTTTTTCCAAAGAATAAAAAAGTAAAGGGAACTACAACTATTTATCTCACTATATTTTCTCGCAATTGTGAGTTTCTCTCTCAAAATTCTGACTTTTCTTTTTAGAACTGCAAGTCTCACATTTGTGAATTTAGTCGCAACTTTTTAGTTGTTTTTTTTTTTTTCATGACAGATGTAAGCTTGCAAAGTAGTTAGCATTCCCATTCATCTCACTGGAAGCTGCAGCAGATGCTAACAGGGCCTTTCTTCAACCCTCCCACTTTCCTTCACGTGTTTGTTTTTTTTCCCCCTCACTAGAAGGATCAGACTTTCCCGGTCCAACCCCCACAGATGGAATGTTCTCAAGGGAATTGCAAACCACAGAATGCAGCGGAGAGGGAAAAAAAGACGGCTGAGGAATCTGTCGGATATTTAAACTCCGATGGGATACTTAGCAGCAGCCCGCAGTCTTCAGAAGACTCTAAACGAACCTAAACTAAGGCTAGACAAGAAGCGGTGAGCCTTGTTTTCCTAATGACAAGGATATGGTGAGGCTGTAATCTCAAGCATGTGCGACCTCTGACCCTTAACGACACGCCAGCATTCTATGAATGTCGGTGGGCCACAGAAGTAAACCAGAGGTGCTCTGCCAATCAGCATAGACTCATTCGGCCAGTCACAACGCTTTGCGTTGCCTTCAACTAACACGTTCTAGAGAACAAGCATCCCACACAAAAATGCTAGAGCCACACCTCCCTTTTACACAGCATACTAAAACAATCCAGTGTGGTTAAGAGATGTTTCATCTGACGGACATATCCATAAGAAACAAATGAGTACTGAAGAAGGTGTAGATGTTTCAATCTAACAGCTAGCTTTAGCATTGTTTTACCAAACGTGCATGTGGTCAGGCTAAATCTGGTATATAACGCCCACCTTTAATAGGCGAAATAATCTTAAATGGACAAAATCAAGTCCTGTTCTATATTCTACTCTATGTTTTTCCTCACCGTTTTACTCTAAAATGTAGTATAACGAGTTGAAAACAGCTATTCAGATTGACTTTAACACAAATGCACGACGGACGATGGTTAAATGGCTGGTGTTTTTCCACCATTTGGCCAGCTTTCACCACAAAGCATGCTGAGCTCTTTCCCACCTGGTGAGGCGATTCCTCACGATGGATCGACATCATGAATAAATCATTGCGAGTGCATTAATTAATTGATTTCCATTCCCTGTGTGCGCCCAGACTAATGAGGAAACTCAACGGCAAACCAACAGCGCACAGAGGCAGCGGTATCAGGTGACAGAGCTTAACCTGAAGTTCACAAATCGTCTCCAGCACATCTGTACAGCAGTCAGCCACTCACTTACATCTATCTATAACAGCACAAAGCTTAAAGGAATCGGTCATCCAAAAATGAAAATTGGTTGAAAATGTACTCACCCCCAGGTCATCCAAGATGTAGATGAGTTTGTTTCTTCATTGGAACAGATTTGGAAAAATCTGAAAGAAATTTATCATTACATCACTTGCTCAACAATGGATCCTCTGCAGTGAATGGGTGCCGTCAGAATGAGACTCCAAACATTCATCTCATCTGAATCCTAAATATGCACAGATCAAGCCCTTTTTTACAAGCATAAAGAGTCCAAAACAGTTCTAAACAAATAATGTGTCAATGGATTTTGATGTGAGAGGAGAAAAGGGGATGGACTTTTTTCACTAGAGGAAGCATTATTTTGGTTTATGAACTCGTATTTTGACCAGAGGCGACAGTTTAAAATGCCATAATGATGGATTTGTTTCTTACAAACACAGCTTTTCACTTCACAAGACGTTAAAACTGATGGACTAGAATCGTGTGGATTACTTGTGTATTGTGAAGTTTTTATCAGCTGTTTGGACTCTCATTCTGACGGCACCCATTCACTGCAGAGGATCCATTGGTGAGCAAGTGATGTAATGCTAAATTTCTCCAAATCTGATCAGCTGAAGAAACAAAATCATCTACACCTTGTATGGCCTGAACTATTCAAAGAATTCCTTTAATTCAAAGAATTTGTATCACTTTTCTTCAGTCTCTTTTCCAAAACAGGGTAAAATAAGGAAACTGGATCATTTGGAAAGAGAATCGGTCAGACTATGCCGATATAGTACATCAAACTCTTATTTTAAAAGAGCAAACAGGAAAGGAAAATCCTATTTTCCGTGATATGACCCCTTTAAGTCTAGACCTCTCCAATTAGCTGTGTTCTTCATGTCTGTCTATATCTCAGCCTCCTACTGGGCTGCTGTTGTGTCCCGATTGACTTGCCTCGAAACCTTCCAGAAGCGCAGTCAGACACTGCAGGTCACATCATATACAGGCCCGTCATTCAGTTCCACTGTACCAATTAGAGCTTGTCTCCAGCCTCGAGTCTGAAAATATCAGCTCAGACTTTAGGCCATCTGTAATATTCGCACATGCATTGTACAAGGGTCTAGCTCATCCTCACGTTTTTCAAATGCTTGGTCATCAGCTGATGAATTTACATCAGTGTTAATACACACACACACGCACACACACACTATAAACGTTCATTAAAAGACACAATTCACATTAACATATTACAAAATGCAACTTTAAAATGCACTGGTGGTTTAAAATAAATTAATATTCAAGGACATCCTCTATACCACACTGTCAAATTTCAGCATTCAAAACAGTATTCAAAGTTGATATTAATGGAGTTTAGGAAAGGAAATCGCCACAGTTTGATTCAAAGGGCTCATTGAGATCTGGGCTGGCTCTTGCGGAGGGTCTGCTATTGCAAGGCTACCATGGCAACCGAGACTTGCTGTGTCATGAAGCCCTCGAAGGGAGGCAAAGCCAGACAACTGAATGTGATTATGTAATTAACCAGATGTGAATAGGGGAGAGCATAATCGGATGGCAATAATCATTTGAAAACAGACATTTTCAATTAAAGCAAAGCAGATTAAAAGTGTCTGCATGTTTAAAAAAACTGCTGCAAAAGTGGCTGATTTTGCTCTCCAGGTTTATGTGTGAATTAAAATAGCAAGCCAAAACCTATAAAAAAAAAATATATATATATATTTATATATATATATATATATATATATATAGCTGTATTAAGTATAACTCTTTTAGAGCCTTTATGTATAATGCATTATAAAGGGTTGTTAAAGGGTATAATGCTTTATAATTATTCATAAAATGTGTTGTAATACATTATATATCTTCTTGTAAATAATTATAACTGAATTTAAAATGCATAGTGTAACAATTAATTGGTAAGTGTTATAATTTTTTATTAACTGTGGTCACAATTATTCATGAGATTGTACAATGCATTATAAGGTAAATTACAAGGCATAATTAATGCATCAAAACTACTTTTATAATGTATTATACATAAAGGCTTTAAGTGTTACCAACATTAGTAGGACCCACCAAGTAGGACCAGAACATTAAAAATAAATTGCAGGAAAATATTATATTTTTATTATACATACACAATTACTGTAAAATAATTATTTTTACTTGTACAACAATAATATAGACAGACAGATAGAGACAGAGAGATTATCTGATCATTGTTAAAATAAACAAAGTGTGTGTGTGTTTTATTTCATACAATTTTATATTGTACATATCATTTATCTCTCATTAATCTCATTAAAATATTAATATAGAAAATTGCTTACAATTTATGTATATAACTGCACACAATATATGTATACATTTATTTTATTCAAATATATTCAAATTAACTCCAGTAAAATAAATGCTACAAATCAGATGTTATGGACAATTGTGAAAGGAAATCAGCATAACTGCCATGAAAATAAATGCAACAACGCAAAAAAAAAAAAAAAAAAAAAATCTTAAGTCCAGAAAATAGTCCTCATTTTCTTTGTTATTTTTTTCTTTCGATTTTAGAAATGCATTACGAACTGATAACCCATAACAGTGAAGTATTACTTCAATTACAGCAGACCACTTCAGCTTCTTAGGTTCTGTCAAATATATCCACATACAGATAAACATGTAGGTACAGTATAAACACCTTGAAGGAGGGCGGGACTCCTGCTGACTGACAGGAAGAATGGAGCTGATCACAAGGGCTTAATCTTAATGCAGCGTGTCAGAGGGGCCATCTGCAGTCAGTGGGGTTTTGGGAAGTACGGTAGTAGTGGACAAAGCATACCTGCTCATTCCCACTCCCTTCTACTAGCCACACACAGCATCCAAAGCAGCAGAGATCCAAAACACAAGGCTTAAAAGTTCAGAGCATGTAGTACAGCCCTTTGGATCCTTTACAAGCTACAAGCAACATCTAAATACCACATGTTTTCCCTTCAATGCCTCTCATACTCCAACTTTCTCAGTGTTTTCCCTACATGAACTATACCGAGTGAGGGAGAGCAGAGCTGGACAGTGAAGCAGAGGAGACGAAGAGGAGGTTTGTGTAACCATATGCAAGGATTCTCTTCATTCCACACCTATCCTGCGTGACCAGACTCCATATAAGGGCCACCGTGTCTGCCAAAGAGCAGAGGCTCACAGTCCCGTGGTGAGAACAGATAAAAATATGATCTGTCGTCCCTGCATTCTTTCTCCCATGCTTTTACTACGTCGCTCATGAGATGGCAGAGATAACACAACCTAAATATTGCACGTCTTTCTTTAATCAACACAGACTGCTTGGGAAATAAAACAAGAGCAAGCAAGCAAACAAAGAAAGCCCAACAGGACATTTAGTTCCTTATTATCTTGGTGGTTTTACAGACTTGGAGATGGTTTATTTTCAAACTTGAGTTCTTGAAGAAACCTAAAATAAAATCCCGACAGTTCTTGCAGAGACAAACTAGATTTTTTAGATGTCATGATGTCAATGTGATGTGAGTGGTTGTCAGGGCGTAGCTTTGTTCATTTTTAGCATGTCGGTATGTGGTTGCTAGGGTGTTCTTGGTTGCTAGGTGGTTGTTTACTGACCAAAGTCAAAAGAGCACACCTATGATATCCGGGTCTCTTGATATTGCAAATCACTGAGATCTGTTTTATTGTTCACAAGCATGAATGTATCGTCATTTACAAAATAGCAAAAATCAAGCCATACAATTTGAGATATCATTCATGTCTGTAATACAAACAGTGCAGTTTTAAGTTGGCAATATATAAAACTGTACATACTCATATACATATATATATATATATGGGGTTTTGAAACACCATATTGATCACCCACACTAACCAGAATACTGACAGGCAAAGATCCACCTCAAAGCCTATGGTGTTTACCGTCCAGATCCATTATGATTCTACAGTGTAAACACAGCATATTGTATGACACAGTCATTCTGCTGTGAGTAATGAGCTGATTATCAATTACATAATGAGTAAATACAGCCTTCAAACCTTAATTGTGCCAAGCAGGACAACAGGAAGTGCTGTGCAAGAAAACCATGTGAGATATTTTCATAGTTCTTAGTCATTCAGCTCAACATGTGATGTTTATTTCCATCTGAGAGAGAGTGTGGAGCTTAATGACCCCTGACTCCACCCTTGACCATCTGCTACCCTTCTAGGTTACATTTACTGAAATGACACAGCAAACAAACCCCTACACTATCTGTTCTCATCTCATATGACTATGTGACTCAAACATTTGGGATTAGGAACAAACAGTCTGACCGGAACGGTGAATATTAGTGTGGGCAGAACTTGGCTGTGAAAAGTAACACTTCTTGATAAAGAGATTGTGGGATTGGGGTGCGAATCTTTGGACCTTTTAAAACACTACTACAGTAAGCGCATCAGGAGCCCCGTCTGCCATCTGTTCCCGCTTCCTCAGAGGGCAAAGATGCACACTTACGGAAAACACACATGGACGGATACCCGATTGGCTCGATTGCTCTGTCTGAAAGGATGCGCTCACATAAACATACTTGCGAGTACGGGGAATGTCACGGCAGATGTTCACAATGCACTGGAAGAAAATGACTTTTAAGGAAGTAAATAAGGTTCCTTTGAATCCAAATGAACAAAATATGTTCACATTTCTGCACATCACAAATAAAAATTAAAAAAGGTATTTATTACAGAAAGTGACATTCACAGTATACTGTAGGAAATAGAGATGCATGATACAGTATAATCTGTACTTTTTTGAATTGTTAGTAGATAATACATATATGTTAGCTATATAATCTCATATTTAATTGTGCATTGTGCATTTTTTAACTGCTCAATTGATGCTTTGAGGAAAAAATACTGTAAAACCTTATTGCAATTTAGAATATTTTTAGAACATTTTTAATTATTAATAAATATTACATTAATTTTGGCTATATAAATCACATATTTAAGTGTGCATGCTCATTTCCCCAATTTTTAACTGATCAACTGATCATTCATTTGATCAAAAATACTGTAAAAAAAAAAAAAAAAAAACTGTGAAAGCTTACTGCAATTTACTGTTTTCTATTCCTATTGTATAAAATTAATCAAATATTATATATATATTTTGGCTATATATTTAATTATGAATGCTCATTTCAGTTATTTTTACATTTAGATTACCTTTGTCATCATCTAACGTTCCTTAAAGTTAATCTTTAAAAACACTAATTAACAACACTTACCAGTAATCTCAAATTAAATATCCATTTTTCATACTCAAGCCTACATTATGCTGTAATGCTGTGATCCCTTAATTTACCTTAAGAATTTAAAGTTAATGATTTTATTTTAATTTTGACAATAGAGAATATATTTTTTTGAATTAGACAAAATATTTTTTTACTATCATACAAAAAAATTAAAACAATTATTAATAATTATTGCTTAACATATCAGCCAGAATTGTATTACTCATGCATCCCTAAATTGAAGAGAGAGAAAGCGTGCTCACGAGTCACGAATCCAGTGAACTTGCATGTGGGCTAAATGAATGGAGAGAGATACGAGCAGAGGAGGTGAATGAATGAGAGTTGGCTGACTAAAGAAGTTTGTTGTGTCACATCTCATAATTGAGCAGGTCTCAAAGGAGCATTCAAGCCTTATTCCACTCATTCCTGCTCCTTTATCCCTCATTTGAATGCCTCTCTCTCCTGAGAATTTGACTTCATTTAACTGATCAAGGGTCTTTTGAATATTGATCTAGCTTATAAACCCATTATGACAGAAACTGTCTTCATCTGTCAAATACTCCAGCTCACTGTACGAAGCAGACCGAGTGGGGTGTCATATGTGTTAAACCCACTCATCCTTACCCAAAAACAATCACCCAAGCCTTCATCAAACAGCCAGCGTGAATGAAAGGCATCAAAGGCAATAACGACGAGCCCCTTATTAGCCTCACGGTTCAGCCAAGGCAGAAGCAACGCAGGGCCAGGGTCACGTGCAACAAGACCATTTGAGTGTTAAAGGTCTCTGACATCCAGCCGAGTTCAAAGTTAACTCTACAGACACGGCGATATACAGAAGGTCTTTCCTTAAGTTGGCAATTCTTTGCCAGATGTCAATAGTGAAAATTCAGGCTATGCCAGACTTACATAGACTAGACTAAATACATAAAAACATCTTCCTGTTGAAAAGAGGTGGTGGTATAACGATAACAGTTAATGTCTATGCCACATGCTGTAGTCTGCTTAATGTGTAGACTGCAGGCCCTAAAAATACATGGGAAAAAGCTAAATTACATCTTACACCAGAGCTAAAATCCAGCACGAATGAAGGAGAATAAAATGAGAAATGTCAGGATGGACGCGTGTTAAACTATGGCCTGCAGAAGAGAAATGGATGTTTTAAAAAGCTTTATTAGCCTACAATAAAAGTCATATTGAAAGGAAAAGAGCAGGAATCTGCACCCAAGTCATATAGACTTAGCTGAACAGTTGTCCATTTTACACAAAAACAAAAAAGATCCACTTGTCTAGTGTTTTTATCGTAACACCTGCCAGTGTGAATCAAACAAACCGCTTCGTTCAAGATGTTTGAAGGCTCTCGGCAAGCCATTTCTGAAAACAACACTAAAAGACAAATAGAGCCATTTCTTAAACATGCCTTGTCCTGATGTTCTTCAGAAATCAGATCCAATCTGCAAGTAATAGGGTTTTTATCCCCTCGGTGCCAGGTGCACAATTTCATATTATAGCGGTTTAGCAGATGAAGCCCTTTGGCTACTGAACACTGCACTAAACAGACCAGAATATTCCAGCGTGCATGTAAATTTCTACATTTAAATGTAATATAATGTATATTTAGTTGTTCATGCTCATTTCCACTGTCAACATCTAATGTTTTCATTTAAAAACACTAATAACTGGTAAATGTAATCTTTAGCCAATGTCATAATGAATATTCATTTTTAAAATGAAAAGATTTTACATTTGAATGGTTTATTTGTAATATATTTACTCGCCATAGCTTGAAAATTAAATAGTCTTATAAGCCAGAACTGTAATATCAGTGTATCCCAAACAATATTGTTTTTTTTTTAAATAAGGTGAAAGCATAAAAGTCATCAAAACTGAGGCTACATTATTTCCTTCCAAATATTCTGATTCACTCTGAGATATGCATGTATATTATTACAGAAGTTAAATGCATTGTAAATAGGACTTTAAATCCACATAATCCTCCTCTCACCTGGTGCTCATCCTGGACGACTCTGTACTGCTCTTTCCACACAGCGATCTTTGACGCCTCGTCCTTGCGTAGGGCTCGCTCCTTTTTCAGCTCGGGGCTCCAGAAGGTCTTAATGGAGTTCATGGAGGAGCTGAGTTTGCTCTCCTTCACATCCACCTCCTTCCGCAGGAGCTCGTTCTCCCTGAGCACCTCTTTGAGCTGGGCCTGCAGGTCCATGATGGTGTTGTCCCGTGCCTGGCGCAGCGAATGAGGCACAGTGGATGCCAGGGTGGAAGGCATATGGTGGTCTGCAAAAGCAATGGCATCGGTGGGAACGGAGCCGGGGGCCCCGGTGGAGATGTTTGGGCTGGATCCCATGACGGCGGTGCGCACGCCGTAAGGCATCCGTCCACCCGAGCGGCCCAGCGTCATGGTGCTCTTCGGTAGGTCCGGGCCGGATGCCGCCACCACCTCGTTGTCGCTCAGGTACATAGGGCCGGATGTGGCGTAGGCAGCATTGAGAGACTGGATGTTCTCCATGGAAAGGGTTTTACCACCTGGACCTCCTGCTCCGGCTCCGCTGCCCCCTGTGCTGTTGGTGCGGCGGTGGCCCAGACGGGGTGAGCGAGGGAGACGGGGCGAGCGGCCAGGACTCTGATTGCTCCCGCCGCTGTGGTTGCCCTCCACTTTGCCCACGGATCTGGCACTACCATACATGGTGGTTTTGACCGGAGAAGGGCAAGAGTGAAGAAAAAAGGACGATATGGACTGATAAGATGATTTTTTTAAATCTTGAAGGGTCTGTGATCTACTTTTGGCTTATTTTAAGCAAAGATGCAGAAGTTTCATTTTCACCATGTGTTGAAGAGTGGCTGGTTTTATCCATTTAATCTGGTCATGTTATAGTCCTGCAACAGAGAGAGTGAGAGAGAGAGACGAAGAGTTAAAACCATTCCTATGACATTTTCATTCAAGATAGCAGAGTTTTCCCTGGTGTCTGCTGCCTTGCACTCTTCTCAGAGAGGAAATAATAGGCTAATGAACAGGTCTGGCACACTGTACGCTTTAACCTCCTTCACTGGGCTCTATGTAGGTCACTCACATGCCACACTGTATTTACTTTAGCTCTGTGGCTCCTGTACAATACCTTTACTGCAATTTCAGCTCTACCTCTGTCTCTCTTCATCTTCTCCACGGTCCATTCCTCTGCCTTCTTTATCAGTGGCAACTTGTTTTAACATTTGACAGGTTTCATATACATAGTTGCTGAGCTACTGATATCATGCAAGCTATTTTATGAGTATGAATGACACAACAGTCTGCATTCTGAATCTCTGAGGGTAATCAAGTGGTAATCAAGGCATGAACACTACCATTCAAAAGTTGAGTCAGTGAGATTTTTTGTTTTGAAGGAAATTAATACTTTATTCAGCATTAGCAAGGATGCTTTAAATGGAACCAAGGTGAGAGTAAAGACATTTTGGTAACACATTACTTAAAGCTGTTTGTATAATGCACTGCATTGATTAAGCCTTGTAATGCACCTTATAATGTATTGTACAATAATCTCATGAATAATTGTGATTACAGTTATAATAACACTTATCAATTCATTGTTACACTTTGCATTTTAAATTTGGTTATAATTATTTACAACAAGACATAATGTATTACAATGCACATTATGAATAATTATAATGCGTTTAAATACATGTCTATCTAAACTTTTTATTCATTAGAATCCTGAAAAAAACAAGTTTCTTGAGAAGCAAATCGGCATATTAGAAAGATTTCTCAAGGATCATGTAGACTCGAGTAATGATGCTGAAAATTCAGCTTTGCATCACAGGAATAAATTATATTTGAAAGTATATTAAAATAGAAAACAGCCATTTTATATGAAAATAATTTCACTATATTACTGTTTTTACTGTATTTTTGATCAAATAAATGTAACCTTGGTGAGCATAAGAGACCTTAAACTTTTGAATGGTAGTTGACTTAGAACATTTTTTAACATAAGTGTTTTTTGTCTCAGCTTTCTTTAAACACTGATCGTGTAACCAGAAAAAAAACTGCTTGCTTGATTCGAGTCTCATGAGGTTTTCACAGAGACTGTGGCACCTCATTACTGGCAGATTACTTCAGTATAACACCTGGATGTATGTGTAACACCTGTGATTGAACCATGGCAGACATTATGTGCTTCATTACAGATGAAAATAAAATACTAATACAAACATTTTAATGTCTCTGCTGTATTAAATCAATACAAAGCCATTGACAGGGTTGTGAAACCAAATCTCTAATCACGCATGAACACAGCTATGTGCTCGTTCAGAGAGAAAGACTGTTTATTTGAGTACAGCCACAAGCGGCAGCTGCCTTTTGTCTTGTGTGTTTATCCCTGATGAAATACTTCATTGTCTCTTGTAAAACACATCTTTGTTTTGTAGCAATACTGGGTCACATGGGTCTCATACGTGATCTCTTCTATAAATGCTATTTTATCACTCTTTTTAAAGCAAAGGCAAGTGATACAGACTGTGCAATTCATCTGGTTTTTGAATTTTAGATTATAAACCGTTAATATTTGCCACAAATGCAGCTTAAGGGTAATTTATTGAGAAAAGGCTAGCAGTGGACACTGGAGCCGTGCTTTGTCCATCCCAAAAGCCAAGAAAAAGCTCAGTGAGGGCGCGATCATGCCCAAGCCAACGTACCCGCACTCTCTCATTAGGAAAGAATCTAACATCAGAGCCACAATGTGTCTCAATGGACTAAATCTACATGAAAATGAAGCCAACCTGAAGTATGTTAACCGCAGACTCCCC
Source organism: Barbus barbus (assembly GCF_936440315.1). Classification (NCBI taxonomy): domain Eukaryota; kingdom Metazoa; phylum Chordata; class Actinopteri; order Cypriniformes; family Cyprinidae; genus Barbus; species Barbus barbus. The sequence continues at coordinate 21,889,208 of NC_136717.1, forward strand.
TCAGACTGAAACTTTGCACTGGAAATGGACTGTCAAACACATATACGCAAACATGTTATACAGAACATGATACAAAGAAATAGTAAAGAATCAAAACAGCCCAGTCTCATAGAGGAACAGTTTGCAGAAGCGGTGATAGACTCAAATAGAGAACGGAGCCGGCTACTGATAAGACGCAGAGAGGGCAGCGAGACCGCAGATCTCCTTCCTCTGCTGCTGACGAACGGAAGCCTAATCATTAAAGCAGTGGGCATGTCTAACCCCGTCACATTCCCTGAAGCTGAGACATGTTTTAAATGCCTGCACTTATCTCACTTATGTAACAGCCTTTTTATGCCTTAATCGTGCCAGTCTATAAAATATACATCTAATATGTAGGCTTAGATATAAACATATGCGCGCACGTGTGTGTATTCACAATTTACATTTATATATAATATGATTATCTTTATATTCTGATTTACTTTTATACATTCATATTCATAAAAAGATATCTGATTATATTATATTATGTCTTATATTATACAAATATATTTTAATTTAATATATTTACAATTTATATTTATATATTCATATTTTCAAATTCCTGTTTGGCGCTTCAGTTGTCCTCAGTGTGAAAATATGGATCTCAAAATCATACAGTCATTGTTGGAAAGGGTTCAAACACACAAAAATGCTGGAAAACTAAAGAATTTGTGGGACCTGAAGGATTTTAGGAAGAACAGCAGACAGTTTAACTGTTCAGGACAAACAAGGGACTCATGAACAACTATCACTAAACAAAAACACAGCTGTGGATTATTCAGGTAACAACACAGTATTAAGAATCAAATGTTTTTGATTCTTTGCAATATGCAAACGTTTGAACAGGGTTATTTTTTATAAATTTGTGGACTACAGTATATGTAAACATATTTTATGTGAAATATCTTATTCAGGTCAGTACTAAATAAACAACAACATGCATTTTGTATAATCCCTCTTATTTTGGTAAAATAATTAAAATGTTTCAGATTCTGCAAGGTGTATGTAATCTTTTGACTAGATTAGATAGATGGATAGATGGATAGATGGATAGATGGATAGATGGATAGACAGACAGATAGATAGATGTTTGTTCACATGTAGCATCAATATTGTTACAGAGGGCTAGAAATTGTGAGATGAAAATACAGTAACACTAATAAAACCTCCTAATATACATAAAACAAGCTTCTACACAAACAAATATACAACTGCATATTTGCCATTTTAACTGCTCAAATCAGCAGAGCATAAGTGTAGCATGACAAAAACATATATTCATTGCAATGAGAACAAGACAGAACAGGGCACAACGCTTCAGCTAAACAGGGCAGATCCAAGGAGATCAGGACAACTAGACTCTAGAGAGAGTCATTCAGAAATAATGGGAATGCATGATCATATGTGTGAGAGGCAGGGCAGAGTTGAAACTGGGGTTGGCAGTCGCTTAGGGACCAACAGCACACTACGAAATGTGTAAGGCACACCACTATTACAGTGTATGAATTATCAATACAATTTGACTTATTACCTACTTACTAAGAACACTTTCATTCTGAAATGTTTTAAAGTTACGGCACAAAAAAGCATACTTGCGCTTAAATTAAAAATAAAGTAAACTAAGCAAATAACCACACTGTTCCTTTAAGAACTATGGCAGTCCTCGCCATCTGGTTCGCCCCGGGCAGGTGGATTACACCTGGACAGTGGACACAGCAAGAAAAGGTACCCTCCATTTCTTTATCTCTCAATCCCTCCTTCCAGCCATATCTCCTTCCATTAGCGCGATCTGCTCTGCTCCTCAACAGGGATTTTCACAATGTAATGCTGCCTCATGGAACAGTAAGTTTCCATTACATTTGGCCTAAATCCTCAAACACAAAAACAGGCCAAAACCAATGTTTACTATGCAATCGCTCGAAGAACTGGAAACTATAGAAGTATTGTAGTAACTTATTTTTAATATATCTAGAAAAAGTATTTTATTTACAAACCAGAATAAATAAAAACAACTCCAAATGCTAAAAATGAATGTTTAAGCTTCTGGAAAGGCAGTGCTTCCAAAGTGAGAGGGATGTAAGAGAGGAAACGAATGTGAATGGAGGACAGTGAAAAACAGCAAAAAGACTGACTCAAACTCAACAAGAAATGCCATTATGCTATTCTTAGTCCTAAATGAGCTCATAAACCAAAAACCAATCTTGTTATTTATATATATTATTCAGAAATTTCTTAAAAGTGTGATCAGATTAACCATTGAGACTCAATTTTAAAGCAAAAAGTAGGCCTAAATAAAAAATAATAATAATAACAAATAAGGTTTTTCACTAAAAATACACCCATAGAATTATACATTTTCCTTTAAATACAATCTTTGGCTTATAGCTCTTATGCAGAATATATATATATATATATATATATATACACTGTCAGGGGAAGTCGTGGCCTAATGGGTAGAGATTCGGACTCATAATCCAAAGGTTGCGGGTTCGAGTCTCGGGCCGGCAGGGATTGTAGGTGGGGGGAGTGAATGTCTAGCGCTCTCTCCACCCTCAATACCACGACTGAGGTGCCCTTGAGCAAGGCACCGAACCCCCAACTGCTCCCTGGGCGCCGCAGCATAAATGGCTGCCCACTGCTCCGGGTGTGTGTTCACGGTGTGTGTGTGTTCACTGCTGTGTGTGTGCACTTTGGATGGGATAAATGCAGAGCACGAATCCCGAGTATGGGTCACCATACTTGGCCGTATGTCACGTCATATTTATACATTGAAAAAATAATTACTTTGAATTTTCACTCAAAAATTGCTAGTAAATTTCACAAATTATTACAATGAAACAGCAAGTAACATTAAATAAATTTTATAAAGTAAAAATGCAGTAGCAGCATTTTATTGCAACTTACTCCAATAATCTTTGTTAAAAACTGAAGTAAATAAAACTGTACCATTCGTTACAAAATGTTTCTTTAAATTAAATTAATAACCAATTAAAATGCATGTTAAACTCACTGTTGAATGTGATATTCCATATTTGTGATGTTTCTTCATTTTATACAGAATTTATTCATTTAGCAGATGCTTTTATCCAAAGCGACTTTCTGAGGACAATAGCAACAATTAATTATAATAAATCATAACTATATCGTGAATATTCAAAATATGACCCAGCCTAGTTCTATAGAGAGGATAAACACACCACAAAAGGAATGCGTTTAATTTTGCTCATGACTCACGACATACAGCTAAATGGAGTCAAATCTTTTAAAGTAATGGTTGGAGTGCTGAGTCAGAATACATGATCAAAGGTTCCAAGCCCACACCCTAAATTAAAGTAAGCAACTCACATTTCAAACTGCAAAGTTGCCTACAATAATCAATACAGTGTAAATTTAAACTAGCCACTTGATATTAATCTTTTTTTTTTTTTTGCAACGGTCTTTTTCTGAAATATCTAACCCTAAGAATCTTTCTGCCCCCCTCTCGGCTCTGTTACGGCATCAATGGGACAGTGTGTGCCTGCCTCTGCCTCTGTATTTATAGGGGGGAACAGAGGTCAGCTTTGAGCTCACTTAAAAAGCTCTGCTTGATGTCTGACGGCCTGTCACTTCACATCACTGATCATCTAGACGGCAGCACTGATTCATCAGCATTCAAACAACTACAACCACAGCGCATTTCATTCAATCTACATCCACACACACTTAAACTGCTCTTCTGCCTTCAAAATCCAGGTAACTGTGAGAACATGAATCAGGATATCTGACACCTCTGGTGTGACTTTAAATGCAGACCTTGAGCCAAAAACTCATCACCAAACACCAATGACTTGTATAGACACTATAAGGACAAAAGTGTTGGGACACCCCCTTCTTTAGAACAGAAAAAGGCACTAACAACACTGTGGCAACAAAGATGAATCACCAAGGGTAGAAGACCCACCAACCTCCTCCGAAACTGGATCTAAACAGAAGCTTTGCGAGGCCAAAGTAGTCATAGGCTGTTTTCACACCGTTCGATTGTTGATCTGAACTAGAGTTTGAGTGCGTCTTCCTTCCCCTGCCTTGACTCTTTCACATTGCATTATTTGGCTCAGAATCATGTTGGTTTTGTGTTATCAATTGCATGATAAACTAGTGATATTTTAGTACCATTACTAGTTTTTTTAATCTTTTGCATACGTTTTTATTTTTCTGCATTTTATGTTTTCATTTGAATTTCAGTTAAAGTTTTACTGTATATTATATACTGTAAAATAACAGAATAATTACATAACAGAATCTTAGCTAGACCCATTAAAGTGATTCTCATATCACACATTACTGTTTCCCAAACCAAGCCAAAGATGTTGTTACAAACTCTTCAGCAAACACATCATTCCTCTGAGACTCCGGATAAACTAATCAATTCTCATCTCCAGTCCTGACCTGCTAGCATGAAACGAGAGAGCCGGTGTTGAATGTGCTTTTCTTCTCTGGCCTGACAGGTTCTCGTCCCCTGTCTGTCCATCAGTTTGTGAGATTTAATTAGGTCAAAGATGGGCTAGCCGCACCAGACATGCTAAACCAAATGAGGGACTCAGGAGGATCAGAATCCTGCTGGGCTCTCTCTATCTGGACAGCTTGAGTCTGGCCTGCTCAGCACAGTCATTGAGTTGCCATTGCATTTGTAGGCAGGTGTAATTGTGAAAGACGTCATGAATATGTATTCGCTGTGATGTGTACTACTAGGGTCAGCAGAGGACACACAAATGAGAAGACATCGCACATGAAATTCATCCCACTGCTTTAATTAGCATACTGTGCTACTGCTAAAGATATTTTATATTAAAAGGATGACCCAGATTATGGCCGATACCGACAAGTATATAATTACTTAATAGACAAATATTAAAATTCTATTAAATACAATTTTGTCTAAATTAATTCAAAATAAAACACACAACACACAAATAAATAAATAATTTTAAATGCTTCAAGTAAATTTAGGCATCGCGACGTTGCAATGTGAATTATAAAAACTGGATATTACATGTAACAGTGTTATTTAATTATTAGTGTTTATAAACATTAACTTCAAGTGAGTGTTAGATGATGCCAAAAGCAATCTAAAAATATATGAAATTATATAACATACTTAATTGTAAAAAATATAGGAAATGAGCATTCACATTTTTACACTAGAAAATATCATCTTTATTAAAATTAGAAAATGAATACCAGTTTTTAATTTTTACATTATAATACTGTGATTCAACTCACTTGTAGCATTTAAAATGATTGATCAGTTTTTTTTTTAAATATGGAATTTGATATTAGATATTTAATTGTTAATGCTTAACCGATATATATAAAAATGATAATAATAATAAAATCTAATTATTTTAAAAACTACAAGTGAATTTAGACATTAAAACAATAATATGCAGTATTAAAATTGATACTTTTTTTCATATTTGATAATGATTCAATTTAAGAACGTTATTAAACCGATATATTAAATAATAATAATAATACAATCAAATTATTTTAAAAACTACAAGTGAATTTAGACATTAAAACAGTAAAATGCAGTATTAAAAATGGATATAATTTTTTTTCAGATTTGATTATTACATTTAAGAACGTTATTAAATTATCTGTGTTTATAAAGATTAACTTAAGTGTTATAGACTATGACAAATGACAATCTAAATGTAAAAAGAGAGGAAACATCTAATATCAACTGATACATTAGAAAAGTAAAATAAAATTAAAAATTAATCAAGAAAAAATAAAGATGTCATGTTCATTTACATCTTAACTAAAAACAGGTTACAAGCATTACATTATGAGGCATTAAGGACTTAAAATCCAGATGCCCTTAAAACGCATCCTGCATCCCTCCATGGCTTCACCATTTCAAAAAGTGTTTCTCTTAACACAACAGACTGCATGACACATCCACATATCCAAAAGTAAAAATACATTTTTCATCGGCTTCAAACCACTAACAGAACAACACCTTTCCCTTGAGAAATGAAAGCATGCTAGTACATGCTGACACAAGACAAACTTTCCTGCATGTCTCAGAGACTAAGAATCACTCACCTCCCTGTATTTCTCATGTATTACACCCACCAGAGATGAAATAAAAATGAAGACCTGGCCAGGTCTTACAAAAGAAGAGACAGGTCAATCATATACACCCTAATCTCAGCGGTTTATCTTGATAATATGTCTCAATTTATTCAAACAAACATCTACGCTTTTGCCGCTTAACATTTTTCTCTACTAAAAAAATTAACAAATGGTTTTAGGCCGTGCTTAGATCTTCTTTGTAGTAATTCAGTCACCCTCATCACCGAACAGACAGCAGGTATGATCCAAACCAGGTGTCAAACCAGTTCCTGGGAAAGTTCTAGGTCTGAGAAGACACAGACATAAAGCCAGATGTATTTCCCTACATGCTAAAGATATGCACCCCTTAAAAATTTGTAATAGATTAATATCTTGACCTGGTTTTTGGCCATTTTGAGGTTACCAACTTTCTAAAATCTACTGGTAACCTTGTTGAGGGATAGTAAACATTTTATGTGTTCTACTGTGTTTTCAATTAAAATTTTAAGTAAATCTTTTCTGCCATTATTTTAATATTGTACCAAAAAATAAATAAATATAAATAATACAAAAATGAATAAAAAATACTATCACGATAAATAAATATGTGATCCGTCATCAGGCACCTTGCTCTATAGATTTCAGTATTTGATAATTTAAAAAAAATTAAAAATCTAGGTCGGCTTGACATTACAGTAATCCTTGTATGTCAGAAAGACCTCAATTCCAGCTTCCTGACACAAGCAGCCCAGTCAAACCCTGACAAACTCAGACACACGGGATTGATCCAGCAGACTGAACATTTAGACCTAATGTTGCAACTGAAGAAACCTGCTGAGATCCACACAACTGAGAAAGCAAAAAAACACTTCCTCAGCATGGTTATAAAATCACTGTTGTTCTATTCTATTGACAATATTCACAGCAAAACGTGTGATATGTCATGTGATTAGACATGGGGGAACATTAAAACAACCACAAGCTTCCATAAACAAGGATCAACAACACAAAACAGTACTGAACCAAAGCATTGATGTACGAGACACCTGTTGGATCACTAGATATATGATTCATATCTCTAATATCCATAACACATGAACACCCCTAACATCCATATGAATAAAGGAGGATGTCAGGTTTTATTTTGCACTGTAATTTACAACCAGCATCAACAAAAAGGTCTATATTTTCAGAATTTTTTTTTAATATAATTTTAATTATTTTAGTGCTGTGAAACGATTAATCGCATCCAAAATAAAAGTTTTTGTTTACATAATATTTGTGTGTGTACTGTGTATATTTATTATGTATATATAAATACAAACACGTGCATGTATATAGTTCAGATAAATATATCTATATATATCTATATATCTATATCTATATATCTATATCTATATATATATATATATATAAATAATAGATAATATAAGAATATAGATATATAAATGTATATACATGGAAATATTTTCAAAATATATACTGTGTGTGTATTAATATATACATGATAAATATACACAGTACACATACATATGTATACAAAAACGTATTTTGGATGCGATCAATCGTTTGACAGCACTAAATTATTTATATAAACATATACAAACACACACACACACACATATATATGTATATATGACAGACAGACAGACAGACAGACAGATAGACAGATAGATAGATAGATAGATAGATATATAGATAGATAGTCAGATAGTCCATGCAATTAATATGAGCGAATAAAAACTGAATTGTAAAAAAAAACATCACATTATGCAGGAATAAGAGTTACATTTAACATCAATAATTAATATTACAGTAAAAATAAGTATTATGATATATAAATATATATTATGTTATATTAAACACTGTGGTTAACAATAAGGGAGGGGCTCTTGGATCCTTCACAGAGGAGCCAATCAAATTATTCTAAACGAGAATCAGTCGGGAACAACACAATACTGAACTACCTTCAGGGTCCTATAACAACATCATCAGCTTTTAAACAAAACTGTTGTGTCTGGGGGTTTGTTTTGTTCAGTAATAAACAACTTCTCGGTTTAGAGTTCGGGTAAATATTTCCCCAGCGGGCAGATACTTTGTGTCTGTTCTAAAGAAGAGATATTTTGTAACCGATACATATTTTCCTGCTGACGTCACAGAGAGTGAGGAGATACTTTGTAACAATTCTGGGATCTTTAGTAACCGCCTCGCAGACGCTTTAAATCAGTTGTACTTGGGAAATAAGCAAAGAAATCAGGAATGAAAGCCTGAAATGCACATGTAGTCACAGGGCTTCCTCTTGAAGACTCTTGACACCGCCTGGGCTGAAGCTTTGGACGGCTTCGCAGCGGTTTTAACCACAGTAGTGTCCAGATTGTCTCACTATAGCTGTTTATGTCGAATCATAAACTCGCCACTGGAACGAGACTCCTCTCTAACACGGAATATGTGTGTATTTTTTAATTATTATTATTTTCCCCTACTCCTGTTCCTCCATTGCTTGCTGGCGCAACAGCGTTTCATTTGTCTCTAGTGCGCATATTGTGAAATATCAGCTTTATTTACCTACCCTCTAGTTTGTCTGGGCGCATACGAACGTATATAGACCGTTAGCGAGCAATAAACGGATATAGCTCCACATAATCCCACACTATCAATGGGCTGTGTCCGAGCAGTTCAGACTCTTCAGCTGAGGAAAATCACTTTCAAAAGCTCCTTACCTTCTTCCACAAGAGGTTAGTCCGGTTTGGTGAGATGGCTGTGCCTGTATCTATTGTTGTAGACGGACCGTTATCACTTTGAGAGCTGATATCGGCGGGGAAAGCCCTGTTTTAGAGTACTTCTGTCGTTTTCTTCCTCTCTTTGCCAGAGCTACGAGCCAGGGCGCTTCAAGTGACGTAACGAACCGGGATGCGCGCGCCCGACACTGGCCTCCATGACCGCCGTGACGTGCACGAGCGCTTCTGCACCTCTTATGCGAGGTGGCACCACATAGATAGAGGATATATACAGAGGGCTTCGAGTGTAGCAGCTTGCTCTTTCTTTCTTTCTTTCCTTTTTTTTTCTTTTGTTTTTGTATATATACATATTTTTGTATATAAAATATGTATCATATTTGTATATATGTATCATGTTTATATTTTATATTAATGCTTGGATTTCTCATTTTTTCAATAAATAGTTTATCTTTTATACAAGTGAGTCCACATAAATATTTCTATTTATTTTATATATATTTTTTATTATTATTTGTTTGATTAGTGACATGTAGTACAGAATATGAATTATTTCTAATATTTTTTTCAGCCAAATTGCATATATATGTATATGTATATATATGTATATATATATGTGTGTGTGTGTGTGTGTGTGTGTGTGTATATATATATAACTCATTTTTAACAATTCTCATAAATCATGTTTTTTTCATTATGCATTCCAATTAATCTCAATCAAACTGCAGTTGGGGTTTTTTTGACTAGGTTAAAAAATAACCAAAAAAACAGCTACTAACACAATAAAACACAATAAAAACATGATAACATAATAAAAAACATGTTTTTTGAAAATTTTTGAAGAGTTATCTGTTTTTGCAAATAAACTCTTCATATATATATATACTTTTTTTATTAGTGGCCTGTAGTGTAGTGTAGTGATCAGCCAAGCTGCATATATATAATAATAATATAACAATATTACAAATCATTTGATAGTGCTAAAGATTTATTTTACTCTTAAACTCATTCACTCTTTTAATCCTTTCAATCCTTAACAGTTACAATAATTATATTAGTGAACTGCTGTTGATCATTTTGATATTGTATTATTTTTGTTGTTGTGGATTAAAAGAATCTGGTAATGATTAAATGTAAATGTAAACAGACTAAACAACATCCATTCTGTTCAGATTTACCCATCGTCACATCTTCAAATGTTCTCTATATGTTCAGCACTGGAGACTGGAGCTGTATACCCAGACGATGGAGACTTCCTCCAGCAGTGGTCTTCTGGGTGTAATTTGGGCTTTGACTGATATTTCTTGCTTGTGTAACTGAAGCATGACTGCAGGAAAAAGACTCACAGACCCAAACTGCATTGATCAGGTTCAGGGCGTTCAGATCCCTTAACCAAGAACATTTCATAAGATTAGGCTCTAGTCTCATTGCTTTAACTATGTGAATATCAGATCAGCTTTGTAAGGAAATTATATCATCATTCTTACTGAAAGAATTTTCAAACCAATTCCATTTGCATCCCATTAATACTTGGGATGCAATGGAAGTCGTGGCCTAATGGTTAGAGTCGGACTCGTAATCCACAAGTGAAATTTAATTTACATTTAAAACTTGAAAGGGATTTATGTTTTTTTAATTATTATTATTATTTTTCATTACTCATTTCCATTTGTCTGTTTCTATGACACATATATATAGTCCACTAGAGGTCAGTAGAGATCTTCCTTTAGGTCAAGCATCCCACGTGATCGTTAACACACTCTCTCTCTGTCTCTCTCACACACACGCGCACATATATGTATGGGGACAAAGACATTTTTTACAGAAAAAGTGCCAGAGATCATTTAAATACATAGTAAACAGTTGAGTATTTTATTATAAACGTTTATTAATAGTTGGGACGGCATGAAGTGTAGAGCACGTTAGATTATGAATTTGTGTTATTTGATTATTTTGCCTCTAGGTAATATAAATCATTAGACAGTCTATGATAAATGTATGTTGTATGTAGACCCTTTAATATAATGCCCTCTGTAGAAATAAATAAAAAAGACCAAAGAATAACTGTGTCTTCTATAGTATAACAAATATCAAAGCCAGAAGGAAGTCTCTCATGATTGGACCGGCCTGAAGAATGACCATTATTGAGACCCTAAAACCAAACAACATGAAAGAAACAGTCAGTTTGCTTATTATACTCTGGCATGCATATTCAACGTTGATTTTTATTTTCTGTATCACCTGTATCTTACAGACAGTTTACTGATTAGGATAGAGACCTGTCTTCTGCACTCCAAAAGCGGTGATGAAGATGTTGATGATGACGGTGAGGAACACCAGCACAGTTGCCACATTGTTTATTATGTCCAGCTTCCTCTGATTGGCCACATCATTGAGGTTTTTGCGTGCTGAGAAGGAAAGATTGTATGAAAAAAAATAACCAATTATAAAACATCCTTACAGGTTTTGTGCTGAATGCACGATGGATTTCACTCTCACCCATGTGGACAAAAAGAGCCCCCGCGAGCACTTGGAAGAAGAGAGACACGGCGATGAGGACGATGACAGTGAGGTAGTACTTGAACTCGGGGCCCTGCTCCAGGACGGCTTTCAGCTGAGAGGCATTTGCCATCAGCAGCGCCACATCCAGCATGCTTTCTCCCACACTCTTCTTAGTGGCATACTGATTAATGTTGAGAGGTTCTGCAGGCTAAAAGAGAGAAATCATTTCAAATCATACATTAAACATTTTTCTATCATTTTTTTTTTTTTTTTGTAATTAGCATTAAATTGCATTAAATGCACCTTTCATGGTATACATATGTGTTACTTATTTTGCACAGGTGGCAAAGTAATGTGATGCATCTGTTGCATATAAGAATATTTTCAGAATCATGGATTCTTATTTCAAATGCATTAATTCACCAATGGTGTGCCAGAATATTTTCAGTGGAGGAAAACAAGAGGCCATCTGCCCTCATCTTTAGAAGAAATATCAGTGGTTTCCAGCAACATCTGTACTCTGTGAGATAAGATCCTTCAAAGCCAGAGAGAAGTTCTCAGTGCAAATGGAAAAAAGCTAAATGAACCCATTTAAATGTCAAAACTACTGAGAAAATTTTTTCTATAATTAATCCTACATTTCTTACACTCTCTGTGTTCCCATGAGGACAAACACTCCAACCAAATATTTCATTAATAAAAAATAAAAAAATCTACACAAAATATGCACAAAAATATTAAAAGTATAAAATACCTATTTATATAATTTACATAAAATCATTAAAAAAAATTAAAACGAATATAATTATATTCATAATATTGTAATTTATTATGCATGTAATGTAAATATAACTGTATACAAAGTCTTCTACATTAATGTTTAATGTTGGCAATTGCCAACATAATATATGGCTTTTTTTTAAATGCACAACAAATCAATATGAATATTTGATGAAGTTTGTCATGATAAATTAATGCACCGACGTACAGTATGTAGAAATTGAATAATGAAACTGACAATCATATCTACCGATAGATGGCAGCATTTCATTATTAATTTTTCAATCTGCAACTTTCTTTTTATAGTAACCACCTGGGGGCGCTAGATATCCTTTTACATCATCATCTTTGTAATGGTTTTAAAGTATTATTTGTGTTGTTGTTGATGATGTTATTGTTGTTAATGCTGATGTGTTTCTAAATAATTTTTAGTTCTCAAATGAATCCAAATAATTTTTTGCTGATATCATATTTCTTATTGATCCAGAGCCCTTGAAACCTTTCCACTAAATCTCCAAACTTCACTTCATGTGTTTCATGATTCTTCTTTTTGATCTTGGTTCTCTTAACATGCCCTCATCACTGTCTACAGGACCAGTTAGAGACATGTAGGTTGAGATTGCATCTACATACATGTGACCCTATAGATTGAAGATCAATGGAGCTGAAGAATGTGTCCCAACACTCACCCGTCTTATCTACATCAGAACAAAGTGCCCCCCCCCAAACATACATTTCATCCATGTGATGTGACATAAGAGCCTGTTTTGCAAAAAAACCAAAAAAACCTGAATCCTCTCCACCAATCACGGCGCAGTAAAACTAAGACCAGGCGAGCGTCCAAATACCACACGTACAGGCTCACTGTTTTCCTTAATGATGGGGAACATTTTCCTTTTTTCTTTTTAAAATAAACACCATGGGAGAGGTCAGGAATATTTTACATGTGGGGCCCGTGTAGCTGGCCCACAGGAAGTCCACCTCCCCACCCACTCATTGGCTGCTCTCACGTCCAATAGCAAATGGGAACGGGCGAGGAGGGTTCACTCAAATGAATAACTGTTTTTCCTCCTTTTTCTTTTTGCTCCTCTTTTCTGGGCAAACCACATCCCACAACATATGCAGATACACAGGAGGAGGGTCCATATAAACATTCAAACCCCCTATACTGCTCTGAAAACACCTCGTTCACCACAGAAAAGAGAAAAACACTCACTCACTCACTCACTCACACACACACGTTGGGTTTCCATGCTTTATGCATTCTATAGGCGTACTGGTTTTTATACAAACTATTTTCTATCGCCTTACACCAACACTACACCTAAACCTACCCCTCACCAAAAACTTTTAGCATTTTTAGATTTGCAAAAAACTTAATTCTATATGATTTATAGAATTAAGCTTGTTTCTCCATGGGGACCAAAAAATGTCCCCACAAAGACAAAGATTTTGGATATTGCCATCTTTATGGGGACATTTAGTCCCCATAATGTAGGGTTTACCAGGACCACACACACACACACTTAATGTGCATAATAATTAAGTAAATAATAATTAAATTATATTTTCATACATTTCATAATTTTACATTTTGAAAATTATACATTAAAAAGAGAAAACATCCTGTAAATGACACATAAGATATTTATTTTATTCTGTTATATTTCATTTAAAGTTTTGCTTAGACACTGTTAAACTGTGGTTAAAAAAATACAAAATTTAAACAAAATTTACAATTATATTGATGGATTTACAATGTGTTAAAATTGAATGTAAAACAATAAAATATATATATGTACGCATTTGAAAAAATAAGGCAAATAAATGTTTAATATGACCCTCACATAAAAAAAGAAAACAGCTGAAATCTGTAATAAAAACCAACTAGATAAGATTTTAGTTTAATATTTAATTAATTTCACTTCAATTGTAATTAAAATTTCAGTAATTTTGTTAAATCTGTATAGTAAAAAAATCTGTATTGTATTTTTTTATTATTAGTTTTAATTTATTTGGTTTAGCTTATTTTAGTACTTTAACCTAAAATGAATAAACATTTGAAGTGTTGCCTTGGCAAGTATAGCTGAAATGAAATATATTATTTTATTTTATTTCAAGTAATGAAAATGCTTTTTAATGGTTTCAGAAAATAACCCTCGTACATACATTTTATCTTCTGCAATGGAACCACATAAAACATCCCAAAAAGCTCCTTATCAACCACACAGAAATTAAAAGTATAGTTTTATTATTTATCATTTCTCATGAAACTCTTAAAAAAGAAAAAAAAAGAAAAACTGAATGAGGACACCAGCACTGACCCAGCAGATTTATGTTGTGGGAAACTGACCAACTCTCGTCATTCTTAGTTTAGCCTGTGACTTAAGTATCATTTTGAAGTCAGGAAATGATCAAATTGCCGGGCCGCTGGGTCAGATCCATCTCGCCCTCTATTTCCTTTCTTCCGTCCATTCGTTTTCAAGTTATGAGCTACTCACCTTTTAAACCAGAAGCACCATCCCATGAACTGAAAGTTCTGTTGACTTACAATGACATAATCCTGTTCATTTAAAACTTTTAAAACAATGGAAGCATTGGAATGATGTTTTCCCTGAAGGCATTATAAGTTATGAAAGATTCTCATGAAAGCCCTTTCCTCTATATTGTGGTATGAGGTGTGCTGTACAACAAAGGTCTGTTTGTTACGATGATAATATTGTGTGATTTTATGACTACAAGGCTTCTTTTGCCATTCGGTGCTCTGACATGCTGAGATAACGTGATGAAGGATTTAGAACCGGTTTATACGTTACGGTTGATATGAAAGCTACTGTACTCACTGACCTGCGGCAACGGTGCAAAATGAGCAAAATTTAAAGTGCTGACTTTACCATTCGGCCTTTAAACATCTATAAAACACAGACTTCCTTCCTGTTGGACACCCTGACAATGTTTCCAAGTGAGTTCATATGGATAGCGTGACCTTTGACCTCATATTTCTAGGCCCTAATCTGAGTGAGTAATGTAAAGAAATGTCAAAATCTATCAACGCACATGCAGTTACATAAGAATATGTCAGAACTTTAAGGCACTCGCTGCATTGCAACATTCGCCATCAATATTGCCACTGCAACCGGGGATCAGTGTAAACAGAGCCGGTAAAGCTAGCTTTCAGAGGTGAGCCAATCAGGACTAGGATGCATTGACGTTCTGGCCAATTAGAGAGTGAATGGAGCTTTAGGAATGTGTTGACAGATCAGTAGAGGCCCAGGGTATTCTGGGAATTTTAGATACAGTAAACCTCAGTTCCCCAGCAACTGTAGGGGACAAAAAACACATGGAGTATTACAACATATTTGCTTAAAGCATTACAGACACTTAAGATGTCTCATAAAAATCTGAGATAGTCAATACTTTACATTTATATTGCCCTGTTCAAGTATGTTTAGGCAGCCTTTGAAGTATTTGCCTTATTTGACAAATTATTTTATCTTAAGACTCAAGATGAGAAAAGTGCAAGATTTAAAGAGCAGAATAAATGAAAAAAAAGTGGTGCATCTTAATTCTTGCAACAAGTTCATTTGTTACCAGTAGGTGGCGACATGTGACTTGTTTTTATGAATGAGTCATTTGAATCACTCGTTTTTTGCTGGGTCATTTAAACACATTGATTCATTCAGGAATGAAACGCAAGAGGAAGGAAATGACAGTAATTTACACCTCACAAGTAAGCACAGCCTATGAAATTAGCCAATGAATTAACTCATTTATGATTGAGTCATTGAATTATTCACTCAACTTGTTCACAAATTCATTCAGGAACAAAACCACAACTACTATGTGTTTGTTTGGAGATGCATATTGTTACATTCTGCTTTGTGTTCATTTAGAACTGTTTTTGATAGTGGAGAAAAATAGATAAACTAGTAATAATGTCTAAAATGAGTTTCCATATTAACTTTTTGTTTATAGTGTATGCTAGAAGCCTATATTGTAGTATAGCATATAGTTTCTTCGTTATTGTAGTAATTGATTTACAAAAAACAAACAATGAAGGCCTTGTAGTTTATCGCTTCAGTATACTAAAGTATAAATCTGTGCCTGACCCTCAAGTTGTTGTTTATTCCTCCGTTGAGAAAATAAGTGCTTGTGAGAGCGTGTTTAACAGACTGCACATGGACAGTTTCAGTCTGTATAAACCAATAAAACTGGGCCTTTTATCACTGACAGTGTGTCTGCATTTGTGCAATAACAGATTTCTTTTTTGTCTAAATGAAGTTATACGTGGGGCGTATTGTGGGCTGTTTGGATGTGAAGAGGGTCACGCTATGTTTATGATGACAGTTGCTATAAACACTGGAACATCTTCACTTCATATCAAACAAGGGCAAAGTGGAGGCGGAGGGGATGTGATGGGACACGCTCCTTCCCCACCCACAGAGCCTGCAGCAGCTGTCACACCCCATGAACCCTGTGACCACACACACACACACACACACACACACATATACCCATGCCACAACATTCACATGATCACAAAAATTAAAAGTAATAATAATAAAATAAATAACTATAATACATAAATTGTGTTAATAATAATAAAATAATTATATATATTTAAATAAAAAATAAAAATAAAGTATAAATAAATAATGATGATCGAACATAATGATAAAACAATTATAAATATATGTATATAATAAATACATTTTATATATATATTAATAATAAATAACAATATAAATAATAAAATTATAATTATTATTATTATTAAATGAAACATCATATATTATTTATTTATTTATAATTATTATTGTTATAAATAAATACATATCTGTAACAGCAACTATTAGTAGTAGTGAGTGAGTGAGTGAGTGAGTGAGTGAGTGAGTGAGTGAAGTGACATTCAGCCAAGTATGGTGACCCATACTCGGAATTCGTGCTCTGCATTTAACCCATCCAACGTGCACACACACAGCAGTGAACACACACACACCGTGAACACACACCCGGAGCAGTGGGCAGCCATTTATGCTGCGGCGCCCGGGGAGCAGTTGGAGGTTCGGTGCCTTGCTCAAGGGCACCTCAGTCGTGGTATTGAGGGTGGAGAGAGCGCTGTACATTCACTCCCCCCACCTACAATTCCTGCCGGCCAGAGACTCGAACCCGTAACCTTTGGATCACGAGTCCAACTCTCTAACCATTAGGCCACGACTTCCCCACGTCGTGGCCTAGTAGTAATAGTAGTAGTAGTAATATCATTACATATATATATATATATATATATATATATACACACACACACACACACACAATATAGAATTATTAATAATATACTTAATTAGGTTATTATTATTATTATTATATGTGTGTATTTATTTTCGGTTGTTTTATTAATAATTAATGTATTTATTTTTTTATTATTTTGATTATTTAATTATTGTTGTTATTGTAATCATCATCATCATCATTTATGTATTTTATATATGGATTTATTTTTCATTAATTAATTAATTTATAATTACTTATTATCATCATCATCATCTATTATTTATTTATTTTATGTGTGTGTATTTATAATTATTTTTATTTTAATCATAGTTGCTCTTACTGTAAATACAACAGTAAAACTGTAATATATATATATATATAATAAATAATAAATTATAACAACATTATCTTCATCATCATTTTTCATGTATGCATTTATTTATTTGATTATTATTATTATATGGCTATAGATGTAAATATTTGATCAAAACAATTTAGATTCGTAGGCTACTTTCTGGAACATAGACTGTAATAAAACTATTGCAAACTGTAATAAACTATTTAAACTCACTATAATTTGAGTAATTTGCTCATAAACGGACTATCACCTGCACTGACTTCCTGGCACTGTGACTCTCAGTGTGTCACTGCTGCTGTTATTGTGCTCATATGGGAGGTTGGGAACCAGTGTGCTGTTTTCACACAGGCAGAGGAAGGACTTTGTGTATTATGTGTGGTTGACTTCATTTGAATTGGTCATGTTGATGTGGCTAAATAGAGGCTGAGAAAACAGCTGATTTAGATACATAAATGGCGAAAAAAACTTGGTTCTTCTTTTGAGGTGGTGGCTCATCAAATCCAGTTAGACACCACATGACCCAATTTCTCTTCTCTCTATCTATATGTTCACACACACATGAAGGCAAGCCCTGGGTTTATCTACCCACAATACCCCTCACCCACTCTCTTTGACTACAAATTCACTAGTTTCCTCATTTTTCATTTCTGCAGGGGGTCTGAGATGTTGGAAATGTGTTTTCTGTTAGACTGTGAGTCTTTGTTATCACTCATAACCTTTGGTGACATCCTGACTCTCGCCATCATGAAAGAAATTATAGCATTATAGATTTATAGATTTCCTGCTTTCCTAAACAGGAAATTGAGGTGGGATATAAAGACGAACAGTTTGCATGTACCTCACAGACATCAACATGCCATTTAATATTGATAGTCAGATATAGTTGGTATCAGGGGGAGGGACATTTTCATTTTAGAAAGCATTTGATTGGACAAAACGAGTGAGTGCAGGATGAGTCATCAGCATTTTTTGGTCAGTTTTTTTCCACCAAAGATGAGAAGAACTGTTACAAACTTTTACATTTGTATATCAGCTTGATTAACTTTTATGAATATGTTTTAGCATAAATGACATTAGTAAGAACCTTTGAAGAACATCCATGGAACCTTTCAAGCTTCTTTATAGTGGAGAAAGGTACTTTAGAGTCTTAAAATGTTCTTCACACAAACTTCTGTTCTGTTCACTAAAATGTTCTTTAGGGAACCAAAAATGGTTCTTCTATGTTATCACTGCAAAAAAAACAAAAAAAAAACTTTAAAGAACATTTTCCACCATAAAGAACCTTTGTGGAACAGAAAGATCCCATGGGTGTTGGAACCATAGCCTCCAATAAAGAACCTTTGCTTTTAAGAGTTTTAGGAGATGTATTTGAGGCAAAGACACAAATGAGACCTCCATGAGATGGAAAGCAACCTCTGAGCAATAAACTCATCTTTTGGGTAAAACACACACACCCTGTTTGGCAAAGTACAAGACTGTGCAATGTTATAATGGAGCCCAAGGGAGACGCTGCTCTTAAAGAATTTATACTCATATCATCCCTGACCCAGTCATATCAGTGTGTGAGGAGATAGACAACAGGAAATGTTTACTTGACACTTTAAGCTTCAGGATAAAATTCCTACCTTTGTTTTCCCATGAACCCACCAAACATTCTTTATATTTCCTGACACAAGGACGAGTAAACGATTAGATCCGGTGCCCCGGTGGGCTGTCACTGGTGTGACTACATGATGAGAGCGGGTTGGGAATGTGTGTGTGGACTTAACTAGTTTGGGGGCAAAACTGTCCCCAAAAGAGCTAAATCTGACTAAACCTTTCATTGGGGACATTCAGGGACATTCCTCAATTGAAACTCACTCATAAACAGTTATTTATAATTTTTTGTCAGTTATTAATTTTTTTCCCCTATAACACAATTATTATTATTTTTTTATAATCCTAGTAGCTTTACATAAAAACATGTCATTCATAATTAATTTTTTTAACAAGGTTTTTACATTTTGCGAAAGTGTGTGTGGACTTGCCTATAGTTTTAGGCCAAAATTGTCCCCGAAAGTGAGCTAAATCTGACCAAACCTCCCTTTGGGGACATTTAGGGATGTCCTAAATTACACAGTGTAAATTCACTTTTAAACAAGTTTTTTTATTTTTTTATTCTAAGACTAAATAATACAGTTATTTATTTTTTGTCATAATTATCACAGCAGTTTTGCATAAAAAAAAATAAAAAAAATATGTAAAAGTCAGTTTGAGTGTGAGGACTTAACTGTAGTTTTAGGCCAAAATTGTCCTTAAGTGAGCTAAATAAAATGAAAAAATCCCCCCCAAATACATAAAAACATATTGTTCATAATTTTTTTAAGAACATTTGTATTTTGTGAATGTGTGTGTGGACTTACCCATAGTTTGAGGCCAAAATTGTCCCTAAAAGCGAGCTAAGTCTGACCAAACTTCCCTTTGGGGACGTTTAGGGACGTTCTAAATTTAAAAACTCACTTCTTAAATAATTATTTATTTTTCTAACACTAAAAAATGGAATAAGTTAGTTTTTGTCATTATAATCACAGCAGCTTTGCATAAAAACATAATTAATTTAAAAAATTGTAAAAGTCAGTTTGTGTGTGTGAAGACCTGAAGACCAAAGTTGTCCCTAAAAGTGAGCTAAAAAAAATCTGACCTAACTTCCCTTTGGGGACATTTAGGGATGTCCTCGACTGAAAACTCACTTTTAAACAGTGAATTTGTTTTAAATGTATTCTTTTTTTTCTAAGACTAATTAATACAGTAAGTTATTTTTTGTCATTATTATCAAGGCAAGGCAAGGCAAGTTTATTTATATAGCACATTTCATACACAGTGGTAATTCAAAGTGCTTTACATAAAAGAAAGTGAAATAGACATTAAAATCAATAAAAACATGGAAATAAGAATAATAAAAACAAGGAATTTTAAAATGATATAGAAAATGATTTAAAATAAATTTAAAGAAAATGATTATACATAAAATTCATTGCAGTCAGTTCGGACATATAGCACAGTGCTCATTCAAATGCACAGTTAAACAGATGAGTTTTGAGTCTTGATTTAAATGTGGCTAATGTTTTAGCACATCTGATCTCTTCTGGAAGCTGGTTCCAGCTGCGGGCCGCATAATAGCTAAACGCAGACTCCCCTTGTTTTGTGTGAACTCTTGGTATTTCTAACTGACTCGATCCTAATGATCTGAGTGGTCTGTTAGGTTTATATTCAGTGAGCATATCAGCAATATATTTAGGTCCTAGGCCATTGAGTGACTTATAAACGAGTAAAAGTACTTTAAAATCAATCCTAAATGTAACTGGAAGCCAGTGTAAGGACCTGAGGACTGGTGTGATATGCTCAGATTTTCTGGTTCTAGTCAGAATCCTGGCAGCAGCGTTCTGGATGAGCTGCAGTTGTCTAATGGTCTTCTTGGGAAGGCCGGTGAGGAGACCATTACAGTAATCCACCCTGCTGGTGATAAAGGCATGAACAAGTTTCTCCAAGTCTTGATTGGAGACAAAACATCTAATTCTTGCAATATTTTTTGAGATGATAGTATGCTGATTTAGTTATTGCTTTGACATGACTACTGAAACTAAGGTCTGTCTCCAGAATCACCCCAAGATATATCAAAGATATCAATTTGATATATCAAGATATCAAAGCAGCTTTGCATGAACACATTTTTATATTAAAACAAAACAAAACAAAAAGTCAGTTTGTCCTCATTTCCGAGCGAATGTGAGTGTGTTCTGCTGGGTTTTATTGAGATACAGCAACCCAAAGCTGGACAACTGGGGTGTCACTTCTATGAACTGGGTCATGATGTTCGGGGTTAACACACTCATATAGTCTCCAAAAATTGCTTCAGAAATGACATGCAGAAGGCACAGTAAACACACACTGCCCTCCTCTGTCCTTTGATAAAGAGTTTATCTGCAGCGCTGTGCTCAGGTCTCTCTGTCCCTGTCTGTCCTGGAAACAATGATAAAGAGAGAAAAGGGGAGACAGAACTGTAAATGGAGGAGCAGTGGATGTGCGAAGCTGGATCCTGAGCTCGGGGTGGAGGTCTGTGTTTGTCAGTTCAGTTTTCCAGCACCATCTTATCACCCTGTTTCACTCTCTCTCTCTAGTCCTCCCTCATTTATTCTATATCTCCCCTGAGCTCTCTCTTTCTGTTGTCCTTCCCTATGAAAACATGACCTCAGACAAACAGGACTCCAGCAGAGCACTCTGGCTTGATGTAAACTCAATGTGCCCACAGAAACATCTCACAAAGCTTGGCTGAATGCCAGCTTATGCACAGTGTTGCACACATTACATTTCATGTAAATCATCCATGCTAACACACACGTTTTCTATTTGGAATTTTTTTTAGTCTCTACAGATTCGAAAGATGTATTAGGCAACTTTTATCTGTATGACCAAAAATTATACGGCGATTTTAAGAGCTAGTGAGCGCGCCGGCGCCTGTCCTGCAGCGAGCGCGCTATTCAGCTTCCACTCTCCACACAAACACTTCAATAGCGCACATTTCTCTAGATTAACATCATATTGAGCGGCGATGTAAAGTTGCTACTACATCTTTCAGATGAAACGCCATATTTGAGGTCGACGAATGATAGGTGAGCGTTTGGATATTACCACATAGACCAGCCGTTAACAATCTGGCCTTCATGGACTGTGTCATTCACTTAACTAGCCACACCAAAGCAAACAGGAGGAGAGCATAAAGAGACAGGGCAACTAGAATTGAGGTCAGAATTAAAATATACAGTTTATAGTTGATTTATATAAAAGGTATATTTGTGTATAAAGTTGGGTATATCATTACTATTCCCGGTCCCGCCCACTCCCGCTGGCATTTTTTCCTGTCCCGTCCCAATCACGTGATTCGTAGAGATTTTGTTTCCCATCCTGCGGGATTCCCGAAAAATGTCAGCCTCTAATAGACATCACCAGACTCTTGGTCTCATCCTTTGAAATACTTTTCCCAGCCTTTAATGCAGCCAATTCCAATTGTTGCTTGTTTTGGAGAGTTTCTGCCTTTACTCTCCTCTTCAGCTGGTCAAATTCATGTTCAATCAGATTTAAATCTGGAGATTGACTTGGGCAATTTCCATTTCTTTGCCCTTATAAATTCCTTGACTGAACTGGCAGGGTGTTTTGGGTCATTGTCCTGATGCAATATGAAGCACTTCCCAATGAATCTGGTGGCATTTTCTTGAATATTGGTGGTCAAGATGATTCTGTACACTTCAGCATTCATTCTGCTACTGTTATCATACATTAAGTCATCAGTAAAGTTGAGAGGGCCTGTTCCAGAGGCAGCCATGCATGCCCATGCCATGACACCACCTCCACCATGCTTTACAGATGAGGCTCTATGCTTGGGATTATTTGCAGTTCCCTTTTTTCTCCACATTTTTGCTTTCCCATCACTTGGATAAAGGTTCATCTTTGTCTCATCGGTCCATAAACACAGTTCCAAAACTCTTCTGGCTCACCTTTGTGCTTTTTTGCAAACTCTAATCTTACCTTTCTATTTTTAGTGCTGGGCAGAGGTTTGCATCTTGCTGTGTAGCATCTGTAATTCTGTGTCAAAGTCTCCTGAGGACAGTAGATTGTCAGAGCATCACCCCAGCTTTCAGGAAGTTGTTGGTGATTTTACAGACATGTCTTTTAGGATTCATTTTCACAGCTTTTATGATTTGTCTGTCATCAACTACTGTTGTTTTCTCAGCTGATCAGGTCCATTGTTGGTTGCTGGTGTCGCTGGTGGTTTCCAAACTCTTGATTTCTCCATGCTCTTTGTTTTTGCTACAGCTCTAATCGACTTCCTGTTTTCTTTTAGCATCCAAATTGCTTGCTTTTCTCTCAAAGTCAGCTCCCTCATCTTCATCCTGGTTTGTGTGTGTCATCATCGAATGCAAGATTCAGAATACAGAAGTAATGGATATAACTGATACGACACATTACCTGCTTTTAATATCTGAAGAATTAATGCAACAGGACACAGCCGATCACTTAGAAAGACCTGTGAGGCAACTGTTACAATACTTATGCTCACATCAGATAGAGGGATAAACTCTAAAAGTGCTGAACTTCATAGCTGGTAAAACATGTATGTGTTGAATCACCCAATAATAAAATGTGACATTCTGTAGTTTTGTCTCATATTCATCTTTTGATTGCCAACAGAGCAATTTTGTCTTTACTGTTCCAATACTTATATATGTATGTATTAATTTCAATATTCATACATGTATTTATTACAATTACATATTCATTAAATATACAGTTTTATTACATTATTTTATTTTACTCATAACTTTTCTTTTCACTTAAATATATTTACATTTATCATTAAATATATTGTCTTATTTATTTTATTTACACCTTTTTCATGCACTTTTTGGTATTTATGGTTTAGCAATAATGTAGCTCAGTAACTGGATGTAGTCCAAACACATGCCCACACATTTGACATTTCTCTGATACACTCATATTCCTCTATTACCCTACACCAAATCTTCTTGATTTGAACTGTATCCAATGATACATATTTGTATTCCCATCCTAGCAACAAGCCATAAGATAAAACGGCACATTTGCAGTGAGACCAACCCATTTTCCCCACTTGTGAACGATTTCCACGATCCTCTCATTACCGTCACTGGCCTGTAATCATAAAAGAGGGCACCAGATATTTTCAAGGAAATTTATAGCACATTCAAAATGATAGATGATTATACTGTAGGCAATTTGCTCTGTCAGACTAACTTCAAAGTCACTCAGATTTATACATTGTGATATACCAGTTCTCTTTAATTGTGTCTTTAGGTTAACACACTCTAAAGATAGAGGATGTGTGAATGTGTGTGTGTACAGAGGGGTGCGGTTGGGGTAGTGTTGGTATAGGCAGGGCAGTGAAATGGCCTGGATTGGGCAGCTGCAGCCCTGGAAAGCACCGAAACGGCCGACAGCTTTAGTCATGGCTGCTGTAGTCACATGAGCTGGAATGTCTTTCATACTGAATACAGTTCAAACTGCTAGAAACGTGAGTGCAAATTCCTGCTCTGCTGGTCAGTGAGTTAACAAACAGCTAGAGGGAGACAGGTCTTTCTGTGTGTGTGTGTGTGTGTGTGTGTATAAGCATCAAGGGAGTTATGACCCATGGCACAAAGCACTGGTATCATATTACAGTGGAACGTCCAGTTTGTCAAATGACTGCTGGAGTGGCTGAAAAACACATCAGGTTTTATTATCTGCATGTGTGCGTGTGCTGAGAAGAATCTCTGGGGCAGGCTGACTTCAGATTTATGTGGCTGTGATGACTCATCCTGCTCTGAAGGCCATGTAGTTGTCTGAGAGACTTCCACCGGGGTGTTCATGGTCTCATGCAGGACCAACTTTGTCCTGCAGGGGAACAAGCAGCTCAATAAAACTGCTCAGAGTGGGAGAAACTGCTCAGAGCAAAATTTAAAAAACTATTCATGAATATTATTAAAATGTATTGTAATTTTTGGCATATTAATTTTAAATACATAATTTCTTATTGTATATGTATATAAACTGATGAGATTTTTTTTTTTAGTTATTTTATTCCCATATTAATTTTACATATACATTATAAATATATACATATATATCAATGTTAAGTCTTACTGATATACTATTATAGTTTTCAATATTTTAAGTTAGATTTTACTTTTATATGTTCTATTTTCTCTTTAATTTTAGTAAGTTTAATCATTTTTTGTGTGTTTTTGTAATTTTTATTCATTTTCTTTTAAATGTCTACCCTATATTTTTAAAAATATGTCTACTTTACCATATACTCTACTATAACATATAACCCTAATATTCTGTACATGGCTGTACAAGTAAAAATAGAAAATACAGTTGCACTTAATACAGTATATATTATCACTAAAAAAGTATTGTATTTTTTGCCATATTAATTTTAAATATCCACTTGCATACATATTTTTTTCCTATGGGCATATAGTGTGAGTATAGTTTTCATGTGTATGTCTTAAAAATAAAAATAAAATGTGATTCTCAGCAGGCGTGGAAAGTACATTCCGTTCATGAAAATGCAACAATGCAGCAATTCCTTTGAGAAAGTCAAACAGAAAATCTGAGTGGCAAACAAGGAGTTCAAAGACGTGAAGAAAAACAGAAATGTTTTTGTGCATTTGCTTGCGCACATCAATCAAAGAGACAGGAAAGTCTCTGAACGAGTCGAACAGCCGACAAAAATGATCTCAGAATACATCAAACGACTTACATCTCTTCTACTGACAACAGGATGGACAGATGCCAAACAGTGAAAAACTCACGTATGCTGACTCTGGGCCACTCTTATTACATAAGCATCCCAGTTTCACGCTTGTTTGTTTATTTGTCTGGGAAATTCGTTCCAGTCAAATGAAGCGCATGGAAACCCGAAGTCATGGCATCTACTTTCTTGATACCACAAAAAAGGTGGTGTTAAATGCAAGGTTGCTGCATGAAAACACACTTGAATTGGTTTACAAAGCTTTGCTTTGTGATCCAGAGTCTCAGATTATCCAAGCGCTACCTGTTAACCACAACACATCCTCAATGAAAAGATTTCACACCTTTCTCGCAGCTTTAAAAACCCACAAACGACTCACTGTGCCTTACACGCACACAGAAAGCTGGATTCAATCAGTACACCATTAAAGCAGCTGTACTCTAGACGAACAGGCTGCTGGGTCGCTGTCGGTGTCGTATGGGACAGACCCATTAAAAATCCACACCCATATTATATTAGTGTGAAACAGGCCAACAGCAAGTTTAACAGACATGCCTCTCATACCAGAGTAAGAGTAAAGTTATATAACAGGAAAAGTTATATAACAGGAAATGGTTATATAACCTTCAACATATGCTTTATAAATAACTGCCATGAATATTATAATATAGTGAAATTTATTGTATATATTTTTTAAGTATTATTTAATATTTGTTGTTAATTAAAAATGTATATTTTTAAGCAAATTTAATGTGTGTGTGCTTTATTAGGCCTATATATGCAATTATGTAATATACCATCCTGCCAAAAAACATATTATTGTTAGACAATATGCATGTATGTCTAACACAGTTTGTTTGGTAAATTAGTCCATAATTATTATTTTATTATATGTTATTATATAGCATCCCATTATTATTAGTTAATGCATTAATGCAATAAGCAAAACAAAATATATGTATAACACTGTATATATCATCCTGCTGAGAAAATAACTTTTATTATAATATATTATAATTAAAGTATTGCTAAGCTAACAGTGCAATACTCTAATAAGCAATATATTTGCAACACACACACACACACACATATATATATATATATATATATATGTGTGTGTGTGTGTCTATATACACATTTATACACATGTATACACATGTATACATATAACAAATCCCTGGTAAATAAATCCATATGTTTTTATGTATGTAGATTATACTACTTTATCTTTTTAATTTTATTTTTGCAGGATCTATATTTCTCTTGAATCGTCTGCCATCTTGGACAAATATTTTCATTGAGTGTGTCGCAATGCATTCTGGGATTGTCTTCTCTGTGTAGGCCACATGCAATGCTTTCTTCGAATTGAGGTATCTTAAGGCAACATGATGTTTCTGTCTACTCTAATCCTTCATGTCAGAGTGTCACACATGATTCCCAAAGAATCTCATTTGGAAGCAGAAGGCATGACCCTAGAAGCCACACATGTTTTGTCTTCACATGTGACATCTCAGCATGAGACTTTCCTCCAGGGCTTTCCTGCCTTTCATTGAGGAGCACCCACTGGTTTGGCCCACTAAAAACTGAATTTCCTTCCCTCTGAGAAGCACTGTCGTAGAAGAAAAGCAGACAGATGAGACTGGATAAAGTAACTTAAATTGACAGCTGACCCACAAGCAATCAATCATGCTGTCAGTGACAAGCCATGTGTGTGTCCTACACCAGCGAAGCCTGAAAGACAACAGCTACACATGCTTGCTGTATGAAAACAACTGGAACAAAGTGTGACTGCTGGTCCCCGAAACTATCTGGACACTTAAGTTACATTTACAAATCAACTGCTTCACATGGTTGAAAAGTTACAGGTGTTCATCATATTAACTATAGACATGTTTCCCTAATCTTTGACACCCATAAAGTATCAAAATAAATAATTTGGATTTTTTTGGGAATATTTTTATTTTATTTATTTATTTATTTATTTTTTTGTGGTTAAAAATACAGTAAAAAAGTAATATTATTACAGATTTCTATTTAAATATATTTACTCACACCGCCTACAACGTGA
Organism: Barbus barbus; assembly: GCF_936440315.1. Lineage (NCBI taxonomy): Eukaryota > Metazoa > Chordata > Actinopteri > Cypriniformes > Cyprinidae > Barbus > Barbus barbus. The sequence continues at coordinate 21,917,353 of NC_136717.1, forward strand.
TCAAGGCTCACCCCAATCGGCCTGATGGGGACGCTACAGCGATCGAAAGTACGAAATCGCTCATAACTCCTAAACCGTCAGTCGCAGGCTCAACTGTCTTATGTCGTTGGATTCGTTGGCTCATGTCAGACAAATCGCATGCCTCAGATTCGATCATGAGCGGGTATTTCAGGTATTTCACATTTTTTGCAAAACGTACTTTTGCGAATTAGTCTTAGGTTTTTCGCCAGATCAGAACCAAACCGGAACACTTATGTAAGAGCTCAAGCTGAGGTCACAGGAAAAAAAATCGCGGAGATTGGTCACTTGGTAGCGCTATAAAATGGAATAAACATAAAAATGGCTGTAACTAGACAACCTATCAACATGAAAAATCACTGTGCACATCTTGGTCCAAAGTGTCACAAGTGTGGGGACATTTGCGTATCTCAAAAAAACATGGCTGCCATTGGCCGATGAAGTTTGAGCACCTATTAGACCAGGTTAACGGAGGCAGATCGGAATGGAACTCGGTGGGCCTGTTTGACTCACAGCCCCAAAGGTCTGTGAGAAATTTGAAAGAAATTGGCCACTGGGGGGCAGTATTGTATTTTTTGAGGGTGTAAACAATTGTACATTGTGCGGTTTTCCGCACATACACACGATATTCATATAGAACCATTAGAACTCAAATCGTTTTTTAAATGATTGAGAAGATGTGAAAAACCTACTGTTGCGAACTAGTCCTAGGTTTTTCGCTCAGTTTGGAAAAAAACACCACAGTGCAATTCTCTGGATTCTCTAGGTCAGTAATTATCAAAAACATGTTGAAATTTACCCTTTGGGAAGCTATAACGGGGTCAAAAACTCAAACAAAACAAAAACTCAAAACTTCACGAAACCCGCTGAGCACATGCGACAGGTGATTCTAAACAAGCATGCAAAATTTCAGGGACATCGGACCACAGCTGGCACTATAACAATCATAAACATTATAAAAACATCATATTTCTATGGTAAATCACCTGGATTTGCCAAAAATGCTTTTTGAATAATTGATTTCAGTGATTACAGGCTTGCTAAATAATATGTAATGTCTTTTTCCTTATGTGCTTAAATACATAAAGCGCTTGAACCCCAGTAATCGCTGCTTGCAGCTATATTTTCTTATTATTATCAGGGAAAACAGTTGAGCTGCTTAATATTTTTGTGGAAACTATGATACATTTTTAAACTGAAAGTTCAAAAGAACTTGATTATCCATTTTTGTAACAAGTTTAAAAGTCATGTTTGATCAATTTACCTTGCTCAATAGTAGTTATAGTAGTTATATGTGACCCTGAACCACAAAGGGTCAAATTTGTATTTGTATTTTTTTTACAGTTAAATACAATACAATTTTGTATAATACATGAATAAATAAGCTTTCCATTGATGTATGGTTTGTTAGAATAGGACAATATTTGGCCGAGATACAACTATTTGAAAATCTGGAATCTGAGGGTGCAACAAAATCAAAATATTGAGAAAATCGCCTTTAAAGTCGTCCAAATGAAATCCTTAGCAATGCATATTACTAATCAAAAATTAAGTTATATAAATATTTTTTAAGTTATATAATATATAAAATATTTTCATGGAACATGATCTTTACTTAATATCCAAATAAGTTTTGGCATAAAAGAAAAATCGATAAATATGACCTATACAATGTATTGTTGCTATTGCTACAAATATACCCCAGCGACTTATGACTGGTTTTGTAGTCCAGGATCACATATGTTATATTAAAATTGTATATTATTATATTATATTATATTTAAAGGCATATTTTTGTTCAGTGTTTTGAAAAATGCCATTTGCCTTGATCTTTTGATCTTGCTTTGACATTTATAAATTTTTAAGTGTAGAAAAAATTTAAAGGTCACTGCATATAAGAGTGCTTAAAACCGCATAGATCCGCTGAATTGTGTATAATGTCAAACCCACAAAGCAATAATCATGTTGTCACTGGGACACTAAATCAAAAACTTCAAGGTGTTTCATCACAGACGTGACACTATCGCAGCCTCTGGTTAGACATTATTCACTCATATACGGCTGTAGTGTCAGTCGATAACTTTAAACAAACATTCTCTAGAGACACGGCAACAGCGGAACCGTGCCAGTTTCAATTTTCTTTCAGTCGTTACTTTTTAACCATTCTATCAAAGAACTTATCGTGTCTGCGGGGGGCTCACGGATGTGTTCACAGGCCGGCGCCACATGTTGCGTGTGAGATCTCTCACCGAGAGGCCCCTATGAAAGAGGCCCCATTCCCCTGTCCCACAGGTGAGGGGATATGCACATATCTCATTTAGCTCTGACCCCTGAAGAACCCATCAGCCTTGAATCTAGAGCACATAGTGGCCTGTTGGGTCACAATGCCAATGTATATGCATCACCTCGCTGACATACACCAAAAATTTCCACTAAATGTGAAAACTTCTGACTCGGTTAAACATGTCAGTCAGCGAGGGTCTGGTTGGATTCCAGTGGTATGAAGAATTGGCTCATTTGAAGGAGGGAAGCTCTTGAGAAAAGACTTGAATGACAGACAGAGCAGAGCAGTGAGAAAACTCTTAGCTTGCATTATCTGACACTAGACATTCAGTATCAGAGTAACATACACAAAAAATACAAATTATACAGATCTATGACGACATTTACTCTAAAGTAAATGTCTTGATTGGGATTGGGATCAATCCCAACCAATCATTTTATGATTGGGAATTGGATAATTCACAAAATATTTCTTACTTTAATACAAGGTCCGTTGTGCTTATCATAATCTACAGTAAAGTATTATTTAAATATATTATTCAACAAGCCTTTCTTTTGGAAACTGTGAAATTGAAAGGGGAAAACTATAGATATCTGCATCCAACTGTCACCACAGTGACCAATCATCCAGCCAACAGACGACTGTAACCAGAGGAGGAGAGTTAAACATTAAACACTGTGTTATTAAAGCAAACAAACCTAATTACCAATAACCCTGTTTAATGCACTTATACATAACACATGTTTGGCCTTTGGTGTAAACCTCATAATCTCATGCCCTCATTCTAAGCTTCAAAATCACCAAAGCTGCTGCAAATCTTTTTTTTTTAAATCACATTTACGTCTCATCATGTGATTGCACTTACATTTTTACAGGACCTCTTCATAGATGACAGCATTATTGTGCAAATCTGTGTTTCATCCCACATCTGGAAACACTTAAATCTCCCAGCATTCCTGGGTGCATTAGAGTATTAACTGTTATTGTTACTACAACAGCAGCACTGCATCATGGGACATGATCCAGGCCTGCTAGCCAGACAGATCTATACGTTACTTGGATTTCCACCGAAATTCAATATGAATTCCACACGCACAAAATGAAAAAGCACAAAATGACACAAAGTTGAAGGAAATGCATTCAACACGTGGCTGGGTTGCCTTCAGTTGTGTGACACTAGTGTGAGAGATGCCAGAACAGGTGCTACTGCCCACTATAGAGCCTGGATGAAGTGGCACCGAGGTGCCATCAGGACAAAGAGTAGTAGCCAATTCCCAGAAATGCCAGTCATCATGCTGTACTTCACAAAGACACTCCAAATGTTTCAGTGGAGAATACAAGAAAAGACTGGAGAGAATCTCAGGAAAGAATTAGATATAAATTGCACTGGCATAGAAAAACAGCCTAAAGTTAGGCCTAAATCTCAAAACCATGGAAAGTCGAAACATAACTTTCATGTAAGTGACATGGCTTCTTTTCACCCCTAGGGTAAAACTGAGTAATATCTGAATATCTCATACCAGTAATGCACATATCTGATTTCAGATGAACCCCTTAAACCATTTTACATCCGTTGAACCCCCATGGCCCCTGTTTTAATAAGTGCATTATCTGGCAATCATTTTCACAGGGATCAATGTGCTCTGCAATATCATATAGTACTCCAACTGCCCTGCCTGTGAGCGCTGTGTAATCCTGAGGAAATGGGATCCTAAACTCATTGTCAGGGCTGTGGATTACGTTGGAGACCCGGCGAGCTGCGCTTCTCGGACACATGATGGTGTGTCGTTCTGTATCGGTCTTTGCTGCTCTGGCCACAGGTTATTAAAGATAATAACATTATGTTGTTAAAAAAATTAACAAGTCAGCAGATATGACATTTGGACATTTAGTGGCACATACATAATAAGATGGATGTGAGGCATGAGAAGAGCAAGGATAGTCCTGTGACAAACAAATCCTGCTGGAATCTGTCCCTAGGAAGTGGAATTTAATATATGCCACTAATAATAGAAGCACGTCTGAAAAAAATTATTGAATAAAACCTTAGAGGGAAAGTTCACTGCAGAACGCAAAAGAATATACTCTATTGTTCAAAAGTTGGATCAGTAATTTTTTATTAAGCAAGGAAGCATTCAATTGTTCAAAAGTGACAGTTAGGCATTTATAAATTTACAAAATATTACTATGTCTATTATTAAATAAAACTCATTCATCAAAGAATCCTGAAAAAAATGATCACAGTTTCCAGAAAAATGTGGAGCAGCACAACAGTTTTTATAATAATAGTAATAATAATAATAATAATGTTTTTAAGGATCATGTGACACTGAAATCTGGAGTAATGATGATGAAAATTCAGTTTTGTCATCGCAGGAATAAATTACATTTTAAAATATATTACAATAGAAAACAATTATTTTAAATTGTAATAATGTTCAGCATAAGATACATCTTAAAAAAAACTCAAAATTGTAGTGTACTTTATTTAATTTTAAGAATAAGAACCTGCCGATATTCACGGTATGAACAAACATTACAGTTTTTTCCACAATAATTTCTTTTGTGTTCCACAGAAGAAAGAAAGTCATACAAGTAAGTCAATTACAGATTACAGATCTTTCGTTTTTGGGTGAACTGTCCAAAAAAAGAGTACCTGTGAACGTCAAACTGTATTTTATTCCTAAATTATTTTGCTCTAAAACCTCTTAAAAATCCTATAAGAAACAATTCGGAATCGCTTGTTTCAGTCATCTGAGATTATGAGCCATCTAAAAATATCACGATGCCAGAAATAGAACATTTTCAGAATTGCGCTTCAAGAGACTAATTTTTACTGAACATATAAGCAATTCCCAGCTTTCCCAGTGTTGTAATTCTCTCCCTGAGAAGCCATGGCCGTCAGAGATTTGTGACAATCCTCCTAACCCCAGTAATAGTTTGGTAAGTGCATGTCGTGTTGATCATCAGGTACATTAAAGGTTCAGTCAGACTTTGCAGTCTATCACTAATTGATATTTGATGGATTCTTTGAGTGATGCTCAGCTTCAGAAGAGAGAGAACTACATGATTACCTTCCTCTAAATACACAGAACATTCTGCACCCCGATGTGAGGACGGAGCAGGACAGAGAGCAAGGGAAAGAAAATAAGGAATGCCATGTCGCAGCCCCCAAAGAAATACCAGCGGCTTCTAGACGTCTCAGCATACCTGCAGATCTGTACGTCCTCTTGCTGCTGGCATGGCTGAGTCCCAGACGACTGTCGATGTTGCTAAACGGCTGAATCAGAGTCGAGATATACGCTTCTGAGTTACTCAGAAAGGGAAAGTAGGAAAGTTGGTAAATGCTTTGAAGAATTTCATGGCACACAGCAAGGATAGCCGTCCGGGGCAAACAAGTGTGTTATTCATTCTTTCTTATTTTTTTTCACTCCAGCCCACTCCAACCCACTGGACTGGGTTACAACAACTCTGAGCACTCCTTTGTAAACAGCAAACCAGTCAAATACACTATAGCCAATGTAATCACAGTCTGCAAAGAGAAGAAAGACTAGATTTTGTCTGTTGCTTGTTCAAGTGCCCAGGCAGTATAATTAGACTCAAATTCCCCCATCCAGTAAAGGGCTACATTCAGAGCTCATCCACTCACCCAACACTTAAAATGCAACATTTTGATATTTTTATAAATGTGTGGCCAATATGTAATCAGTGGTTTAATATAAAGCACACAAAAAGACTGAATTGGAAACACAGGCAAACAGTGATAAATTTGATGATATGTCTTATGTTTTCAGAGTTAAAATACCGTCTCCTGCTAGTTTAAAATGCAGAGGCTACTTTAAGTAAGCTAGGCTGATTTTTCCGAAAAGTGCAAACACTGGCTATTTCAGTATTTGAGGGGTCCAACATGTCAACTTTTGCTTCAACCAATGGCATAAGTTTGGGATAGAAATGCCTGTTTGGCTAGACAATGGCCGCCAGCTTTAAGAAAACTTGTTGGAAACCGCTGTTATTTTTACAATTAGTCATGCAAAAACGACACACACTCTTAAAAATAAAGGTGCTTGAAAGGTTCTTCAAAGCGATGCCATAGAAGAACCATTCCTGGTTCCACAAAGAACCATTCCGTCAAAGTTTCTTTAAAGAATCTTCTTTTTATAATCTGAAGAACCTTGTTTCGACCACAAAGACCCTTTTGTGAAACAGAAAAGTTCTTCAGATTATAAAGGTTCTTTATGGACAAAAAGGTTCTTTTATGGCATCATGAAGCACTCTTATTTTTAAGAGTGCACTTCGGCTTTAAAGGGATAGTTTTTCCAGAAATAAGTTTTGTCACTCATCCTCATGTCATTCCAAACCTGTATGACTTTCTTTTTATGCAATCACAATGAAGGTCTTAAAAAGGACTAAAAGAACCATAAAAGTTTCATAAAAACATTACAGATATAATTCATAAGACGTTTGTGTTATATTCTAACACAAGCAATTTGATAGCTTTGTATGACAAACAGACCAAATCCAGTGAATCATTGAGTTAAAGAGTTGAATCAGTCTAATTTCTACTGAATCATCCAATTCATTCAATTATTATTATTTTTTTTATGTATATGAATTGGATATTGGACCAGATGAACGTGAATTGGACCAGTCTAATTACTAAATCAATTATTTAGACTGTTTTTTTGCAAACTTACTCAAATGATTCATTGAAAAGATCTGATTCAAAAGAATGATTCATTCACGAATTAGACAATGCTACTTCTCTCATGAACACATTAAGGAGATCTAAGGTGGATGTCAAGAGTTTTTTGTGAACGGTGACTTAAATTTCTTTTTTTTTCCAGCAAATTTTGGAATATTCAGAAAACTTGGAATATTGATATATAATTTTGAAGTTTCACATCTCCACAACTCGTTTACTTTCATTATATAAAGCATCACATGAGGTTGGAACAACACGAGAGTGGGCAATTTTTTGGTGAACTATCCCTTCAAGAAATAAGCACATAATCCTCATAACCCATATTAGATTGAAATTTGTATTTTAATTTTTTTTTTTTTAAATCAATGTCTCCTGGTAACAGTAAATATCTTATTTCATACAAAAATATAAGAGGAAATCTTATCTAGAGCATGGATAGCTACTTTTAGAATCATTTCACGTGTCACATGTATATTATAGGAGGGTGTGACTGGTTCTCCACAAAGACCAAAGTTTGACTCAGTAAACCTAAAGTACTGGTTTTTCTGAATCTATTATGACCATCAGTGTCGTAATGCTTCAGCCGTTTAGGTGTGACCACATACTGTGTGATTAAAACACAATATTATGCATATTGCATTTCAAGCTTTATACACCACAGCATTCTGACACACATTACACAGCGGCAGCCATTGTATTATGGGACACTTTCTACTGACAATGTGGCCTTGGGATGCTCCTCACATATTAGATAACAGTGAGCATTTGGATAAAGCGTGTTCAGTATTAAAGCATGAAATGGATATTTTCATCCAAAACGGCAGTGACCTGCTTGTTTTCTTGTTAGCAATTATTCAAGCAAGGCACATAACGTACCATTATGCAGTCACAATAGTGATTTGACTCACAAAGTCGCAAGGGAGAATAATAATTGCTGTAATTACAGACACAGAGAGGATTGGCTAAAGAAAAGCATCAAACGAAGCTGATATATGTAAAGGGGAAAGGCCTAGAGCTGAAGAACAGCCTCCATTAAGGGTGTGGATTGACAGAGGGCTCTTTCAACTGCACTGCCCCGATGCAGTTATGTTAAACATGTGCCTGTGTTTGCTGAGGTTCTGGGCCTCACTATGAAAAAGAAAAAAAAAGAGCAAGCAGGGGCCAAAAAAAGAGAATCTCTTGTGAGAAGGTGGTAAATGGATAGACATTTTTGCCCTTTGAAACGAAGATTCACTCGACAGCGCCATCGTCTAGAGCTTCAATAGTTCATCCCAAAATTACAATTTCTTAAAAATGCACTCAGGCCATCTAAGATGTAGATGAGTTTGTTTCTTCATCAGAACAGATTTGTTGAAATGTAGCATTACATCACATGCTCACCAATTAATGTCTTCTGAAGTGAAAAGCTGTGTGTTTTTGCTTGTAAACAGTGCTTGATCTGCATGTGCATATTTCTCTCCTGATTCAGAATAGACAATTTTTCACAGTATTATGGATAGAGGACTCAACTTTTAGCCGGAAACAATGGTTTAAAGTTAAAAATGTTTTAATTATGGATTTATTCCTTCTTAATATGCAACTTTTCACTTTACAAAACATTAATTGATGGGCTGGTGTGGTGTGGATCATTGTGATGTTTTTACCAGCTGTTTGAACTCTCATTCTGACGGCACCCATTCACTGCAGAGGCAAGTGAGCAAGTGCTAATGATGAAGAAACAAACTCATCTTGGATGACCTAAGGGTGAGTACATTTTCAGCAAATTAAAATTTTTGGGCGAACTATTCCTTTCATCTGAAGAACTAAACCGCAGCATGTTCGCTCTCTTTGACTGTTCCCACAGTGACAGCTCGTGCTGGTCACGCACTCGCTCTTCTCCTTAAATACACAATGAGGCATTAGCAGCTACAGTCACTGACACAGTCCAAGGGCTGTGTGCCATCGCAGCTGCAATAGTGGTGGACACGTGGCATTTGTGGTTCTTTGTGCTCCGCAAGTGCCCAAAACATCTCTGCATGTAACCTCAAACACCTAAGCCAGAGCAGATGACCACTGTGAGGCCTAAAATAGACTGAATTAAAATGAACTTCTATCCATGTTGGAATCTGGTCCAAGTGGCCAATGCATTGCCTTACTCTGTCCGTATGTGAGCTAATGTGCTGTACACGCACTATACATGCTCACCAAGGCTGCATTTATTTGATAAAAAATACAGTAAAAACAGCAATATTATGCAATTTTATTATAATTTGAAGTATAACTATTTTCTTTTTAAATCTATTTTTAAAATATAATTTATTTCTCTGCTGTCAAAACCTGAATTTCAGAAGCCATTATTCCACTTCATTCTTAAATGCTGATTTGGTGCTAAGAAAAACAGTTGTTGCTTAATATTTTTGTGGAAACGATGATGCATTTTTGTTTTCAGGATTCTTGTATTTAAAACAGAAATCTTAATTTTAAATGTGTTTACAGTCAACTTTGATCGATTTTATGCACCCTTGATGAATAAATGTATTAATTTCTTTCAAAACAAAAATCAATAAGACCGCAAAAGTACTTTTGAATGGTACTTTATGCCAATTAAAAAAAAAAAAAAACTTAACCAGAGACAAAAATTATTCTGAGAAGTAGAATTTTGTGAGATGAAGACATTATGAACAAATTAAATACATTTCCTTTTAGTTAATCAACAAAATAGTTTTTAATGGGTTTGTTTTCCTATATGTAAGACAATAGATAGACTCCACCCACCCAGTGTGGGTGCTGTACATTGTGTACCCTCTGCTCCATACCATCAAACAGGACTTGCTTTAGAAGTTTGAACAAAAGCACAGATATTTGACAGGTCATCTGTCATCACTTCACTCTGACAACTAAAGAGTGTTCTGAACCAAAATTGGGCCAAAATACTAAGCTTTACTGTTTTATGTCAAATCCCATGTTCATTTGTCTTATGACCAAGTTATGCAATGCATATGTTTACAACGAGTCTCATTTAGATTTTTTAAGCTCAGTTTAAAAAAACAAAAAAAAACCTGCCTTTTTTGCACACAATACAAAAGAAAAAAAAAAGTTGGGCAACATTTTCTACCGTTTGCATGAGCTGCAATGTTTCCTGATACATGAACTGGAATTTGAATGAAGTGGGTCTGCATATTCTCTAAATTAAACAGTGTATGTGACCAGACTTTGCATACAAGTGTGCTGAAAGTTTATCCAGTGGCTCTTTACAATGGAATGTTAAACTTTCCAGTAGGCATTTGACATGGTGACTAAGATAACCCTCCTTACACTCATTTAGATTAGCTTGTGCATTGTTTCAATCTCAGAGTAAATATTTACCTTCCGGAGTGTTGCAGTTATCTTAAAGACCAGTCTAAATACAATATCCCAGTAATGCACAGTGAGAGGACTAACATATGTTTAAAAATATACATTATTTTTATCACAATGAATAATCAACAAATGCAGTATATGCATGTTGGATGCTAAAAAAATGCCTGTTTTTCTCATTCACTCATTACCACCGCTTAGTGGATAAACTGATGTACTGAAGCTACATTACATTACTGTACATGCAAATTTACAGCTTGAATTTGTTTTCTTTCTGAGTACTTATTTTGTTACTTCTCTAATCTAATTTTCACACTCACTTAAAGAAATAGTTCACCCAAAAATGAAAATCTGCTGAAAATTTACTCACCCTCAGGCCATCCAAGATGTAGATGAGTTTGTTTCTTCATCAAAACAGATTTGGAGAAAATTAGCATTGCAACTTGCTCACCAATGGATCCTCTGCAGTGAATGGGTGCCGTCAGAATGAGAGTCCAAACAGCTGATAAAAACATCACAATAATCCACAAGTAATCCACAAATGTCCAAATTCAACGTTTAAGTGTTTGAACTTTAAACCTCTGCTTCTGGCAAAAATATGAGTACAAACACACAGCTTTACACTTTACAAGATGTTAATTGATTGACTGGAGTCATGCTTTTATCAGCTGTGTGGACTCATTTGACACATTCTGTTTGCCCAAATTAATTAGCCAACTAGTAAAAGGTTTGTTAATGTATGTTAATGCGGTCTTCTTACCCGTGTTATTCTTACCAGTGTGAAATTTCCACATGCTCTCAATTGACCTGTACGTCAACAGGGCTCAATCACTGCCTTCATTTGGGCAGGGGAACAAATTGTACCCATCCCACAGTCAATGCATCCAAAACAAACAGCCTCTCTGGGTGCAATCAAAGACACATACCGTGACCTCGACACCTTACTGTCTTACTCGACTAGCACATCTTGCACATGCTTGTGTCACCTCTTTGGACCCCACAGGTGGTTTTATGTAGCAGTAGGGCCTCCATAGAGAATCTGCAATGTTAGGAAAGATCCTGCTCGTGTGTGCCATCTGCGGAGGAAGGGAATGCAAAAAAGAAAAACAAATGTGTTATAAGGGGCTTCATATTAATAGGCTTTGAGGAAACAGTCTGGCCAGAGAAAAAGAGAACAAAAAACAATGATGCTTCTTTATTTGAATTTACGTTTCCCATGCTTTTATGTTTAACATTTTTTGCAAGATCAAAATTCAACATAAATTGTATTTGCAATTTCCTACATTAGAATTAATATTTTATTTAAATATAAAACTGAATGTGTTAAGTTTAGCAAAAATATAAAGTGAAATGTATAACAAAAACCAAGGAGAAATTTGCATAATTAAATAATAATAAAAAAAAATAATTTGAGCAAAATAACCATTGAAATCATGCTTAGCGTATGTGCTTCCTCTTTCATCCTTTTTAATAAAGCACCGATCACTTACAGTAAATATGGTATTTTAGTTTTTGCTTTCATTGTTGGATATCTTTTCAAATAGCATTTTAAATTTGCTTCATGATTCATATGTCTAATTATTATCTAGTTTCCAATAGATGTGCATGCACTTTTTTTCCCCCGAAGGACTGTTAACAGTTTCATGCATCATTATTTGATGCCCATCATCTGTAATGAATTACAAAGAAAAAAATATTTTTGTTGCATGGAACGTGCTGGAATTTGAAAAGCCTTTTATTTGTACAGTAAAAAAAAAAAGCACATGTGCCAGAAGTTTAAGTTTAACGGCCTGAACAGAATTCCATGCCAGGGCAAACGAGATGCATTGGCATCTCTGCTGTGGTCCAACTTGAAGCAAGCTCTTAATAAGCACTTTAGATAAGAGAGTGTGCAACTGACACGCATTACACAACACCGCCTGTCAAAGAAACACTTAGATAAGGATACACCGACATTGAGAATGTCAGTTTCTTACACATTTTAGGACAAAATAAGAATCCGCATTGCAAACAAAAGTATAGGTTACTCGAAGAAAACAGCATTCATTTGAACCTGCTGCTGAGGAAAGGAATCAACTTTTGCACAGCAATTTTGTAAATAAACTGAGGAGGGAAACAGCGACCTCTTCAGGCCGTTGTGAGACACTGTCTATCGGCTGGCATCTCTGCTGTCAGTATTCAGTGGGAGGGTAGACGACAGCAGCAGCCTCGGAGCTAAAACCAACGTGACAGACTGGAGTCTTAATAACACCACCCGATCCAAGAGCAGCACTTCCAGAGAAACCCTAATGCTGCATATGGAGACTATCAGTTGTCATTTGTCGACTGCTGCATAAGGATAACGACAGCAGCGAATGCGAACCGCAGTGGATGTTGTTGCATTGTTCACGTGAACAGAGGAAAATCGGTGGTTTGCAGCGGATCCGCGTGCAGTCGACCGGAACCGGACTCTGTTGTTGATTTGCCATAATGTTTTATCACGGGATACATCGTTACGCTGGATACCGAATTTAATAGAGTCATTGCATCAACCCGTGTTGAACTTGGCCTGTAGAGCAAACAGCACGATGAACGCGTAGCTCTGCTGAATCAATGGAATTGGTATTTTCTGATCATTCGGTTTTCCAGCCGTGATTCTTTTTTGTCTTTATAACTATTTGGCGATTATCTCTCTTAAATTTCTCGATCGGTCAACTCAAGCAAATGCAGCTGTCGCTTTGTCTACATCAGAGGGGAATGGATATGACGATACGAAAGGTAATCGCTGGCCAGCCTCCTATTTTATCATTGCCGCAGAAATTGTATATACCTGCTTGTTTATTATGGGTTGACAGGCTCACAATATTAAAAATCCTTTGTGTTTTGTAGTCTGGTATTTTGCGTCTGTAGCGCTTCCTGTTCAAAAAAACGCTATTAAACGCGCGTGGCATTATTTTCAGAACGAGCTCGAGACCAACGTTCGCCGTTGCTTGGCAACTTTTCAAAAACGTCGCTGATAACTTTTAATCATTTAAATGCGTCCAAAATGCAAAATACGCCAGAGATTGTTTGAGTATTGTGCTTGTCTTTTGCTGGAAAATTACAAAAATCCCCCAAATCTCAGCTGGCCACCCCACGTAACCAGGGCGACCCGTCTCGCGACCCCCGCGTGCGCAGTAGACGTGTTCATCCATTACACGGGTTTGTTTTGTTGACATTTTGAGGCACAACATTTTATTTTTTATATGTATACGATTGAAACTGAACACCTGTGAAAGCCCAGCAGTCACACACACAGAAACCCAAGTTAGCAAAAGGCTTCGAAGTGGCTTACGTTTGCATTTAATGTCAACTTTTGTAGCTGCTTTAAACGTAATACTGAAAATGTAGTGCTGTTTAAAAGCTAATATGTATTATTTCTCAGATAAGTAATGCTGTTATTATCATTTTAAAATGCTTATTAGAATGGAGAACAGCTTTTAGTGCTGTTAAACCAGGAAACATAAACTTGAGTGTGAAATAATATGTTCTTTATATGTCCCTTTTAGTAAACCTGGACCTGGTTTTGGGGTTTCGGAGCCAGGTTTCCTGCACTCTGAAGGTCTGAAGAATATCAAGGCTCTTGGCCTTTTCCCTCTTGCGGTCCCTTATGCCCAATGACGGCTGTCTCCGGGTCACTGCAGGATGGATGAAGTGGATTTGACAGTTTTTGTCTGTCACCATCAGTGCTTGCCTCTCAGTGACTGTGTCTTGTTCTTTTACGTTTATAAAAGAACACCACCTCTCTTGGGCTCTGGCCCTTTACACTGTAAGAGTAACTGTTAGTAAGGAATACCCCACGGAGGGGGCCTTCCAGCAAACTCTTGTGGTTCACGGTTTTTTTTTCATAGGCTTTTTGTGCCACAGTCAAAAGCAGAAAGTGGAAATTTCCGCAAAAGGTCAAGTTTACATTTGAGTTTTTTCATATTAATTTATTTATACATTTAAGTTAGTTTTTTTTTTCCTGGAGAGATGTCGTCGGAAAATCCCAACAAGGTGGTGACCTTCTTGGCCCCTCCACCTCCAAAGAATGTGAACGGCTCCGGTTCGGACTCACTGGTGGGTGAGAAGCTAGACACGGAGGTCATAAAACGACGCCACACCATGGATAAAGATCTGAAGACGGCTGAGCACAGATTTTTTAGGCGTAGTGTCATCTGTGACTCCAATGCCACAGCCCTCGACTTGCCCAGCAAAGCCTGCATCCCCAACTCGTCTCCAGACTGCGAGCAGTTGATTGTGCCTGTGGTGCTGGGTTCGGCCCCTGAAGTTACCATTGACACCCAAGTGGGTGTTTTGGGTGTTGTATTGAAAGAACATGCAGAGGATGGAAGAGCTGCTGGGGTTGATGGGATTGTGGAGGTACAGAGCCCATCTGTGCAGGATGTGGGTGTGAGGCAGAGTGAGGCCCTTGGGATGGTGGAGAAGGAGCCCAGCGATTTGGGCGACAAGGAGCAGGAGAGCGGAGTAGCAGACAAACGTGAGGAGGAAGAGGAGGAGAAAGGGGCGGCGAGGGCCCGTGCTGAAGCTGAGCAGAGGGAGGCTGAGAAAAAGGTTCAGGAGGATGAAGAAGTGGAGACCAAAGCTGTAGGCACCTCACCCGATGGGCGTTTCCTCAAATTTGACATCGAGATTGGACGCGGCTCATTCAAAACCGTCTACAAGGGCTTGGATACGGAGACTACGGTGGAAGTAGCATGGTGTGAACTTCAGGTAAGAAGCTACCATGTTAAAAGGGGAAAGGGGAAGTGATGTGTGGCCAAGTATGGTGACCCATACTCTGAATTTGTGCTCTGCATTTAACCCATCCAAGTGTACACATTGAACATACACCCGGAGCAGTGGGCAGCCAATGCTGCGGCGCCTGGGGAGCAGTTGGGGGTTCGGTGCCTTGCTCAAGGGTCTCACCTCAGTCGTGGTATTGAGGGTGGAGAGAGTGTTGGTTATTCACTCCCCCGCCTACAATCCCTGCCAGATCTGAGACTCGAACCCACAACCTTCGGGTTACAAATCCAACTCTCTATCCATTAGGCCACGACTGACCCCATTATCAACTATGTTCACCTTTCATTAATTGCAAAGGATGTCTATGTTGTTTGATGTGAACTCTTCAAAGTGCTCATGTGAAACATAACAGACCGATCAATTCAAAAATGAATGCCAGGCTTTCAACAGGAAGTCATGTTGGTGTAACTTGTTTGTGCAGTTTTGTGGTCATGGTTCTTATGGTGGCACTACAGGATGAGGTTGAAGAACAACTTTGGTGAAGTTGCAGGTTAGGCCCAAAACATACTGTATACATGTATGTAGGTGATCCTGTCATGCATGGCCTTGTTGTACATGCTTATTCAGAATCAGATAGTCAGCTGTAAAAATGCCAACATGTTAACCAACTGAGTCAGCAAAGTTCTCTTCAAACCATTGCTCTGCCATTATAGTAGTTGACCTGAAAGATCAAATAAAGACATTTTACAGTTGTACATCCTACAGCACCACCTGCAGAAATGCAAAGCACAATAGTATTGTCATATGAATTCCTGATAACGTCAAACTTGCATATCAGGAACTTGCATTTTTCTTGAATGCAGATGTTAGCTTGATTTATATGTGAAGTGACATAGTGCCAAGTATGGTGACCCATACTCGGAATTCGTGCTCTGCATTTAACCCATCCAACGTACACTGCACACTGCACACACACACACCATGAACACAGCAGTGGGCAGCCATTTATGCTGCGGCGCCCGGGAAGCAGTTGGGGGTTCGGTGCCTTGCTCAAGGGCACCTCAGTCGTGGTATTGAGGGTGGAGAGAGCGCTGGACATTCACTCCCCCCACCTACAATCCCTGCTGGCCCGAGACTCGAACCCTTTGGATTACGAGTCCGACTCTCTAACCATTAGGCCACGACTTCCCCTATATTGTTCATTGTTGCATTCAAAAATCGCAAAGTTAAAGCATGTAGACTACATGTTTAATTCTACATGTTTAATTCTTTTTTTTAATTCTAGAAGTTTCAGAGAACTGCATGTTTTTAAAAAAAAAATTGTAAAACAAATTGTGTTAATAATAATCTATTAATTTAAATAATTTTGAATAGTCCTAATTCTACTGCCTTCTTGTTGAGAACCACTGTATTTGTGTGGTTTTTTTTTTTGCTATGCTTTTGAAGTTTTTGCTTTTGACTGTCATGGCAGAGCATGTTAGTTAATGTCAATATGTTAACAATAACTTATCCAAGTAATATAAAATCTGATTTACTGGGATAGAAACCTCAATACAGAGGTTTGTTACTTCTAGACCATTTCAAGTGTTCAATTGTACATTGTATTTATCACATGCTCACATCTACATTCGTGCACTTGCAAAATGTTATTTGCATTGATTAGCCTGTTACTGTCTTGACAGAGCTATTTTAGTTTCAAATCAAGAGTAGAGTTACATTAGGCCAGTTGTCTTTTTCTTTCTTTTTTAACACCTTGACATCTAAATCTGACAAATTGGGTCTTGGCAAGTGAAACTCAGTTGGATCTCATTACGTACAAGCTCGAGTGTTCCCTCTAAATATCACAAGACCCTCTGTGTTTGTCCTGATATCTAGTTTCTACTCAGAATGGACCTTTCGTGGAGCAAGTATAACTGCACACAGATAAAGATGGATTGTTGTTAGTTGCCTGGTGAAGGTCCTTGTGCATAAACTGAAGCGTTATACACAATGGGCAGACTGATATCAGACTGTTTTAGTAATTCCTCCCAAGTGCTCATAGATTTAAACCATTACATAAACATGTCAAAGCACATACAGATGAAAGTGTGTAAAATATGCAATGCGGGTGGGGTGGAAGACTGTGGAATGTAAGAGTGGATGGTGCCAGTGTTGTCAGGACTAGGGGTTTGAACCGATGTGCATTGGTGGAAGCAAAGTAGCATTATTAACTGTGGACACTTGCTAAAAGGGGGATGTGCTCTGCATTTAAAGATGGATCAAGGTCTTTAGACCAACTCTAAGTAATTCAAGGGTCAAAGGGCAAGCAGGAGCAGAGGTCTGGCCACTGGAAACCCCCAGATTGCTTTGACAAAGGGAGGGTGCAGGAAAACAAATCAAGGGGTGAGCGATGCTAGGACATCAGGGAGGGTTGCTTTGTGTCCGCCCCCACTCTCTCTCTCTCTCTCTCTTTCATTTTCAGGACGCTTTAGTAGTTGTAAAGTATTTGAAGTCTTACTGTGCATCAGTAAAAGAGATTTTTCTTGGATGCAGAAGAGGAAAGAAGATTATCTAGTCAACTTTGTTAATGAGACATCTAAACTGCTTTATTTCCCAGAGCTGATTCATCTGCCGAGCTTGTTTTTTCTCGCATTTGAGATCACTTGGGAATTAGTTTCTTTCCATGGATTGACTCAAACGCTTCCTCCTATTTGTCTGAACTTCTAATGTTCACCAGTTCCTCCATTAGGATGCAATTATTACGTATTTAGTAGCAAGTTACTTCGAATTGTGCTATCAGTTGTTTGAATAGTGGCTTTAGTTACCCAGCATGCATCAGTAAATCCTTATCACGCTGAATATTTTTATTGGATTAAAAATGGGTCTCTCTTGTCCTCATAGCCTTGGTATGTGTTGAATCATAGATGAGCTAGTGGGATGACAAAGGCCGACATCCCCCCAATTCATTCCTCATTGATTCAGGGAGATGCGAGCAAAGGCTGTCCTAATGGGAGCCGAGGCATCCCTTTACACTTTTGTTTTTCTATTCAGCTGAATTATAATAGTAAAGACATGAAAGGGCGAGCAAGAGCTAAATGTACTGTGAAGAATTCAGTCCCCCCTCCGTCTTTTCACTTCATTCCCATCTATCTCTCTGCCAAATGTTTTTCTAAAATGCCAAATAGTTACAGAGCTGAAACAAAGCAGGGTGCAGTCATAATATTTTGGATGTGATGTTAATCTTCACTTAGCAAGTACCACATAGTATTACTCATACTTGGTTAACAAACCCCTGACCCTCGGTATTAAACGTAGGTGTGTAATTTGTCCTGCACAGTTTGTGCTACAAACATTGATGATACTTCAAATTGTGTGGCCTGTTAAATGAGAGATTTGGTGATTTGGCTTATAAATTTCAGATGATGAAACCATTGAAAAAAAGCAAGATCCACTCACATTTTCTTCTTTCTGATTTGTGTATGTTCTCTCATCTTCACTCTAACATTCTCTTACCCATTTTTTTGTAAACATTGTGAAGTTGTGTGTGATTTTAATGTGATTTTAGTTCCCTAATGGTATGTAAGCTGGTTGGCATCCACTTCTCCACACATCACACGCTTTTTTTTTCTTCATGAGCTTTTCCAGCAGACGTGAGGAATGGAAACCACTTGCAATTAGTTGTCTAAACACATGCACACACACTCACACAGGGTCCTATGTCCATACATTTACTCACTTCACAAATGTATACTCTAATCCAGATGCAAGTTGTTGACCTAAACTATTTAAAACCAGGCGGCTGTCGCACTATCAGCCTTATCACCATATGCTAGCTGTGAGATAGCACAGTGCAGGAATTTGTGCAGGAGGTGCCTAAACACCGGGTCAGTTTAAAAGAGACATGCCCCAGAGAGAGTGTCGTCATCTGTGAATAATGCAGAGGATGTTAGGGGAACAGTTGAGGAAGAAATCCAATCCCATGGATTCTAGCCATGGCCGTTTCCCTTTTCATTGTTGAAATCCATTTTTTTCCCAAGGAGTGAGAAAGACAAAGACAGGAGCAACGCTTCCTTCATTTGCAAGCGCTGATCTCCTTCCTCATTTACAGTACTGGCCCGTGTGTATGTGTGTTTATCCATTGTGTCTTACACGGGCTGGAAGGAAAAAAATATTTAATTGTAAATGGAAATATACTGAGGGCCATGCCATTGTTAGATGCTATCTGATTGGCATTAAGTTTCACTTGCACTGTTTTATCTCCACTTAATGTGAATCTGATGTTTTTTCCAAGGTAATCTTTTTTTAAACCTCTACAGTTGCACAATGACAGAAAACTGTATGCAAAGCAGTAAATGTGTGCATTCAAGACATACTCTGACAGCTCTTTGCTCAAAGAGATTCTCTTGTCTTTTTTGCCTTCCGCTCAAGTTTAGAGGCTGTTGCGGTTTCACTTCTCACTAGATTCATAATAAATCTATTTCCTACTACTGAGTCTGTCAGTTACCCTCAGCCTCGCTCCATGTGATAACTTGATATTTGCTCTGTAAAGTGTTTTAAACTTTTGTAGCATTTTACTTTTTTACTCTGTTAATGGCTGTGATGTCAGTACTATGACATTTTTGAATGCAGCTTAATTTCAACAAATGGTTTGAGTAGCGTATTGCAACAAGCAAGTTAGTATATGCCTGCATAGTAACTCTCTAAAGGACAGGTCCACTGTAAATACTTCACAGGTAACATAAAGCAGGTTGTACTCCTTCCAAAAGAATGCATAATCTCATACAGCTGCTCGTCTGTCTCTGACATGGGAGTTTTTTTAGCCTGCCGAGGCTTGTTGGAGCCCAGTCCTGCAACACTGTGCTCATCTCCTCTTTGAGATCCTGATCTATAGCATGTGATATGGAACACTGTAATTCAAGTTTCAAGACTTGTGAGGAAAATCCGGTTTGATCTCTCGCGGTCTCCTCATTGTCTCTCTGTCCTGGTAGTTTTGTAGGTAGCGTAAGTGTGTTAAAGGTCACAATGGGAGGGCAATAAATTCCTCACGTTTCATTGCTCACCTCAGCCCCTTGTCCTAACTGCCCCTCATTTTATTCAATAAGCCTCTTAAGATGCTGTTTACACATGCACATAGTGCTTATACCATTCAGTCTCGCCCTCAATTACATTCACCCTACTGACCCCATTTGTTCTAGTTTGTTGTACGCTGTGCGTCATTACCATTTAATGGACATATTTCTAATAGGGGTGCTGATCAGTTAAAATTGTTAGTCAAATTACATGTATAATATGCTGATTAGTTAATCAAATTGATTGCAGTTATTGTCAGATTGATTCTGACTGTTCAGAAGGGGGTTCAGTTTTTCATTCTGTGATTTCATTCCAATGACGTAGCATACCCTAAATTTGGAAACATGTAAACCTTGTATCCAGTATGACGAGCATCTTAGAGGCTGCTCTTGAAGTGGCTTTTTGCAAAGTAGGCTGGTTGGACTTGCAACTCCTCCTTCAGTGGCTGTTTCGTGTTCACATTCTCTGGATTCTTGTGGCAGGACGTCAGCTTTAAAAGAGGACAAAAAAACGTAAAGGAGGGGGACATTCGATTGAATGAAGCTCTCTCTTGTATTGTCTGCTTCACCCAACCACAAACCAAGCTGAAAGCTCAGAATAGCTGTACGGATTCAAGATATTTTGGAGTTTGATAAACATTAGAAGTAGGTTGCTTGGCTGAAATGGTTAACAGAAAGCCTTTTAGCACAGTGTAAAATAGATGTGTGAAATTGAGCTTGCATATTTAACAATTAGTGCTAAATCTCCATCACCTGTTTTCAAATGGAGCTGCATTTATTACACAGAGCCGTAGTTCACTGAAAAGCTGCACAATATCACGTTCAATATCGCAGGATATTCATCTGCGATTCTGAGCACGAATTGCATAGCTTGTCGGTGAAGTACGTCTTTGTGTATTAAATGGCGTTCCATTTGAAAACAGGTGATGGAGATTTAGCGCTAGTCACGGAACCGGCTTTACTGACGAGATGCGCATGACTATCGCATGCAAATATCGTGCAGCCCTACCTCTCAGTGTTGAGAGGTTGTACATTACGAGAAGTGCAAAACAAATCACGATTCTGAAAACAAAATAACAAATTACAAACGCAAATGCAAATCTAAAAAACAAAATAACAATTCAGAAAACACAACAACAATTCAGAAAACATTATAACAAGTCAGAAAACACAATGACAAATCCGAAAAAAAACAGCATGCAATAATAACGTATTGAATGTAAATTATAATTTTAATTCAAATTGATGCCACCTTATTGGTACAATAAAGCTCTCCCTACACCTACCCTAACCCTACCCGATACTTTATTTTCAACTTTTGGATTATTTCCTTAATTTTTATTGAAAATAAATGCCTTTCTGATGCGATACGAGATTTGAAAAGGGAGAAAAAATAAAGTTCGGCAAAAGGCGGACTCCAATCCGGGTCGATCGCGTCCCAAAGCACAATGACACACGCTCTACCATCTGCACCACTGGAGCTGATGGTGTCAATGATTGACCTGCTGTTCTTCTTTTGGTTCTTCCTGTACACCTTGATTGACAAGATGTCTCGTCCAATCAGCGATGAGTACTCTATTCCCAAACCAACGGCGCTGTCTCAAACTATACCTACCTCTTCCGGTTTGTCTGATTTGTCGTTGTGTTTTCTCATTTGTTAATTTGTTTTCGGATTTGTCATTGTGTTTTCTGATTTGTTAATTTGTTTTCTGATTTGTTAGTTTGTTTTCGGATTTGTCATTGTGTTTTCTGACTTGTTATAATGTTTTCGGAATTGTTGTGTTTTTTGAATTGTTATTTTGTTTTTTAGATTTGCATTTGTAATTTGTTATTTTGTTTTCAGAATCGTGATTTGTTTTGCACTTCTCGGCCACCGTAGTACATACAAAAAAATAAAAAGTATTCATTCATTCCAGAATCTTGATTTTTCTTCCCCCATTTACAAGCTAAAAATAGCCACACCTCATCTGCCACTGTCATTCCACTCCATGGTCAGAACTGGAGCAGACAGTTTTGGGTAATGACGTGGGGTAGAGTTGGCCCGAGGGAATGTTTTAGCTCTCACATGAGCTTCAGGAATGAAAAAACCAAGAAGTGTGGCACAATCTCATCTCAGCTGTTGTACCCAACTCTACATTGATGCTCTACGTCGGTCACGGTGACCCTCCCAGGTCATTGTATACCGAGTCTCAAATCGCACAGCCACGATTTGTGGATATTGCACATAGACTTTGACAATCTGGCAAGCTCTGTTTTGATTGGTTGAGTTATGCAATTTCTTATAGTAAATTCTATAGAAATCCTTCTGGTTGACTGTCGCACACCTCCACTTGATTCTTAGTGTGAAATGATAGTGATTGTTGTTCTATGAATACTATTCGTGTGGATTTCACCTGAAATTGTGAAAAATGTGTGAATCCATTTCCTTATAAAAGTACTTCCTACTAAGTCCCCAATGACCCTTTAACATTCCTTCCCTTGAGGCAGTTTATCTGTCTTCTGCCTCTCCCGTGTGGAATGTGACAGTCAGGTGGCTGGTTCCTGCCTTGCTGGACGTTCCCACGGGATGGTGACCTGTCTATGACCCTGCATAGGTTAGTGGGGTTAAGGGAGAAATGAGCACCAGTGGCCGTCTGTCTGACCAAAATTATGTTCCACATATGTAGATAATCCTACTCTTGGTTTCATTGTGTGTATAAATGTGAAGAGGATAGGAAGTCTAAAATATTCTGTCCACCTCCAGCTTCATAAATACTGGAGTATAGTGCTCAAAGGTTCACTCTCCATAAAAAGCAGTTTTGGATTGTGTAAAAAAATCCCTCACTAGAGCTCCAGTGTTACCTAAAATCTGTTGTATAAAATAATCTTCCTTCACTCTTGTCCGTGTGACATCCTCTCTGCTCTCATTGTCCACTGTACGCCATTGGAACGGACACCAAAAGACAGAAAGAATCCAAGATAGTACCACTGGAAAGTATAAAGTGGAAGCCCTGCGCTCTTGTTCTTGTTGGGTCATCCTCATCGAGTTCTCCTGTTTCCAGACAGAGTCAGTCAGAATGGCAGTGCCGTGACGCTTCACATGTGATTCTCCCAAGCCGAAGGAATGCAGGCCTGATGCCCTAATCTGGTACGCTTTGCTCTGAGGCTTGTGATGGCAAGAACAAACATATTCACTCCACTTTCAGGCTTAATGGATTTGAGGCAGCCCTGATGATCAGTAAAGCCTGAGCACCATAAAGCTTGTTTTAGTCATTGACTGAAAGCCTTGTTTCCCAAGATTTCATTATTAACTGTACTATCTGGTATTCTACAAGTTTTACTTTAGCAGAGTTCTGCATCGTCAAAGGCATGCCTATTATTATACCAACTGTGCTACTTTAAACAACATCCAAGAATTTGGACCTCAGTTGACGAAGCATCTCAGTTTTCTCTGCAGCTCTCTTGCTCTGTCTGATGTTCTTGTTTTGCTGCTGTCTATTCTGTCTTTGCATTTGTGTCATCAAAAGGGAAAAGGAAGCTTTCAGCTTCCTCTGTGTAAAACATCTGATGAGGAAGCTCACTCTGTGCTGTCAGTGCTTACTAACACTGTGGCTTTTGCCCTAGATGGGTCAGCAATGCTTGCTTTCTTGTTCCGCTTTACTTTCAAGCTCGATGTTCATCCTATGAATCAAACTTTACTTATTTGAACTTGAAGTGCATAGATGTATCCCACTTCTTGGCGAAAAGGACTGGCAAAGATTGAATTGTTGGAAGTCACATTTTCATTTGGTTGTTAGTAGGTGTTCTTTCTCGAGTGTCGTACCTAACTGTGTTAGGAGGTGTATTATGTGAGCTCCACTCTTTATTGGTAGTTGCCCAAATCACATCATTATGCATTTGCATGAAGTTGAACTCTGCTTGACACATCACCAAAAGGTCTTATGACTAGCACAATTCGACAAAAGTACTGTCTCAAATGGGTCATTTCAAATGCAAATGATGTTGCCACTAGTTGTAGCACATTTAGTACTTCTTCAGCTATGTACGGAAGCTGTGCCTGTTGAGGGCATAACATTTTCAACATTCAGCACCTTGTTTTCTCAGTTGAACATCAGGGGCATCATAATGTGCAGTGTTTAAGTAAGAGCAGACCACATTAATGGCCTAGAATAGTGTAGAAGTAGAGTGTGAAGAAAAAGCTTAACTTTGGTGAATGTTCTCAGTTTAATGCAAACCTGCTTGCTGTACTCCAGGTATAAAAGTGGATCATGCCTGTCTCCATACAACTTCCTCCTTGCTGAGTTGCAGACACATGCAGGCTGGTTGTAGTCAAATCGATGATTAACTGTTACTTGCTCAGTTTTGCTAAATTTTCTTTACAAAAGATGATCCAAGAAGAGCCAAAATTTCCTAGTTATCGCAACTGGTCTCCCCCCTTTTCAAACAATGACCTACTAGCATGCTACCAGGGGGGTTCAAAATTACAATAAGCTGTTCTTTTGTGTGGTCTACGTGCATAGTCTTTGTGAAAACAATGAGAACAGTTAGTCAGATAAGGCTCCAACTCTTGGGTCTTTGAGCATGGAGGACCCTTCAGGTGATGCCAGAGGGCAGGATGGCAAACAACATATAATGAGCTTTAGCTCTCCTGTTTCTGTAGACGAAGCGGTGAGTCAGTTTGATAGGGCTATGGAGGAGGATGTGGTTGAGTTGTGCTTTGGAGCCTCTTGAGAAAGTTAAACTGATAAAAAGGCATAATTCATCCAGGCAACAGACAGGTGTTCACGGGAGCCGATTAATTCAGTGACTCACCTACACCTGCCGTGCCTTGGCTTGCTCCTCATGACAGGAGAGTTTGTCGCCTCTGAGTGTACGTGAATGCGGTGTAGCATATTCCCGTCTGCTGGAGTTTTTTTGCACATCAAGATGAATCTAAGCCTTATTAGTCACTGACTCTTCTTACTTTGTTCCTGTTCCTCACTCACACTCATAAACCTCTCTGATTTCAGAGGCAGAAGATGAAGACATTATCCAGGCCCAGCATTCTGGTTGGAAGTTGCAGATTCAGCCCATCTAGAGCAAGCGTCCGAACAGCTTGCTTATCTTAAATTCTTTAAAGCAGTCATTGGTTATCAGTGTTCCTGTTCAAGGATAAAGGAGGCACTGATGTCTACCCATTGCTTTATCATGCACCCGGCAAGATTTAGTTCCCTCTCTTACTCCTGCTTTGTATTCATTCAGATATTTCTGGGAAATTGAGAAAAAGCATCTCAATCTCTGACTGTATCTCTGTAATGCTCACTACCTCTCTCTCGCCCGTTCCTATAAATAACTCATGTGGGACAAAGTGTCAGCAGCGCGTGATTTACATTTTGAGCGCCACTTATTTACCTCTGCTCAACCGTGCTCTGCTCTGCTGAGCACTCAGTGGTTCTTTCCCTTTACAGGGCCCTAATAAACACCCCGGGCAATGAGCGCTAACTCCGGGCAGAAATCCAAAATACTCTCCTTTCTCTCCACTCTTACCCTTTCTCAAGCATTCTCTTCAGTCCAGCGAGCTAATCTGAGAAAATTACGTGAGGATTAGCGACTATATAGTGGATTAGCGACAACTCGGACAGTTTTTTTTACAGACAGTTTTCCAGAGAAACTACTGTCATGACAAAGACACAGTTTGAAGAATTACAAAATGAAAAATTTTTTAGCGACTTGCTTGAATAATAACAATATCTGGTTGATGTGCACAGACAAATTGAACTCAATCGCCCCCTTGAGTATGGAGGTTTCTTGGCAGAAATGGCAATACATAATGACATTTTGAAGACTCTTGATGTGTCTTTTTTTTATTTATAGATTTTTACTGATAAGATCAAATGGATCGACAAAAAATACAATATTTTATAGGGGTCATCGGATGCCCAGTTTCCACAAGTTGATATGATTTTTTTAGGGTCTTGATAAAAAGTCTATAACATACTTTTATAAAAAATTCTCAATGGTAGTGTAAAAAACACCTTTTTTACCTTGTCAAAATCAGCTGTTTTCAGCAAGCCATTCTAGTCCATGTTGCTTTAAATGCTAATGAGCTCTGCTGACACCGCCCTTCTCTTCTGTGGGGTGACGAGCAGACTGTAAACTTCAGCTGCGAAACTGTCTAAACTAGCGAAACTAGCACATTACTAGGAAAGGTGATTTGCAAAGATTCATAAAAAAAAACCTTATACTCACTTCTTCTGTAGATGAAGCTAGATCACGAACGACTCGCGCGAACATAAACGCATTTAGGCAGATCGGGATTGGCACATTCCCTTCAAAACGAAAGTAATGTTAATCCTCTGCGTCTTCAGCAGCTCAGATGTTGGGAGTCAATGACGACTGCTATATTCATTATTACATCCTTCAACAAAACACCTCAATTGCTTAATCGGAGACATCTTGTCTTCCCCTGCACCAGACTCGACACAATGGCAGACTGATGACAGCTCACTCGTTGCGGGTCTAAATTCAGAGTCTTAAGTTGCCAATCAACTATCGTGGGAACGGCCTGTACAGAACTACGTCATTCTGACAGGAATCTCAGAACAGCCTGATTTGAGAGAAGGGATTTTAAAATAGGGATTTAAAAAAAAAAAACAGTGGCTTGTCAAAGGGCAGCAGATTTTCATCAATTCCTTTGTGTGATCCTAGGGATTATGAATATACACATTTCAGTCACGCTGGCAGAGAATGTTTTTTTGGTTATGGATTAAATTTAGCCATTGTAATTATTGACACTGGGTTTCCGGTGATGCATCAGCTTTAATCATCATGGTTAGGGATTGTTTATATAATCATCAGGAAGCATTTATATAATTTTTTTATTAGTCTTCATGTTTTTGTTCATAGTTTACAAACGTATCTTGTGTGGCCGTGAGGAATGCTACGCTGTCACATTAAACCTGCTGCTTGCATCAACACACACCTCCCCCCAGCTGAGGGGTCTCTCCTGACCCCCCTTCACCCATTTGGATGCCTGTCATCTAATCAGAGAGACAGAAACTTGAGCCCTCTCCAACCTGTCCGTTTCACTCCACCCCTCCCCACTTGTCCTCCCACCACAGCTGTTAACGCGCCACCAGTAGTGTCTTTTCATATAAGTGTCGTTTGCCCTTTTCTGATTGAGGAAGTGTAGTTTTCGAAATGATTTCCGGAGCCAAGATATTAGCATGTGTGTGCATCTCATGTGTCAGATCGCTGCGGAGATCGTCCTCTTCTGTGTAAATTACTCCACCGTTGATGGAAATGTACTGCCCTTGTGTTCCCGAGAGGTGGAGTTCTCCATCTCGTGAGCATGTTAGGATTGAGGCCCACAAGAGTCCCATTGTTCAGAGAGGAGAACAAACTCTCCTGCAAAGATATAATGCATCATATGCAGGGTAGTAATTATTATGGTCAGTTCCCTAAATGTGAAATGTATTTACTGCTGCGAATGATTTAAAGGCTTTAAAGAATCTTTTGTTAACATAACATGTTAACAATGTGCTCTGTGATACACATGGTGAGCATTCATTGCAGCTGCCTGCTTATTACAAATGTATCACAACCCTCTTTGCCAACAATGATAAACAATTGTGTGTTTTCTGTTGAAGATTGAATATAGGGCACAAGTTGTGAGCTTCTTTTTTATGGTATCTTGACGTTGTCTGTCTCCTTTCCCTGTAGGTTGTATGAGGAAAGTGCACATGGGGCATGTTGCTAAACGTCTTTTCTGTTCCACAGAAAGAAAGTCATGCAGGTTTGCAGTAAGAAGTCATGAGTTTAATTTTTGGAACTGAAAATGAACTAAGCCATCATACATGATGGCTTAGTTCATTTTTTTAGAAGATACAGGCAAAGACCTGTGCATTTTGATTTCCCTTTGTTCATCTTTGTATGTAATGGAGTTATTAGTTGTGCTTTTGAGGGTCAGTCCTGACAGCTAAACTATAGGCCGCTGCAAAACTGGACCACTGGAGCCGATCACACCACACAGAGCGCAATTACAAATGCAGACCATAATCTCAGAAACCCTTTTCTTTGAGTTCAGCCCTAAATACACAGGCTGTAATCTTCAAATCACTCCCAAGAAAAATGGGCTTCTCAAACTCACTGGCTCCTACAACCAAATCTCCCAATAAAAGGCACAGTAGGAGAGCTGGTCAGATCACTGCAGTCATTATTCTTTCTCCAGAAAATGTGAGACTCTTCAGAGAACACAGTCTCTGCCTTTTACATAGCAATGAATATATAACTAGAACCACTCTATATGCATGCTCTGACTACGTAAACCCTTCTCTCTTGAGAGATAAGGTTAGTGGAATGCAGATCATCTAGAAAGGGTCTTTTTTTCTCACAGTGTAAGAGAAACCTAGGGTTTCTGTGTTGTTAATAAAAGCCAGGACACACTATTAACTTTACCACATGTTTTCTTCTCTCTGTTCGCCAACTTTGAGGGATCACACTGCTTGTAATGTGCTTGAAAGCTACAGCTCAACACACTAGTCAGGGGTGACTAGTCAGGAGCCTGATACCTCTAGTTACCCCCGTTCCTGGGGATGGCTCTGCTCTAACCAGCACCATGTGTAGATGTATGGCAGATTGCCTTGACTGATTGAACGTATGGGTGAGGGGTAAAAAAACGGAGGCTCAGGGGCCTATCAGGTTCCTCATCGCGTCAGCCCTGAGTCAGGCCTAAATGTCTATGGATAGGCAAAGGACAGCTAAAGGTCAGGTCTGGGAACCCCATGGGCTTTCACCCCATGCTTCAGCCAAATGGCTCTTTCAGCCCATATGGAATGTCAAAAGTGTATTTCTTCGAATGGAATTTTTTATTGTATGTGAACTGATTGACTGACTATAGCTGATTGATATCAGTGTTTGCATTAGGGGTGTGCGATACTGCAAATTTTGGTATCGATCCGATACAGAGTAAAATACAGGGCCAGTATCGCCGATACCGATTCCGATACTTGTCATTTAAAATTTTTTTTTTTTAAATAACCAACAACAATTAAAAAAATTAACAATGCTAATGTTGATATGACTAATATTATATTCACCTTAAAGCTACGTGGATATTATTTGCCTTTCTAAAAGGACTTTGCATGCAGAGGAGCCCAGAACATGAAAGCAATAAACAGTTTCATGTTAAGTAATTTCGTCCCATAGAAAAGAGTTATAAAAATAATTAACGTGGCTTAATAAATTAAGAACGTAATATTAAGACAAAACTCAGTATACACCTTATTAATGTTTCAAACTAGATATACAAGTAAGCAGATGTGCCCAGAATATGAAAGCAACGCTCAACATTATGCATTTTCCTCCCATAGAAAACCATTATAAAGAAAAGTTTAACGTAAGTGGCTTATTGAATGAAGACATTGATATAAAAAGATCTATTAAACCATAACTCGTTTATTATTGAAAGGATTTGAGTATATGTACGTACTGTATTTTCTGTTTGTTTTATACATACTGTAATATTTGTTTGTTATTATCGCAATAAAAAAAGGGCCAAATCCCAGAACATGAATGCAACACGCTGAATTTCATTTTCTCTAATTGCAATATAAAAACATTTAATATGGTGCAATTAATGAATGGAGGAAGACAGTGATAAAGACCAAATAAACAAATAAAGACAAAATTTGGTATACAGCATTCTAAACAACATGTTAAGCATTTTACTCCCATAGAAAACCATTATAATGAAAATTATTTCTTAATGCATTAAGAAATAATTTAAAAAAGCTAAACTCAGTACACACCTTACAGTGATAATGTATAAAAAGGACAAATTCGGTATACAGGTATAATATGCACTGTGAAGGATTTCCTTCCTCCCCTTTTCATTTCTTTTGTAGCTCGGAGTTCCGTTCCATCTCTCACTGTATCCGCTCGCGCTCGGAGCCGCTGAGTCACGTGATGGCATGACAACCAAACACAACGTAGCAGGGGAGGAGCAGCAATGTTTGCATATGAGAAAGGAAAAGAGCGGCATATACACCCAGACATGTCTACACTTTGTTGTATGTATTAAGCAATGTTATTACGTGTATAGGAGAAAAAAATTTACCTAAAGTATCGATCTTATCAGGCTAGTATCGATCCGATACCAATACCAACTTTGGTATCGATATTACGATCGATACGCCCACCCCTAGTTTGCATTTTTCGACAACTTCTGCAACTGTAATCAGAGCTCAGATGTCCTTCATTACCCAACATCTCAGATTACACTTATTTAACCTCTTGGTTGTGTCTATGGGCTTTATAGTCTTTAAAACTGTAATTAATGGAATTACATAGTCAATGCAAGCCTTGTTTCTTTATAAGGGATTGTTTCATTGGCAATCTGCTGGATTCCAGTAGCTATTTCCTGCGGCCAGTTCTTACCTCTGTTATGCTGTCACAGCTGCTTTCATTCTCAGGTGAAATCTTTATCCTCATCAAGCTCACTACAGGAAGCTACATGTTACATCATTCACTATTTCCTGTATTCCACTATATGGGGTGAAAGTGAATAGAATATACAGTTGTAGAATATTTAGGTATGGAAAATAATGATGGTATTAATAGTAATAATAATAATTTGACTTTGTACTATAGATGCATTCTTTACCAGCTTTGTAAAATTATGTAATATCTTAGTCTATCATGTTGTTTGCAATGATTAAGAAATAATAAGAGAATGTGCGACACCCCATATAATGCACTATTTAGGAAATAGGGAGCAATTTTGGATGCAGCTAAAGAGTTACTCATGGGATCAGAAGGAAGGGGGAGTGGCCATGTTTGAGAGTGACAGCGAGCATTTCCTGTTGCATTCTGTCCCATAAACACTCATGGTCAAGTGCATTTTTACTTAATTGATTTGGATGCCAACAGAGTTTGATTGTCAGCTAATTAAACAAGAAATCTATACCTGAGATTCTTGGAGTATTTGCACATTTTTTGCATTTTTGTGTGAGTGTTGTTTGCTCATACTGCCGGATGTGAATCTGTAACTGCACCTCAAACATTCTCACAATCATGAGTCACATCCTGTAGGAAGCAAGCTCTCAATGGAGGTTGCTGCTGCTATCAGATTAACCACGTTACAAGCCTCAAACTTCCCTCTGACTGTCAGCACACGAGCTGATTCAGTCCACAGCTGGCCGCTTACACCACTTCCGCAATTAAGTTCAGTTAGTATGCTGCACAAAGACAGAGAGAGTTTGCCTAATCGCATATCCTCAAGTTTTGCCATGTGAATCTGGCCTTGCCACTGGTTGGTTGGTAAGGTCATGTTGGGTTTGACTCACTTATGTTTGGGAGCGCCGCACTGAGAAAGCTACGTAGAGGAAAATGTTCTGTATCATTCGAGTTAACAGCTGGTAATGAACTACGGTACCGGAAGTAGCACTGATCAATGATCATCATTGCTGTTAATCACCTGGTGACTTTGTTACCTTGGGAGCGGATCTCTTAAGGGCTTCCTGTTCCGGTAAAACTCACTATCCGCACAGCAGGTGTAATCGGGCACACTCCAGATGCATGGAAAATTGTGTTTATCTTATGAAAGCTGTAAAACCCTTTTTTTCTGAGGCAAATGGCCTTGTCACATACTTTAAATGCACTGATGACATTCAAATCAGGCTTTTTGTAAAATCAGAAGTTTATTATGCGTCATGAGGGTTTGCAAAAACAACAACATGCCAGTGTCACGTCGCCAATCGTGTGGCAACAAGCCTGACGAAAAAACGTGGGATTGGCTCAGATCACTCATCTGTTGACTTACACGCCTTGGGCTGTTTGAAAACTGATACACCATTTAGAATTATAAAATTCTAACATGGCATAAGTGTCTTTATCATTGTTTCAATCATTTTGATTGTATCTGTGAAGCTCATTGTAAGATACCCTGGCAAAATAATTTTTATGAGTCACAAGTTTCATAGAAGTGTTTATCATGCTATCTTGCACTTCTGAGTGATCTTGACGTCATACCATTCCTCATTTAAGGATGTTCACACCACACATATGGCTCAGCAAGGTCTCGACATGCAGCAATAGTTTATCAGCAGCTTTAGAAGGAAACACCCTCAAGAAACAGCCTTGCTTTTTGTAGGAGCTGTCCGTATGTTTGACCTCAAGTTGTCTACACCGATAAATTTGGCTTATTTGCCTTGCAATGAACGGCTATAAATATGATTTGTTTTGCCTAGCTTAGTTCAACTCAAAATACCGTAAGCATGTGATTTAAAAAAAAAAAAAAAAAATGTTGGCACTGATCCAGAGGCCTCAGCAAAATAAGGCTCTATTTGTGCACTCCTTCTGTTTTTGCTTGTTTTTCAGATCTCTTGTTTTTGTGACCCCTCGTAAACTCTTGCCACTGATGTAATCATTTTGTTATGGAAGCCTGAAGGAGTGGGGTTTTCATTATTTGGAAATCGCTTATTTCCTGCTGCAGGTGAATCCACAAATCAAACCACCACTCATGACATCCATTCGTTCCATTTGAATATTCCACTGCATACACATATTCCAAAGAACTCTTCACTATGTGCGCTTCAGCAGAATATCACAGAGCACGTCTTTCATGCAACTTCTTATGTGCGCAATGTTTGCTCATGCTTCTAGAAGGCAACACGTCAAACACTTCTGAATTCAGCTATGCAAACTGTCATTCATAGTACTGCACAAACCACCTGGATTTATTTAAAGAGTCACCTGACAACTTTTTTTTTTTTTTCGGTCCTCCACGTACTTCATGCTCACATACTTCAGTGGGCCCAAGAAGTATTTGGAAACTTAACCACATTTAAAATATATGTCATTGCATTACATGGCAAAATATTAAACACAGTTCCACTCATTGGAACCAGTTGGTAATTTGAAAGAGGCTTGTTGCACCACTTTTTGCTGCTTTTTTTAAGTGTGGCCACTGACAGCCCATCATGTCCTATACCACAAGCCACCACTATTGAACGTATCTTTAAACTACTTGTCTTATGAACCCTGAATATTTTCGTTTCCTCTTATAGAGCTACAGAATTAACCACAGTTGGAGCTAATGAAAGAATCTTTATTTTACTTGTCTCTAATGGCTGATGCTCCTCGCACAGGCCCTCGTAAAATAAAGCTGACTTGACTTGACTTGTAAAGCTAATTGCTTGTGATTTGCTCCATTTAAAATTGCAGGCTTAGCACCATCCATTAAAGCATACAGGTGAGCCAGCCTCATTCAAGGACATTGTTATAGAGAGCAAAGGTGTATATTAGCATCAATGCCACAGGCAGACAAGAGAATTGTGCCTGTACTCGTCCTTTCTCCCTTTCATCTACAAATAGCCCACTCCTCATAAAAGTTCCTAACCACACGTCCTATTAACTTTGTCCACCACCTCACACAGCTAAAAACTCAAGTCCTTTGACGTGTCATTTCCTCTATACTGACTTTGTGTCATTGTTCTGAAAGGCTGACCATATCCATTCTCATGGTCTCCTTTCCTCCTTTCACCGTTACTTGTTTACCGTGCCATTTAAATCCCTTTTTAATGCACTGTAAAAAGTTGTTTTAAAAATTTGTTAAGTTTACTTAATTGCATTGTGCAAACTCGTTGACTTAATTCAATTAAGTAATCTTAACTTAATTGAATTAAGTGTAATTTAAGTTTTATTTACTAATATATTAAAAGTATTTCTTATTTTAAGTCCAATTTAAAAGCCATTTAAAACTTAACTGAATCTGTGATCTGAGGAACACTGAGAATAGCTATACCTAGTTAAAAAAAACACAGCTCTCCATTCACATTTCAAAACATTTATTTTTCAAAATGCAGAAAAATAATGTAAATCAATATGGTAATTTGTAATAGTTGTTCATTTAACAATGCTTGAATCAGAAATAAATGCCAAATGTTAAGAGTTGTACATTTACATTTAGTCATTTAGCTGACGATTTTATCCAAAGTGACTTACAAATGAGGACAGTGGGAGCAATTAAAATCAACAAAAGAGCATTTGAGAAGAATAATATTCCCTGAGCACATAAAAACAATAAAAATAATGCACACTCAATATACTATAACTTGCATAGTAACAAAAACATTTGCTCATACTGTCTAACTCCTTTGACATGTATTGCAATGTCAACTTGTGTCATCAAGTAAACACAATAGCTGGATCAAGAGAAAACATGAAAATAAACACGCAAGACCTTTCCTCTCTGTGTTGTGCCCAAGCAGGTGTGTTGAAGAGTAACCTCAGTTTCCTGAAAAGAGTATATAAAGATTCCATGCTATTCTGTATGTGTAAAGAATGTCTTGTTTATTGTTTTTAATTTGCTGACAATCCATTTAATTTAATGAGGTAGTCCTTCTAAAAATTTAAATTCTCATCATTTATCACCCTCATGCTAACCTCCATGTATATTACTTTCTTCTGATAAATACAATGATTTTTAGAAAAATAATCAATCTCTGTGAGTCCATATTTGATGCTTTAAAAAAACCACACACAGCAATTATGACAGTAATTCATATGAGCCCAGTGGAGGAATAAATATCTACTAAAGATATCTTCACATCATCTCTCTCGTTTTTGAAGCATTAACTTTAAAGGTTCCTTCCTCTAGCATTATATGGTCTCACATAGATGGATTATTTTTCTAAAAATCTTTAGATAGTGTTTATCTGAAGAAAAGAGTCATACACATCTGGGACAGTATAAGAATGAATAAATGATCAGATCATTTAGATTTTTGGGAAGAGTATCCCTTTAAAACATCCTTTTCTGCCAAGCAAAGTCATCACATACCTTCTCCAAGTTGTCTGTTTTTCCTGCCAGGATTAAGAGATTTAGAGAAAAGAATTATGATTAGATGTAGAGCAACAAAAAACACAATGATCAATATCTTTAGCATAATTTTCACTCATGCACTTTGTATTATATTAAAGAAACTAACCTCATATATGTACACTTTGGAATCACCTTTCGTATCTCCTCAAATGCATATTAATCCAACAGGCACAGGTCTGTAATATGATGATGCGGATAAAAACAACTCGGTTAATTCATGAACATCAGCAGATAAAACCTAACTGACCATAAATATATACCTAAAAGTTCAGTGGCCGAGAGAGCTCAACACGCTGCAAATAGATAAAACAACTTCCTCAATTTGACAACACACACACTGCAAATGCTCACAACACAACCAAATAAAGAAACGCACTGCAAATAGAAAAAAAACGCCTGCAAATTAAGAAAACAACTTTCGTCAATTTGACAACACACACGCTGCAAATGCTCACAACACAACCAAAGAAACGCACTGCAAATAAAATGTATTTGGTTGGGTTGTGAGCATTTGCGGTGCGTTTCTTTATTTGTTTGTGTTGTGAGCATTTGCAGCACCTGCTGTCGAACTGTTTTCTTGATTTGCTGGTGCTTTGTCTATTTGCATGTGTTTTCTGAAGTTGCAGCACGTTGAGCTCTCTCGGCCACCGTATAGAAGACTGTAAGTACTTACTTCTGTGATGTGATAACATCTCCAAACTGTTGTGCAAAGTTGTCACAAAAATCTCTCTCCTAAAAAAATAGAAGGATAGCAATTATTAACTGGATTGAAGGAAAACAAAAGCATAGATAAATAAATAAAACATTAAAATGACGTATATATATATATATATATATATATATATATATATATATATATATATATATATATATATATATATATATATATATATATGTATATATGTATGTATATGTGTGTGTATATATATATGTATATACATATATACATATATGTGTATATATATATATATATATATATATATACATATATATACATATATATATATATATATATATATATATATATGTATATGTGTGTGTGTGTGTGTGTATATATGTATACACACACATACACACACACACATATATATATATATATATATATATATATATATATATATATATATATATATATATATATATATATATATATATATATATATATATATATATATATATATATATATATATATATATATATATATATATATATATATATATATATATATATATATATATATATATATATAATATCCATTCATCCGTGCTTCATCACTCTGACGTGTCAAACACTGAACACTGCGTGGATATATTTACCAGTCGCGACATAGACATGACATAAAATGTATATTGACACTTTATATTCGACAAAACAAGTGCATTAATCCATTAACTTTGACTTTAATATCATATAATCAAGTTCCTTAACATTAAACTCAAACTTATATGTATAAATACTCACCAGCTTTGTTGTTTATCAGCTGAGGTCTTCCACAAAACAAGTTGGCCGTTGATCAGAAAATTCTCAATCCAAACCCTGATGACGTCAGTGGTCACATGGCTTGCACAGCACTCAAACAAATCATGTAACCTTAACTAGGGACATTAAGGGACATTTGAGTAACTAGGACTTTTAGCACAAATAGTAAGATTTAATAGATCAACATCAGTAAGGTAAACAAACAATAGCACTTTATGTAAAGTCAACAAAAAGAATTGAGTTAGCACGTTTGTTAGATTTTACAGTGTGGGAAGTAACCCCAAATGTTATGTAATTATCTGTTGTATCAGTTTTCTTAACAGTTTCCTCTTGGATGTTTTCTTTGTGTATAATTTGTTGAGTTCTCAGTGGTTTGGAAGAAATGTGGAATGATTTGTGTTTTCATTATCTGAAAGCCAGATAAGTGTTGCTGGTTTCCGAACTAGTAATAATTCTGAATCGCAGTCATTATGAACTCATTTTACTAACTGGCCAGCCAGATAACAAATCTGTTTAAAATCTCTGACTGGGCATATTACTCATAGTGATTAATATTTATTCCACTTTGACCTACATTTTCATATGACTGGAGAGTCAGTATGTGAATGAAACCTGCAGAATGCAGCAATGACGGTCCCATAGGCATCCTTGCCCTACTATTTACCCCTTTGGCAGAAGATGAATCCACTTAAGACCCCTATATACAAACCTGCTTTGTGTTTGACAGTTCTCACAGTGAGTTTTAAGATTTTCCCAAGATGAAAGGATGGATGGCGTTCTATTACGCATGTTTTAGCTTGTCCAACCGTGATTCAAGCTATTTTAAAACACGGTATAACTTAGGGTCCATAGGGTCAACAAGATTTTGCAAACACACCCATATATAGGCTAAATTAACTATATACAATGATCCCGAGTTTCCAACAACTGTGTGGCATGGTGTTCCAAAGCTTTCGGCATTTTGCAAGTTGGCACACATTAACACCTGCCCCTAAATGGGATATGATTTCTATCTCCCATGTTTTACAGTGTTGCACCCTAAGCTTGCACCCTTTTATTTAAGGGCCATTTAAATTAGAACACCGTGGTGTGCCCTTGACAAAGTACCTGCCCTGCCTTTGACAATGGGACATTAGGTGGAAAGAATGAGGGTGAGAGATGAGTTATTGCAGGCTATTTTTCTCCTATGTACACAAGCTGTTGCTCAATGGCTTGCTGTCATCGGGTGAGACGAACATGCCCAACTTGTGCTATGAGTCCTAGTGTATTTGCTCAGCTCTAATGTTTGCCATGAGACAATGTTAAATTTATTTTTATTGTTGGATGTAACCTAAGTTCTACTCTAGGATCAGGAGCCACTGTGGAAACTGGGTTAGTGTGTTGCATGAACAGCCACTTGGCGGGGAGGAACGCTCATATGGAATAGTTTAACCATTTCCAGAATGTAACAGAAGCATGTTACAGTGTTCCAAACCAACTCTTCTGCTAAAGATCTTCAAATTTGGGCCTGCTGCTGCTTATTAGATATTGTCCGATGGTGTTATGTGTTAGAGACCGACCCAGTGTAAATATATGGGTATCGGTTTGCTTCATTAAACATCAAATTAGCGCTACTCCTTAATTTGGTGACTGTCATTTAAACTGTGCAAAATGTAGCCTCATAAAAATCCAGAGAAGGGCATTATTGTTCCAAGTTGCATGTTACTACGCCCTCTCTTTGTGACTGAAGACCTCATTTGCTTGGTCTGTATTAAATGTGTATACTCATCGAGGCTGCAGCATTTAAAGTGCAGAGGATGCGATGCACTAAAGCATTTTTTCCCATTTTGCAGTGCATCTAATCCCTGTATAATTGAGGGGGTGCGTGTGCTGTGCTGTAGAGAGGCTTTGAGAGTGTGGAGGTGTACAGAGCGAGGTACAAAGCCAGGACCTACGTTATCCTTTTATATCTCCCTCAGGGTTGGTGGGGATTATGACTGGCTCTGTGGACCATTTAGGTTGTGAGCTTTAAATGTGAGTGGGCCTTGATTTATCTGGAATTTCACTGTTTATAAAGAGGGAGTTTTTGGCAGTTTTTATGGGTATGGATGTGATATCTGATACTCGATAACCAGTTGCATGTGGTACTTTTTAGGTTGTTCTGTTTCTTTTAAAGGGGTTAAGTTGGACCAAATGCAGAAATTAAAATCTCAAAAAATTTACACACATTCATGTTGTTCCAAAACTGTATGACTTTCATTATTATATGGATATTTTGAAGTTTT
This sequence comes from Barbus barbus, assembly GCF_936440315.1. NCBI lineage: Eukaryota > Metazoa > Chordata > Actinopteri > Cypriniformes > Cyprinidae > Barbus > Barbus barbus. The sequence continues at coordinate 21,956,069 of NC_136717.1, forward strand.
AACCATTTTTGTCAATACAATGAAAGTCAGCGATCATTTTTGGGTAACTATCTTTAAATGTGGTGACGCTTCAAAATTTAAATTCATAACACAATCGATAGTGATTTGCAGGACAGTTGTGAATGTCACCATAACCTGCATATTATTCTGTCTAGCCTTGGATTACTCTAAATTGCTTATTTCAGCGATTTATTAAGCAGCAGTCATTATTTCAACATACCAGCCTGTTTAGGAACACCTTTCCTTAAATTTACCACATTTTCATAAGGTGATTTGTTTCATTACTACAACAAGTGGACCATTGTCACATTCAGATATTGTTTGCCTCTGCTCGGTTTGTGACATAAAAAAGCCATTATATTGATTAAAAGGAGCTTTATTGTGGATCAGAGTGGCTAGAGTTCAATATGCATATAAGCCAACGCATTCCCCTTGCGATCATAGGATTATGGGATTTAAAATGTCTCTAAAGTTCCGGAAATGTCTAATTTGTGATATCTTACTAATTATGTAGAAATGCAGAGGTGTGAACTAAGATCTCAGTGTTCCCAACTTTTTTAGACTTGTTAACAATGTAGATTTTAATGCTTGTGGTCTAGCTGCGGTGTGATCCGCCCTATCGCCCAGCTTCTTGTGTTGTGATTTATTAGCGGTGTCACACCAAATGTTTCAACCGAGCAAAAGATTGAGGGTGTAGACCTCGAGGCTGTCACTCCAAACTCTCTCCGACATTCACACCATGCACCCCTGCCTAAAGCCTGGTTTTAATTCAATGGAAGATGGATTGGGCCATGGGGAATGGGAGGGGAATGAGTCCAGAAATCAAGAAGGACTGTTGTTGCAGCAGACGACATGCAGGTTCTCAGTAAATGTCTGGTCTGCCTGCAGAACAATGGTGCCTGTCTCTGGGTGACACTAGACTGCTGTGTGCTTGGCTCTGACGGAGAGCTCATCACCTCCTGACCTCACAGCCCAAAGCCTGTGACAGGCAGCGAGATGTACTGAAGATGTGCCTTGTCGTTCTGACCCACATAGCAGGCTACACAGCACTCAGGGACACATGGATCTGGTTCAAAGTGAGACCATGAAAGGGCCTTATTTTAGCTTACACTGCTGCTCTCCTCATCTTAATCGGTCTCTGTCTCGCTCTTTTTTTTTTCTCTGTAGCATTCCTTTTTCCTCCTGTATTGTTCTCAGTTTATTTATAGCTCCAGTTATGTACTGAGCTAGTTTAGTCTTACTTTTTGGTGTGTTGTATGAGGCCAAGATTGTACTGAATGTGGGAATCCATCCTGCATCAAATTGGGCAAGTTTCCACCTTTAGAGTCAGAATGTAAATGCTCTGTCTATAAAGTTGCTTTCTCTAATGCAGATGACAATTTGCGTTCGAATTTTAGTATGGAGGAAAGCCGTTATTGACTTGGACAGCGCCCGATGCAAACGAATTTAGATAATAGAAGTACTTAAAAGGTAAATGGCATCATGAATCTATGAGCCTAATAAATGATTCATTGGGAAAATGATTGATTGAATGTTTCTAGGAATTCTTAGCTAGAGTTAGTTGAGTTCTTAAGGTTTCAAACCCAGAAGCATTGTGAGAACTGTAAACCTGGGTTGTTATCAGTGATCTCCCACATCAATGATCTCCCACAGCCGTGCGAAGGGATACAAGTGCAAATGTATGCTGACGTTACTATTATTTTTATGGTTTATGGTTTAACCTGATGTTATTTTTCCTGGGTTTTTTTGGGGCTCTGATACGATGTGTATAAGTATTACTGTACTGTATGTTTTTGTCGTTTTGTTTCCATGTTTACTTGTGATTATGATTACCTACCAAGGGACCGCGGATGAAAACTAGCCATTGGCTAAATTCGGTACAATGCATGAAATGGAAACATTGTAATGACCAAAATTGTACATGGTCCCTTTTCAAATCAATTTTAATAATAATAATAATAAAAGTTAACCAAAACTAAAACCATAAAAAAAATTCAAAACTTGAAATTAAATAAACTTTCAAGGAAATAGAATATAAAAAACCTAAAACTTATTTTATTTTGGCGAGTTTCCAAGGCAACATTTCTCATTTTCATTTCATGTCCAACTTACCAAAATGAAACTACAACTCAAATAAAAATGAATAAAAACTATTGACATGCTTAAATACAAAAAATAGAAACAAAAAATAATAAAAATGAAAAAAAATACTACAACTTTAATTGTAAATATAAAAAGCAAATATACAAATAAAAACTGATTCAAAATATAATAAAAACCTTAATAGTATATTAATATGAAAAAACTGCTTTTTATTTAGTTTTTTTCATCTTTCAAGTTTATTGTTGCTTTAATACTTTAATACTAATACTGTTAGTTTTTAGATGAACATTATTTTATAATTACTGTTAGAATTATCTATATCACTTTGATTCAGGGTTAATGTCTGTTGAAGCATTGTATACATATTTAAACCTGTCTGTCACAAAATGCTGTACGGGTGAATTTGGAAATTGGAAAAGGCCTTGTGCCTTCTGCCTTTATTGCAAATTCACTGCATTGAACATTCAGTTTCAATACAATTACTGTCAGATTTCAAATCGCCTGCTGTGAGCGGAGTTCCTGTTTTCACTTTTCGTCAGTAAACTTATAGAAGACTTGCATTTAGTAGCTATACACATGTGACCCTAAAACAGCCTCATTAAAAAGGTCTTTCTAGTCAACCAGTTGTCCACAGAAGCACATTTGTCAGAGGCATAACAGCTCGAATTCCCCACAAGACCTACACCTTGACCTCAGTTTACCTCCCAGCAAACTTTACTCTTAACAGTGACAGCTGAAATGTTCATTAGAAGATAACCGAATTATACTCTCCACCAAATCACCTTGGGGGGTGAACTGCAGTTTCCAAAAATTAGACCACACTGAATACGTGGCCCTGGTTCTGAGCAGGCAGTTAAGTGCTGATTGATGGCAAATCTTTGGGTTTGAGAAAAAGAAAATCAAGTTTTAGTTTTCCTTCCCTAATTGGTGTCCAGTATTCTCTGCCTGTTTCAGATCTAGATGAAGCTGTCATGGTTTTTGCAGCTAGTTTAGTGCTGTTTGAAGTAACAACTGTTCAGTCGTATTCAAAGCAGATGCCTGACTGTTGCACTTTTACTTTTTCATTTCCTCTGTCATTTCTCTTCAGTGTAAACCCCTCAAGACCTCTGTGGCTTGATGATTCGATCGGCACTGAGACTCCATAGGAGGTTATCAGAAACGCTGCTCGCAGGGCAAAGCAATCATTCTTTTACACAATCAACTGTACTTTCTGCTTAAAGAACTCATGTTTTACTAGTAACATTTAATCCCCCCCCCCCCCAAGTCTATTTACTTTTATGTGATCCTTTCTGTTACCTTTGTTTTTCACTTTTAACACCATCTAGTGTTTCTCAGTATGTTGGTCAAGAGCTAAAACATTTTTTGCAATACATTTTGATGTATAAAGCGAAGCAAATTTTTAAAGGGATCCCCAGGTATTAAGACATGTATAGCTTAATATAACGTAAATTATGTCTCTTATTTAAATATGTAATAGAAAACCCATGAAAATGTATGTTATTTAAAAAAAAAAATCAACATCGTTTTTGGACTATGGGGGGGCGCCATTATTTTATGTGCACAGTACATTCTGCGTCGATAACGTCAAATGGTTGCACTCGGTGAGCTACTGGCACTTATTTCTATGGTCTTTGGCTTTTTACCGCAACACAACTCCCAATACACAACTCATAAAATAAATACTGATACGATACCACATTGTATGGCTTTTGGTTGTTATTTTCAGTCAAAGGGCAACAAGAGAAGCAATGCAAGACTGCTTTCCTAGTGATAATAGGGGAAAAGCATGGGAAGATGCCTGTGGACGAATAAAACTTCATAAAAACCTGCTGCTTTTTTCTCTCCACTTTAGCCCCCGATGCCTTTGAGTCTAAGTAGACCACAGCTACTGAAAGAGCTTACAAACGACTGAGACAAGAAACGCTAGATGCCATCTGTTAAGATGTAAACATGCCGACGCTAATCATGACTCACGGCCGCTAGAGGAGTTCCTTAGCGCGTATTTCCCTCAATATCCGGGGCATTTAGAATCCTTGTGGGGAAAAGTCGATGGTACCGCATTTGGTTTAAACCTATACTTATATCCATTGCCACCTGTAAGCTCCTTCAGTAGCTGTGGTCATCATATCAGTATTTTATTTTCTGTTATTTGAGTTGTCTATTTCGAGGTGTGTTGTGGTAAAAATAGCATCAGTTAGCGCTAGTAGCTCACCGAGTGCAACCATTTTACGTCATCAGAATAATGGCGCCTCCCATAGTTCAAAATATGTATAAAACGATGTGATTTCTTTTAAAATAACATAAATCTTTGATGGGTTTTCTGCTACATATTTCAGTAAAAGACATCATTTACGTTATATTAAGCCATTCCAGGGATCCCTTTAAACTAAAATTAGGGAAGGCGCATAACAATCCTAAATGCTTATGTTTGGTTAATGAGAAGGCATGAGCTGCGTCAGTTGGGAAATTTGAACCGATGACCCGAACTTCATGTGACCGGAGTGAGAGATCCAGTAAACATTATCATCTCATAAACAAATGGCCAACATCTTACAAGCAGGGTCACTCTCTTTTTTTGAATAAGGGAGGTGGAAAAAAAATTATATTTGCAACACAAACGTTTGTATTATTAGATATTTTCCTTTTTTAGCTGCAACACACAGAACTGATAAGCTACTTCTAAATATAATGTTGAAACTTCAATTTTCTGTAAAGCTGCTTTGCAACAATTTGTATTGTGAAAAGCGCTATACAAATAAAGAGTTGAATTGAATAGAACTGCGATTTCTGCTTTAATGGCTTATGATGTGTCTTTCAACCTGCAGACAGAAAACAGGGCATGCACTGATTCGGACCGTTTAGATGTCAAATGAAAGTCTTATGATGTTTACAATGGTTTGCAACAGCGAGAGTGCAGCAGTCATTGGCTGAGCCTGTGTAACTATGGGGATTTTTTTAACTTATGAACAGTCGTCCGTTTGGCTCCGAAAACACCCAGAAGGCTCCATGTTGAACCGCTGCCCTTTTTCCACTTTATCAAGGCAACATGCAAAACAAAGACGGTGCATATGTGCCTGGTGGATGTGGTTCATACTTGTTTTGATGTATTAAACTCTTGTCATGGCCATTACTAAGTGCTGCTGGGAAATAGAGCACAGGCTTTCAGGCAGTCATGTGACTGAGTCTGTCCATCAGCCGGGTTGCTCATACAGTTATCAAGCACATCACAGCAGCTAAGCTGATTATTCCTTCACTCAGTCCATGCACAATTAATGGATTCAGATTTGTAACCTCTTTGAGAGTATATAGTTTTCGTTTCCTCTCATCTGACTTTCTTAGTGTATTTTGGGAATAGATTCGGTTTGGTATTTTATATCCACTGTCTACTAGATGCCCAGTGCACTACGGTCGAGCAGGGGAGGGGTGGTGGATGCTATTTTTAGAATCACTGTTTGACTGGCGCCCGTGTTTGTGAAATATGAATCCTGGAGAAGATCAGAGGGAATGAGGTCCCCCTGGAGGACAGAATCTTTGTCTTTCCATTAACTCAGACTAAGTGCTCTGCATGCCCACAATCACTACAGGAAGTACACCGGTGAATAATGAAGCTTCGCGACTCAGTGATTGCTAGAGTGATTGCTAGAGTAAGGCCACAAAAATACACTATGCAAGTATGCAATACGTCACGACTTTAATGCAGATGCTTGGCCAACATATGCATGTACACATACATACTTAACATGAATTCTTGCATTACTGCGGTGGTAAGAAAACCCAAAGGGAAGTGTTAGATTTCAAACTACATGCCATTAAATTTGCTGACTGTTTAAATAACTTGCTCGCTGAGAATCGTTAAACCAGGGGTCTTCTACCTGTTTCAAGCCACTGAGCCCTTGGTTGGAGAAACTGAGCTTGGATCTTGTTACATATTTTAAAGAATGCCTCATAATAACATATGCATAGCATCAAAGCTGTGAAAATAGTCATTACTGATGAACGGACATGTTTAACTCCATACTTACTTGAAGTTGTATTGTATTGAAACTGAGCTTTAATCTACTACCCAGAGTATGTTTTGTTCTTTAATGTTCACAGTACCACTTTTTTTACCACCTTAAACTTTCGCAGATCAATGCCAAAGCACACACTTGTTCACTTTGCAGTGCATCTGGCCCAACTGCCAAACAAGAGGCCCAAAACAAGGTTCTGCAGTTTGGATCCCATTATTGTGGAAAAGTACTGTCACAGATATGGATTTGTGTTCTTAGAAACCAGGGCCCGGGGCCAGTTTTTTTCCCCCCTTCATTCATTTTTTGGCATGAGATTGGACAGATGTGACATATTACAGTGCAAGTGTAACCGAGGATCTGGTCTTCACTCCACGATGGTGTTAGCATACTCTGAATAAGGATCAACTATTTTATATGAACATGAGAAATGAATGGGCTGCATATGAAAAGCAGCTCTGTTTGTTCTGTAAACTGTTTGGAAAGTTCCCCTGCTGAAGTGAACTTTAGCATGGACTGTCAGGCCGTGTTTTAAAAGATGTGTTCATGGCCTGATGCGAATCATTAGATCTGTAGCCTGGCAGACACAGAACTCAGCAGCTGTCTGCTCTCGGAGGACTAACACTTCCTCCTATGGCAGAGAAAATTAGCTTATGGAGGGCTGTATGTTTTGCCAGAACCCTGTAGCCGGTTACAACAAACCACTTCTGTTAAGAAAATCATCATAATAGCCCTACAGTTATAACTCCAACTTTTCTTAACTCAAGTAGTTTGTTCCAGGTGGACTGCAAATTCATTCTGCATAGATATGAAGTATTCTGTCAAAAAAGTTCTTGTAATACATTTGTTGTCTACCTAGCATAATTTAGTTAGTTTTAAGCGAGTTGGCCATGTCACTTTGACAGATTGTGTTATACTTTTTTATCATGCTCTCAAACTAAAAAAGGTGGTGGTGAAACAGTTTTCATTTGGAAATTGCTAGTAAATGTATATAACAAAGAAATTGCATATTAAATATTTATTTGTATTTAATTTTTTGTAAAATATATTCCAGTAATCTTTGTTGTATAAAATACTTTTTCATAATGTGGTGTCTGCCTGTAAAATATTTATTTATAGTCATTTCTTCATGTTTTTTATTGTATTTTTTTAATTAATATTTAATTAAAATTTCTTTATTTAAATAGACTTATTTGACTAATTAAAACCTTAATGTATTTTTAGGTATTTATTAATTCATTATAAATAAATGAAAATTCTATTATTATTATTCTATTAACTATTATTATTTTCTGTCTGTATTTATATTCTTCCCTTTTATTTAAATAGACTTATTTACCTAATTAAATACATTAATGTGACTTTGATATCACAAGAACTTTTCTGATATCAATGCTAAGCGCTTGTGTTATTCTTTTCTCGCTATATGAAAATGACAGCATTTGATTGAACGGTACACCATGAATGAACTCCACTAGTTTCTAAAGTAGGGAATTGCAGAAGACCAGATACTTTATATTTATGTCAAAATGGCAGAAAGCATTTGAATTATCTGTAAATAGTTAGAAATTTGGTAAACGACAGAATTTGTTTGGTTCACGCAACCTCTGTTTGGACTTGAGCATCGCCTGACCCGTTGCGCACATGGTAACCATCCCAGAGTTCAGGAGCCTCTAGTTTTATCTGTAACTGTTGAGGTTCACCATTTACTGAAGCCAGCTCTTATCTCTGAGCTTTGATCTACCGTTCGTTCCATTCCCCACTGGCATTGCCTACGAGAATGCTATGCAACCCGCTAGCATGAGTCATGCCAATACGTTTTATTTGCCTTTTTACAAATGCAAATCTCAGGGTTTATTCAAGTGCGCTGTTATTCAGAGGCCGCTCTCACAGCTGCCTCATTCTCAGCCTGCTTCACAGATTTGATCCACTGATTGAAATGATGTTCGGTTTGCTCTTACTACATATTTAGTCTAGCTCTGTGATGTGGTCGATGCTGCTTTGATCCAGTTCCCGCCACATCTACGAGTGTCTTATTGTATCTTATTGTGCACCCACACAATTTCTGCAAAATGCTATCAGGTGAGAGTCTCCCATCTGCATTGATGCCGCTCGGCGGGCCAAACACCATCTGTCCCATTACTCTGTAGAAATAGCACTGCAGTAAAAACGACTCAGCCTTTTGAGCAAAACAGAGCAGCTCTGTGTTAATTCAATTTCAGGTGTTGGCAACATATCCATTATCATTATTGTATTAGCATTTGGCTTATTTTCTCAGAAAAGAGCAGTGGTGAGTTTTATAGAAAGGCTCGCTGCTGTATCTTGTTACTGCGGTATTTTTTGACTTGTTTACAGACAGGAGGGCACCACAGCTGCGTTTATATCTCCATGCCAGGCCAGAGGTGTAGACCAAAAGATATTTTATGTGCGACAGTAGAGTAAACAGCTGATTGTTCACTGAACTGCACAAGCTCACGTGACTGGCTAAGCAGAACTAGAGATAAAAGCTGATCTGTTTGCCTGTGAGTTAGTTAATAGATAAGAAGGGCACATATGCGGTCTCTTTTACACCCACACACCTTACCTTCAAAAGTTTAAAAGTGTTTTTGAACCAAATTAATGCTTATTTTGACAAAGGCAGAATTTACTCAATAGAGAGTCAGAAACGTTACTAATTATTCAAACTGCTCTTTAATAATTCAGTGTTTTACCTTTTGAAGCCCTATTTTCAGCTGTTGAGAATTCTGTATCTGTCTGCTAAGAAATAATATCTGTAAACACGGGTATCTTGGGTATTTTAAATATATTTCTCTCTCTCTCTCTCTCTCTCTCTCTCTCTCGCTTTACAGTAGTTGCCTCCACTTGCAAGGGTTTCCTTGTCTAATTTGTCTGTTTTATGTAGTTTAACCTACAATGTGTTGTCTGTTAAAGCTGTGTTTACTCCTGTAACCAAACCCTCAATTATTTGCATCACATGATTTAGAAGAGCACAAGCACCTGTGTTTTTATTTTGAGAAGCGGAGTGCTAAAAGTGACGCTTGCGGTTTGCCAATACAAGCTTGCATGATGTGCCAAAGTTAAACGCAACACTTGTTTATCCTTCCTGTGTCTTATCAGCGAGAGAGAGAGAGAGAGAGAGAGAGTGAGAGTGAAGAATTTCCATTTAAGTCGCAATCAATGAGGTCTTTTCGCCCCAGACCTGAAGAGAGACTAGCAGAGCTGCAACCCCCAGAATGCTGCAGAAGACCTCTTCCTTTGTCCTGCGTTATCAGCCATTGATTAGATTATCTACAGATGCAGTGAGATGGGAAATAAGAAGGCCTCTGTTTGCAGAGAGGAGACTCAGAGCACTGCCTTCCTTTAAAGTTTGGCCTCAAAATGTGGTCCAGGGACCCAAAATCAAACTGTACGCGAGTACATGAATGCTTCCAATCTCAATTTTGCACCAAAAGGGACGCCATAGTGGGCATTAACGTGAACTGTCTACTTCTACAGTTGCAAGTTAGAGCAAGTTAGTTAAACTGTCAGCATATTCATACCCAACTACCTGAATACCATCACAGTATGCAAGTGTACACAACAGGAGTACATGTTTGCATTTTCTCATTCTCCATCACGTTTTTTTTTCTGCTCTCATTGCACTGAACCCTAGTCAATAGTGTTTACACTTTCATTCCCCCATCTAAGGCTGAATCCCTTTTGTTTCTCTCTCTCCCTCTACTGTCCTTTGGGATTAGTGGTACTTAATGGGTTGCAGATGCCTGCTGCTAGTACGGTTGTTAGTGCATTTGCGAAATGAATGACTGTCTGCATTAATGTGGAGAAAGAATGCCACCATCAGCATTCTGGAATGGCAGCACATCAATGACACCGAATAGACTGGTTGCAGATAGCCGGAGAATCTATAGGTGTCCTCACTGAACTCTTACATATAGCTTTTATAAGATGCACGTTGCAATTTTCTCACCAGGTATGCTGGGCAAGTCTTTCGCAGAATGGAACTAGTGCTCACGTAATACATATGATTTAAGCGCTGTGGTTGTGTGAAAGTAGGCCACAGAAAAGTGGCCCTTTTTTCCACAAAGTGCCATTGGATTAATTAATCACTGGCAGTTGCTGGAGCAGTCATAATAATGATTAATGATCAGGCTTGCGCACACTGTTTAAACTGCTGATAAGAGCTCAGCTTGACCGGAAAGGAACTTTGACGTCAACACTTGGATACCCACATGCGCAGGGAGGTGCGTTCCATCCAAAATCCCTGACACTGTTGTGGCTGGGCAGGTCAGGCTACCCTGGATAGAATATCAGAGAGGTTTTGTGGGTAGATTAGAGAGTCAAGGGAGATGTAGTGTCCAGTCACGTCAAACCAGTTGCACAGAGCTTTTGTAGTTTCTTTATCTTATAGGTACGTTTTGTGTGTGGTCCGTACAGGGATTAAGCACAGGATAAGAGGACCACTTTGTGTTTAAACTGGTTGAGTCTTGTCCCCTCCTGTGCTTTATGCTTTGTCTATAGAGGCTCTTTTGGAGGTCTGGCAGGAATCTGGGGTCAGGTTACGTTATTTAAGGTTGAGTGGACCCCCTCTAGTTCCCCCGTGAGCTATAGTGGTTTAACATAAAGCCATGGCATTTGATTTAAAGTACATCTTTACACTCTCCGCTCAGTGAGAAATGATTAACATACAATAAATGGTTGTTAAGTATGGTTTCCATCACATTTAAGTAAAACAAGTAGCTAAAAGGTTTATATGTCTTCTGTTCTTGTCCTTGCAGGATCGGAAGCTGTCGAGATCAGAGCGCCAGCGCTTCAAGGAAGAGGCCGGCATGTTGAAAGGCCTGCAGCACCCAAACATCGTGCGTTTTTATGATTCATGGGAGTTGCCCTCCAAAGGCCGCAAGTGTATTGTGCTGGTGACGGAGCTCATGACATCAGGAACCCTAAAAACGTGAGTTAAAAGCGTCTGGTCCACTTCTATATTATATTGTGTGTCCAACATAATGTTGCTTAATGAATGGTCAAATGCAAAATTCTGCAAAAGTGTGTCATTTATTTTGTTAGGATTGTGGTGTTATGTAAATGATTGTTAACACTTACATAAAGTGTGTTACCCAGGTTTTTCATTCTGTCACGTTTTTTTTTCCAATTCACAGCGTCTGCTGCAGTTAATACTGTATTGTGGTACAGCATTCAAATGCAACAACAGGATGGCCTTTCAAACATGCTTTTCAACAGCCTCATGTCCATCGCCATTAGCGGACCGTCCACAGAGGCTGTGATTATCTGTTACAAAACACAATCACAATAGAGCGATTGAGTTAGAACTGTTACCAGAGTGATCGCAGGGGAAGAGTGGCATGTCACCTTCATGTGAGACAGGCATTGTGGGTACTGAACAGATGCTGGAGGCTGTAGCGAACCACAAACTGGACCAGCAGCCCCATCCTGTGGATGTATGGGCTCCGACACAAACAGTCATATACACCCACTTAAATACTAGTACCTGACTATTATACCATTCTTGCTTTTCCCACCTTTCAAATCAGTTCATAGAAATGTAGCATAGAGACTATAGTCACCAGAGTAACTGGTGACTCATGCACAAGAAGACGTCACCAAGAAAATCAATAAATGCTGCAGGCATATTGAACTGGGTTGGCCCTTTAACATAGGAACAGATTAAACATTTTGATTGTAATCATTTGTTATGGGTTTCCAGGACACATAAAAAGGAGTCCAACAAAGATCCGTCATCCTCAGACCCTTAGTCACACACAATTAGCTATCTGTCACAGCTCACAACAACAGGAACGCCACTATTGCTGCCAGGAGGAGACATGGGGAGATGAGCGAAAAAGGAAAAATGAGAAACAATGTCAGGCTTGCTTTGTATTAATCAGCCCTGGCATCCCGGCAATGTGTGGCGTTCTGCATGGCTGCTCCTCCACCGCAAAGATAAACAGTGATCAAGAGGTCAGGTAGAAACGGAGCGTCCTACAGACATGCCCATGCCTAAACTAATCTTTGTTCTCATTTCTGTCTGGGTTGCCGAAGACATAACTGCTCAGGGGGTGGTTTGTCCCTCACCCTGTTCCTGTATGCTCACATAAAAGACCTTTTAAAGCTTTCTAGTCCAACATTTCGGACTGAAACATACTGTACATAAACAGATTATTCAGACTAGTGCTCTGTGACAGTAGTTGATCTGAAAGATAAATCTGACAATCAAAATTCATAACATTTTCTTGAATGTTTCAGGCCTTTGATGGTGTATATAGTTGAGGACGGAATGTTTTAAAGTAATTTATTGTTTCGAGAAGTGCGGAGAGAGTTTTTGGTGTAGCTGGAAAACAGCCTGTTGGGGCCCTCTGGGAGCCGCTGGGTGTGTTGAGTGATGAGACAGTTTTGAATCAGGCTTTGTTGCTTTCTCCAGTATCGCCTCGGGACTTACCCTTGGCTCCGTTCCCACCTGTCAGTCAGCCGCCACACTCCATCAAAGCCGCCCTGTACCACCACCCACCTCCTGCTATTGGGCGTAGCACTACTTATTGCTCGCTACAGTCTTACTAAGCAAACTAAAGAGATAATCCGTTTAAACAAAAATGCTCTTCTAATATCTCTTTTCGCGTTGCCTTGCAAAACCAGTTTCATCTGAACCGATGTTATTCAACCATTTTTCTTTTACTATGAGAAGAGGAAAAAGAAGAGGAAAGGATTCGATTTCTGAATCACAATTAGTTATCCATAAACCGATGTTTCTTCAGACAGTTATCTGATTCTTCTCAAGACAAACAGGTTGGAGCGGAAACGGTGTGTCAAATTAAAATAAAGTCGTGTCGCATAACAAAGGAGTCAGTTGTGCTACTGTATATGTTCTGTTTTGCTTGTGCCCGTCTACGCCTAGGGCATTATGGGATAAAGGGTACCAAGCTCCTCCTGTATTGGTGCCTGAACTGAGTAGATTGTTGTAATGAGGATTACAAGGCCAAATCCTGGCTATGGCCTGGCTCCAAGATTTGATTAGGCCAAGCTAATCTAACGAAAGTGCTGTACCGCCTTCTTCACACGCTGTTGTCCTCTCTATCTGGGACTCATAGAAGAGAATGCAACTGTCCATATGGATGCTTCAAATGCCCAGACCCATCATCATGTAATCATTTAATTCTCCCTGATCCTCATATGGACTGAAATGAGATCTTATTGAGCTTTTGAGTAGAGTTTTCTCAATTGATTTTCATTTCATTGGTTGAAATCCAAGACATGATTGTCAAACCTGGAAACTTGTATCATCTTACATTGATACGTCTGCTGTTTGTTTTTACTCTGTCAAGGTCTAGTGAAAAAGAACATAGTGATAATTCTCAACTCTTTGTTCCTCAGGTATCTGAAGCGTTTCAAGGTGATGAAGATAAAGGTGTTGCGGAGCTGGTGCCGGCAAATCTTGAAGGGCCTGCACTTCCTCCACACCAGGGCTCCTCCCATCATTCACCGGGACCTTAAGTGCGACAACATCTTCATTACCGGTCCTACTGGCTCCGTTAAGATCGGCGATCTAGGCTTGGCCACCCTCAAGCGCTCATCATTCGCTAAGAGTGTCATAGGTATGACCCAGAGCTAGAACTTTCTTGCTTTCCCCACCTCCCAAGTCAGTTCACCATGGCGTATACAATGCAAAATATGTATCATGTCACTGCTTGTCTTTTCTATGATAAGGTGAAATTGGGAAGGTGGGGCATTTGCTGTCAAGTTACGCACAGATATGTAAGGCATGCTGTAGCTCGGAGCTACACTCTTCACCTTAGACCACAGTTTTCCAGGCAGCCAAGGGTACACGTTTTAATTTGGGGAGGGGGACGGGGGAAAACCAGAGGAGAACGTCTTATAAACTGGGGGAACACCTTTAGATCCTGCTGTTTCCCACCTGAAACTAATTGGCCTGTAAATGCAACAGGTGAAAACACTCTAAGTTTCCATAAACTTTGGGGTATTTTGGGTAATATATGCCTTAAGAATAGCAACAAAGCGGCATGGTGGATAACGCTTTGTTAGTAAGTGTGCTATGGGAATTTTTCACATCATTATTAACAGAATAAACACTTTGGTTTGGAACCTGTGGTCTATAATTATTAAAGTCCTAGAAATTCTCGTGCTGCCAGTAATGTCTAACATCTTTTTCCAAAGGTTTTCCTGATTGCTTCATCAGTTTTTTCCCCCTCTTCCTTTTCAGATGGTTTAGATATTGTAATACATTTTTTTCTGGATCCCTTCTCTCTGTCTCATCTAAAAAATTTTGTTTTTTTGTTTTTTTTTCCTGGTTTTTGAGAATTTTTTCCTTTAAACTGTAGGGCTATAATCTCAGCTGGTCTCACTCCACTGTATGGGTTATTTAATGTCCTGCAGTTCATACAGTAAGTATTCTAAAAAATGGCGAGTAAGTGGTAAGTCAACAAAGCAACCTAATCCAAAAACGGAAATATTTCAAATATGAATCTATATGTTAGCTTGTTTTCCTGTGTGAGGCCTTTTAACACGCGCTAGTGCACGAGAGTCTTCGCTCACTAGCTATGGGCTTGCTCTGTGCTTTAACCTGCTTAACCTTCTCTCGTTACAGGCTAGTAGAAAGGTGAGTCGGTCATGTGTTTTCCATAACTGTGTTGTTGACATAGATCAAGTTCCATAGCTAGTCGCCCACCGCTGTCCGGTACGCCATTTAACGTGTTGGCGGCACGGCCGTGTTGTAAAGATAAACACTGTTTCGAAGCCCATCAATCAGCTCTAAAAGTAACCTGCACCAACGCATGTGCTTCTGGCTTAAATCAACTCCTGTTTGCGAGATGATGCTTGGCTGCTTTGTGCACTAGTCTAAAGTACTGCAGTAGAAAATCTAAAGGCCTTGCAGAGAAAAACTGGATTCTTTCACTGCTAAATAACTGAGGCTGGTTTTCCCCCTTCCTCTTTTTTTTATTTTTATTTTTCCTTTTCTCCATATCTTTTGCTCCCCCTCTTTCTCTCCTCTCAGGGCCACACGGAGCAACAGTGCAGTTGTCCTCCTCCTCCTCTCTCACTTCCTCTCCCTGGCCCTGCTGGGGTGAGTAGAGATCTCAGGCACTGAGAGTTCTGAATGGTTCTTTTGATTTAAGGTACCCCTGAGTTCATGGCGCCTGAGATGTACGAGGAAAAATACGACGAGTCGGTGGATGTGTACGCCTTCGGAATGTGCATGCTGGAGATGGCTACCTCTGAGTACCCGTACTCCGAGTGTCAGAACCCCGCTCAAATCTATCGCAGAGTCACCAGCGTGAGTACCCTCACACACCTCTGCTCGCTCTCTGTCGCTCATTCACTTTGGGCGCCGCCTCCTCTCTCCTTCTGCTATAATCTTTGCCAGCTCTGTCATTACACCCACACATTCCTCAGGATTCTACTTATGAAATAATTCAATAAAAGAAGCTTGTTATGCGCTCAGTGGAACCTGCCCACAGCTGGAGGCGTCACACTATGCATGAGATTATGTAAGCAACATACAACTGTGTCATTCAAATGAATGCTTTTGTGCGACGAGGAGTAGGCGGTATGACCAAAATCTTACATTTATGTAATATTAACAGTATATATATATCACAATATACATTAATGTTCAAAAGTTTGCTCACCAAGGCTGCGTTTATTTGATCAAAAATAAAATAAAAACTGTAATGTTGTGAAATATACATATAAATATATATTTTAACTAGTGCTGTCAAATGATTAATTGCAAAAACGATTAAAAAGTTTTTGTTTACATAATATATGCGTGTGTACTGTATATTTATTATGTATATATAGATACACTCACATACAGCATATATTTTGAAAATATTTACATGCATATACATTTATGTATTTATATTCTTATATTTTATATTATATATAAATATACTTAATATATAAACATAACATTTTTCTTAAATATATACATGCATGTGTTTGTATTTGTATATAATAAATATGCACAGCAGCACACACACACATGTAAACAAAAACTTTTATTTTGGACGCGATTAATCGCTTGACAGCACTAATTTTAACATTTAATGTATTCCTGTAATGGCAAAGCTGAATTTTCTGCATCACTCCAGTCTTCAGTGTCACATGATCCTTCAGAAATCATTCTAATATGCTGATTTGCTGCTCAAGAAACATTCCTTTATTATAATTGTTGAAATGGAATTTAATTGAATTAAATTATAATTATTTGTAACAGATCTCCTTTTTAACATTATAAATGTTTACTGTCAGTTTTGATAAATTTAATGCATCCTTGATGAATACAAGTATTCATTTCTTAAAAAAAATATTTTAATATTTATATGGTAATGCCTATTTTTGGATAAGCCAATGAATTTATTATTTTAGACGCAAAAGGTACATCATCTGAATTGTTTTTTTCTATTTACTTTTGTTTTGTTTTATTATGGAAATGAAGATACTTTACAATGGACAACTGAAAAAGTCTGGCATCAGTGCAAAACAAAAGACTCAAAACCGTACATTTTAATATTATAAAACTGATTGTTGTGACCCTAAATTCTGACTGGATGAGCCATGTTCAAAGTTATTGAAAAATTTTGACCAGTTTACTGGTTGTCATACAGCCCAACCTTATCCCAGATCCACCCAATAAGAAGTAATTGTCCAAAATTAAAACAGTTGGATGTCTGGATTTGTAAGGTTCTTTTTTCCTGCCAGTTGCAATAAAAAAAAAATTTGCTTTGATTAAATCAGCTTTACAGCCGTCACTGATATCAGCTTGTGGTGCGTCATGTGTTGACTTTCCATGAAGTCAGTCTCTGGCTCGAACAATTGCTCTCTCCGGCTTTAATGTAGTTTTGTGTTTGACTGACTTGGTCTCGTTTGAACTCAAAATATTCCGCAATCTTTTTTTTCAGTTTCTTTTGGATTTATTTATTTCAGATCTCTTTTAAGCCGTTGTGATGTAATCATCGTTGAAGGTGCTTGAAACTATCCATCTATTTATGAACATACAATGTTGTCATCAGAACAATCGAGGTGAATGTCCCTGAGAGTATGGCTATATATGAGTCCAAGACCATTGTTAGAAGGCTGGACAAGGCCAGTCATGTTGCTGCAGTTTATAAATTGAATCAGACTTTCCCTACATTGATGTCCTTTAATATCATTGGCAGAGAAGAGGAGGGGGAGGGGGGGGGGGGGGGTATAAGGAAGTCATGAGCTTTTTTATTCTCGTTCAGGTCAATAGGGTGATCATATGATGCTGGAGGTTGAAAACATGATCAGCAGAGGCAGAAAACAACTGGCAGAGGACTATGATAAGCCAATGAGGGGCTCACCAGTAGGGAGCAGTACTGATTCTTCATACTGAATCCTCTCCATTTGACTGAATGTTTTTGTAACTCTAGTCATTGAAAAAGTGATTGTAGAAGGCTCTAGAGTGCTTTTGTTGAGTTAACATTGTGGTACAGAAAAGGTTGTCTGTTTCTTTTCATCCTCACTCTTGAGTCAGGTGTAGAGGTGTTACCCTTTCCACCTGTTAGCTTTGGAAAGTGCAGAGCACATCCTAGATTTCACCAGTTCTATCCGCCTGTCTGGAAAACTGGCGTCCACCCTGCCCGATGGCTTTTTAATCTCATGAAATCCAATCGCACAGGCACAACAGTTCACTGAGAGAAGCAATTTAAGCTTTACGCAATCTGAAAGCATTTTAAGCTCATCGGACCCGAGGTTACCCTCACAGACAGATGTGGGACTTGTCCCATCTAGGCCTAGAGTAAATGCTTTCATTACGATGAAACGGTTTAGATTTGTTCTTTCTGTCGAAGCATCTGCAAACGCTGCCTGTAATCTCAAAGCAGTGAGCATGGAGTGGTTTCAGTCTGACCGTTTTACTGAAATGTTCATGGAATTAGAGCCACACAGGTTTGACTACAATGCAGATCTTCCCTTTTATTTTTATAGTGATTAAAGCAAAGGCTTTAGAGGTGGAGCTGAAATGAATAGCACTGGACAGAGTGTTCCCAGTTATTCACTGGAAAATTGGTTTGTCGACAACAATGGCATCAGATTTGTGGCGTAAAGTCATGTGAGTATTGGCTGTACATGTGCTCTTGCCAAGTATTACACTTCAGAATGTAACTTAACATTCACAATTTATGCTTACCAGATGATAAAACAGTCCAAAATAAGCCCTTGATCACATTTCGTACCAGCATGTTCACCAGAATATCATAGAAACTCGAGGTGAACATGAAAAAAAATTGTAAAGTCTAGTTTGGATATAATGTCCTAGTCGTTTGGCTGTATCTTCCAACCCTTGAAAGTAATTTCGAGATGCGGCATCGAAGGCGTTCAACCAGAAAATAGTATTCTTCAGCATGCTTATGCATCGTAACACTAATTCACCTGGGGAGCTGGACAAAGTAGAAGTTGAAGATTGCTTTTGTTCCTTTTCTGCATCCACCCCCAGCTGTTCCAGGAGACTTCCTCTCTCTCTTCTTTGTTAAATACAAAATGATTGCTTCTAATTTTCCGCCTTTGTTAACTGGTAGGAGAGCTGGGGAACAGCATGTATCTGGCTTTAGGGGACACATTCACAACATCCGTAACAAGCTTTTTAAATCACCTTGTTATCGGAATACTTCGCCGTTCTGCCTTAATTCTGTTAGATACTCTGTCATCCTTAACTTTGTTTGGCACTGGAATTTGAGGGGGGTTACAGACTTATATAAGGAGGTAATGCTGAGACGGGGGGAGTAATAGTTCAGACAGACCACTCTGTAAAGCAACACAGTGTTCCTGGATTTCACTTGTAAGTTTCTTGCACTCTTTTTGTCTTGGGTGGTTTTGACAGCTCTAGCTTTATGTAGGCTTTGTTAATGTTAAATGATTTTAAAGGAAAAGTTGCAGAAGATATTTGTTGAGTAAGACTGATTTGTAATATGTTGGTTTTATCTCGTGGTGGAATTTGTTTTCCAGTACTAAATCTGATGGCTGGTAATGAGATTGTGTTGCTAGAAATCCATTCTGATTTGTAGAGATGAAGTGAAATTTAATAAAATGAATTAAACATTTACCCCTGAGGTGACCAAAGTTTTGTCTGTATTTTAAAGAGTGAAGTAAATGATAAATTAACAATATTTATTAGTAAAATTACCTTTTTTTTATAGCAGAATTTGTACTAATACTCTCTGTAACCTCATCTTATATATTAAATTAGATATTAATTAAATTAGTTAGATATTAAATTGAATTATAATCTGTAAAGGAATTCTGTTTTAGTGTTTTATGTGTATCTTAATAAAAAAATGAATAGTTACTGTAAATAATTGGATAAATATGTCATCATTGTACTAAAGCCAAAATGAATCTTTAAAATATTTTTGGGAAATAATATTATCAATTTTCAAAAGATTATTCATAATTTTTTTTTTTCGGTTTTCTTCCTCCAAAAACTCCTGGCCTAATAGATGTAAGTGTTCCTGATGACTGAAAAGGTAACTTTGTTCAGTAAAATGAATTAATCTGTCAGATAAACTAAGCTATATCTGGAAAGTCACGGGTTTCACTATAATGCAAACCACATACCTTCAAAAAACACTTTTGTTATTAATGCTTACAATGGCAGACATTACTATTGCTCATACTTGCGGTTAGGAATCTGAATAAACTCTCAACCCTAAGTATTAAACTTTGGCTCGTCTTCTGCCATCTCAAATTGTGTGGTTTGTTGAGAAATTGATCACATGATTTTCACCTGGCAGGCACTAAAGCGCGTAAAGCATGCACCATATGTAGTCTTGTTGAGACCCTGTGGAGCTCTAAAGGGATTTCTTTCACAGCACAAAAGACATGTTGCTTTTAATGTTCTTTTGTGTTTTTACCCCACAGGGAGTTAAACCTGGCAGTTTCGACAAGGTAGCCATTCCAGAGGTGAAAGAGATCATCGAGGGATGTATTCGCCAAAACAAAGATGAAAGGTATGGCTGTCCCTAGTACCCACGCTGTGTTCACAGAATGCATTCATCTAGTCATACCTCAGTTCTCAGCGACGTGTGCCATGAGCCTGCCCTCAGATACACTGAACTTGTAAGTGTATATCGCAATCTTTAGGCGTATGGTCCTCCATGTGGAATGTGAATAGTAGCAGTAGATAAGTGGTTTTACCACACGCTGTTTTGGAAAAATTCCAGCAGCAAGCCACTCTGTGAAATGGATCTGTGATCACGCCAAGCCAGCGAAGAGTGCGCTGTGTCCTCACGCCACAGAAAAAACATTAGCCTTGACCAGACTGTCTTCTGTTCAAGTCCAACTACCTAAATGTCCAAGCCAAAAAATCTTGATTTCATATTTTGCATGCATATTGAATTTTAGCTATAATATGTTTTTTAATGATCTTGATCACCATCTGAAGTATTTTTCCTAATAATTTGTGGAAAGTCATAAAGCTGATGTTCTGTTTTGCTTCAGTGCATAACATTTTTTTATGGAAAATCACAAACTGCGTGTCGAGTGTAAGGTGAGATGACGTCTGATGTTCCGCTGATAAAGCATTGGAAAAGCTGATGACTACTATATCCAGCTAATCAACAGACCCCACTTGAGATTTTTTTTTTGTTTTGTTTTTTTCCTGAGGTCTGACTTGGTAAAAAGATTGTGCAGTCTTATCTTTTACCCTTATATCCATCATTCCATGCAGGTGTCATGGATCAGCTCTTTTTAAATGTGTTGTAATTGGTCAAAACTGAACGTACATCCTGTGTTTAATTTGTTAATATATGCACATTTTATTTGGAGTTCATGTTAAACATTGATAGATTTTCTCTTATGTCTCCTCTTGTTGGGTTGTGAATTAAGAATGAGTTTGTTCCATGGAATCAGGATAGAATGTTGGATAGAATATTTATCGCTACACAACCAGGGATGAAGTTTTTTTTTCCATGACATTCATGCGACTTCACCACAGAATGGCACCAAGTTATCAAACTTCATGTCTGGAGAGTTCTTAAACCCAATGAACATCAATTTGTTCATGAGACACTCAAATTCAAGTCAGGTCTTGAATCATTCAGTGACTCTTTTATTAATTAATTCTGGACAGCCCCAATGTTCCACCTTGTGCTTCCAAATTAGATAACAAATGTGGCTTGGTTGATCTTTGTCAGCCATGTGCTTCTAAATGTATTTTATTGATCGGCTATCCTTATTTAACTCCTTTGCCTTGTTTACTTATCATTTTGGCTCTTACTTAACAGATATGCCATCAAGGACCTTGTGAACCATGCCTTCTTCCAGGAGGAGACTGGGGTGCGGGTGGAGTTGGCTGAGGAGGACGATGGGGAGATGATCGCCATCAAGCTCTGGTTGCGCATTGAAGATGTCAAGAAATTGAAAGGCAAATACAAAGACAACGAAGCCATCGAGTTTTCCTTCGACCTCCATCGGGACGTGCCAGAAGATGTGGCTCAAGAAATGGTGGGTTTATCAACGATTCTCTGAATCAGGTATAGCACATATAGATGGTAACATATGCTATGTTTAAATACAGGTTGAGTCGGGCTATGTTTGCGAGGGTGACCACAAAACCATGGCCAAGGCCATCAGAGACCGCGTGTCCCTGATCTGCCGCAAACGTGAGCAAAGACAGCAGGTGCGAGCCGAGCAAGAGAAACGCAAGCAGGAGGAGGAGCAGAAGCAGTTGTCCAGCGAGTCTTTGAAGAACGTGCCCGGCTCTCAAGGTTCTGCACAGAGCCAGTGTGGTTCCCAACCTCCGACTCCTAGCCTCGTCCAGCCTGAGTGTGAGGAGCCTGATGTAGACCAGCAGCTTCAGTACACGCAAAGTGGAATGGCCTGTAAGTGTTAGACACAACCTATCAGTCCATCAACCTACCTGTCATTTCCTATTTAATTATGAATGTCGTATCTTTTCCCAGTGGCTGACGGGACTCTTGATAGTGCTCAGGGTTCATCCGTGTTCTCAGAACCTCACCTCAGCCAGCTCAGCATGTCGTATAGTTCTCCTGCCACGTCGCAACCCCAACAGGTGCCTGGACAGGCCACCTACCCTCCCAGCTCTCAAGCTCCCCAACAGCACACCACATACCCCCAGCAGCCCATGGTAAGTCACAGAAGAAGAAGGGCCAAATTTAAGTACTCAACACGTAATTGCAGGTTCAGTCTAGCAGGTCACATAGTTGCATCCTTAATTGATGCCTATTGATGAATTCCACACAACATTCTAATAGCATTTTCTAGCCAAAATGATGATCAGTGTACCATACCAAACTTCTCAAAAGATTCACTGATGTACAAAGCTGTTAAAATGCAGAAAGCATCTATATATATACCATAATAACAATTACAAAAACAAGAAACTGGGTTGTTAAATGCACTCAGGAAAACATGTTTCTATATGGTAGTGTACTCTTGGCCTTATTATTGACAGGTTAATTCAACAAATCATGTGGCCACGTGTTTATCTTCAATTATAATCTATTTAGTTGAAAGGTCTCCATCTGTTCTCATAATATTTCATGTTGTGCAAAGGTAAGAACCGAATACAGATATGATCTTTAGAGAATTAGTGTAGCCTTGATTGAGTAACAAATGAATCATGAATCAATGTTCAATTGTTGTTTGAATTTTGAATATGATCTCTTTGTGGTTGCATGTATTTATCTTTGGAGTTTGATGATGGTTTGTTATTATCAGACACTAAATGAATGATGCATGAGAAAGGAAAGCAAAGCCATAACGTCTACACTCTAAATGGGTTTGATTCTTTTCATTCAGCCTGCTCTCGGTTCTTTCTCTCTCTCTTTGTCTCGCTTTTTCTTTATTTTCTGACTGCCAAGTATATTTCCACTTCCCACATGTACTTGAGCTGCCGCTCCCTCTTCATCCTCTTTGCATTTTAATACATTCTTTGGGTTACTTTAACTTATTTTTTTTCAAAAAAATTTTTTCATGTCAGTATTTTTGATTCCTCACAAAAAGGCTGTGCTGTGTAGCAGTGTATCATGCTGTGCAGACTGGTGGACATTCATCACTGGATGGTTGTTTTCGCCATCCTGGACACTTAAACCATGATCATTTCATTACATCAGAGTCACGCCATTCATAAAGGGCATCGTCTTGATCTTTCTCAGGGACAAGTTTCTCATCTCTTCTTACTCATTAGTTTTGAATTACTTTGCATCATTTTCCATAGAGCCTGAAACACGTTAGTCATAAGCTCACACCTTGATGTCAAAGACGGTTTATTACTCTAATTGTCTATAGGTGTGACTTTACTGTTATTATTAATAAATACCTCACCTGAGTATTAATAAATATCTCACCTGACTGGCTGGTTAGTTCCAACTCAAAGTCTGCATGGCACTGATGACTGTTATTGTACATTTAATTTTGTTCTTATGTTTTTATACCCAATGTGCTGTTTTTGCTGTCCATATTCTGTACTTACTACTTTTTATGCTGTTCTATATCATAAAACATCTCAGAGGAACGATTTTCAGCGATGTTTTCATGGACTTTGCTAACCTCAATTTGTATCCGTTTGTCTACATGGTAGACTGTCTATGCTAAAGATTTATTGGAGTCTGGATGCTGCTTAAGTAATTTTTGTCATTTTTAGTGCAATTTCTTTAGTTTTTAGCCATATATTTTCCAGTTATTAATACACCGAGTTTCTGTGTAACAACATGCAGCCTTGGTCAATCTCAGATCAGGTTAGACAAGCATTAATTTAATTTCAAAATCTGCTCATAAATTAATGAATCGGGTGTTGATATTGTCACATGCAATCATATCATAGCATCAATGTTTCTGTTACTGACAACACATGTTGGTCATTGTAAAACTATTTTTGCATATGAAACATCATGAATCATCAATTGAACCAGGCTCATTCTTTTGGTATGACTCAACAGCAGATGTTAGATTTAATCAACATATAACCTTTGTATGTAGATCAAGGTTTATTGTAGATCAAAGTCTTTTCTCTTTCTGTATAGCAGCTTAGAATGCAATGTTGATATTTAATCTTGTGTCAAATGTTTCCTTGTAGTTTTCATTTGGTTATTTGGCTTTTTGTGTCATTTGTGTTCCACTGTGGTTAATAGTCAATTCCCCTCCTTCACCTCCAGCCTCCTCCATCTCTTCCCCGTCGTCGTAGCATGTCTGTTTGCGTGCCCTGCTTTTCTACCACCACTGCTCTGTCGTGTCCTCCCAAGCCACCTTCCACACCTCCTCCAGTCGCATCAGCCCCGCTCTCGCCCCGGCTGGGGAGGCCAGATGGGGAGACGTTTGCGGGCCGACTGTCCAAAGCACTGGAGAGCGTCCTGCCCCTTCACTCTGTCCTGCCCCGTCGCCGTGCCAGTCTCCCAGCAATCTTTGCCAGTCCTGTATGTTAGTGTCTCCCAGTGAACCAGGATTCTCCTGCTGTGCTGGCTGGACTTGGGTACAACATGGGTATCTGTGAAGAATACTTTTATTGAAATAGGAAGACAAAACAAGCTTAAAGAGTTTTGGGAGTGCAAATATAATCCAAATTTATGCAATAAAATGTAATTGTTTTCAGGGCCAATATTTATATCTCTAAAACCCCAAAGGTGTGATCTGAAAATGAAATGGCATCCTTCTACATTATTAAATCAAAATGAGCTATTCAGAATCCAAAAACATTATTGGACTTAAAAATTTAAACCATTTAACCATTAAACCTTTATTGGACTTAAAAATGCAAACTGCAGTTCTTTTTAAGTCTGTCTAGTCCCCAGCTAATGTTAGCATCTTAGGAATGTTAGCATTAAGCTAGCAAAATGTGGTGTTATGAATAATGCAGTTTCACGATTTAGCCGTTATGTAATATATCAAGTATAAATAGCTTGTTTATATCTTTTCTTGTATGTCAAAGGTTCATAGTTGCTTTTTTCCCCCCTTCACTTGAACCAATAATCTGATTATATCATTGCTCTGGCGGGTTATAAATCTTGAGAATATGAGGGGTTTTGAGAATATGACATATTAAAATCCTTTTCAGATACCCATGTTACCCTGGCCTACTCAGCTGGAACCCTGTGCTCACATTAAATACAGATTGGAATGAACTGTAATCATTAAAAATGCTTCCTAGGCTCCACTGCCTGTGAAGTATCTGTATTTAATTGTAAATCTGTCACTGTCATGTTTCTACATCTCATTTATCAGTTAAACATCTCTTAACTTATTCCTTACGTAATCTTTGCCTGATTGGATGAATATGTTTTCACGTGTCATCTTTTTATTTTCTCTCTCTCTCTTTCTCTTGCTTTGTGAATTTTGTGATGCTGCTTTTTCTACTTCCTCACAAAGATGCTGTATGTTATTGTCACTGCAGCCGCAATCAGTGAGTCAGCCGTACGGTGGAGGAGGCTCAGGTCTGGTCGAGCCCCCGCTCTTTTTCCCCACCATCCCGGAACGGCCCGTCTCATTCTCCCCCCCGCCATCTTGCCTGCCTAAAGCTTTCAACGTGCAGCGCCGCAAGAGCACCTCCATCCTGGAGGCCCATACGCGTCACTTCCAGCCCGCCTACCATCGTAGCTACGGCAGCAGCCTGCACGCGTTTTCTGGCATGGAAGCTCTGGGCCCCAGTGTCGAACCCTCCCTGTTCATGATGCCCAGTATGGCGCCTCAAAGATTGGCCGAGCCACTGCACCTACAGCCCCCAGCGGAGTCTCTGTACGGATATAAGGACATGAGGGCCGAGCAAGAGGAGGCTGTACGCAGACTCAGCCTCAACCAGGCTGCATTAATGGACCATCTGGAAGCCATGGCCTATAGTGGCTACCCTATGACTGCGCATCAGCTAAGCCACATCAGCTTCCATCAGCAAATGCAGGTCGCCGCTGCCGCTAGCTTGGCCTATGAGACTCAATCACAGCCTGGGCCAGCTTACCTACACCCTCATGTCCAGAGCCACATGCGCTTGACCCACAGCCCAATCCCGCAACTGCCTCCCATGAGTGTGTCTAGCTCTGCCTCTGCACCACAGCAAACCACAGCTGCAGATCCAGGGTATCAGCCCCACTCGTTTCCCCATTCCGCACCACCCGTGTTGGCTCATACATCCGAGCCGAGCACCGCCTTTGAATTCCACATGCACAACCTCCAGGCGGACCCAGCCATGCTGGCGTCCAGACTCTACCGAGCCCGCCGGAGCTCCATGGACCTTAACCTGGAGGAACCGACTGGCAACCAGGGCTTGTGTGGTCGACTACAGCCCGTCACCGAAGAACTATACAGCTATGTGAGCCCGGAGCTGCCCCTTCCCACTGGCAGCCTGCTTCTCCATGGACCTAAAGAACTCAGTCCTGAACTTTCAAGTGACTCTATGACCTCCTCCGATGCTGGGGAGTTCCACTCGCCTCCGCCTCATCAGTTGTATCAACCTCAAGACTGTTCCGCTGCTCAATCCATCCCACAAACGTCTTACTACAGAACAGACGGAGGGAGTAACATCAGCGAAGGGCATCCACCCAGTCAGACGACGTTTCTGTTCGTTCCACCTTCTGAATCGTCCACCATTCCATCCTCGCACATCACTGCTCTACACAGTACTTGGGCCCGTCAACCATCCCTTCCACCGGACCTCACATACCATGAGCCTGCCTTGTCCCATCAGGGCGCTACCTTGGTACCTAGAAATACTCGTTCTCGTCCACCTTTCCCCAACACTCCCTGTCTCTATCTCAGTTACCTGATTTTTATTTTTTTTGTCCCGTGGTTGTGGTTTTAACCCTCTCCAGCCATAATTTAGGGCTCAGAAAGGTTCACAAGCTGCATTGAGCTTAATGCATAAACCTGCTTTTTAAATCCCCTTGTGCGAAGACATTTCTGTCTTCCACGGTGTGATTTTGTTTTATTTCCATTGATTTTTCATTTCAGATGCACTTTGTAAGTATTATTTTGTGTGTATGTTCATATAATGGTGTATATGATACTCGTGTGTTTGCACAGATATTGTGTAACGCTACATATCTGTAGATGGCATGCAAATCTGAAGTTTTGATTGCCTCTTTCAAATTATTCTAACGATAAAGACCAATGTTCAACAGTCTAAATATCTGTTTTTAAAGGATTTGAAGATACTTAAAAAGAGGCTTGAATGCAGGATTTGTATGACCAAACACACAGACACATACAACACAAAGAGGGGGTTTAGACAGGTTTGCTTGTCTCTTAAGGTTCCTCTAATCTTCCTTACAAAAAAAAATCATGTTTTTTTTGTTGTATTCTACCTTAACAGCTGCTTTTTAGATCTGCTGCTACATCATAGTTGGCTGGAAATGGTTAAAACAGTTCTCAGTGACTTTCAGTTTTCAATTTTGTCTTTGTCGAGGACACCAGTCGAGAAACAGCCTGCCAGCACAAGAACTCAACATTTGTTGACTACTTTTAGGATGTTAACTTCATTAACTGAGAAGTCATCTTTTAACCCTTAGAAGGCTGGCATTGTCAATGTCATCCTGCAGTCTCATTCTCCTCCCCTATTTTCTGCCTCTCTTTATCTTTTGTACCACTGTTATTTTCATCCTCTTATCTGCCAAGGCTGCTTTATTTCCTACTGCTCCTTAAACCTCTTGCTAATAATGAATAAATTCTTCAGTATAATGCCACGGTAAGGTGATCTGCATCTGGAGCAACTATACTTGTCTGTACCTCGCAGAAAAGAAGTTAAATGACAAGTATACTTGTAGCTTTCTAAGGGTTGCTTCTGTCGAAACCCTCCATGTGGGGGGAAAGTGGTCAAATTGAGCAATGTTAGTGGTCGGGTCTATATTAGGAGATGCTTTCTTGGTTATACAAACAACCATGCTTCCCTGAGCTTTTTTTTTTTAATAACATTTACCCGAACTAAGAATCATGTAGAGTCACATGCATGAAGCCTACTCACTCCCCAGCTAACACCTGATGTTTGTTTGTCATTTAATCGTGAGATGTGAGAGGCATACACAAAAAGTGAATGGTGACCTGAGTCCATTGCTCAGATTGTTCACACTTTGTGTATGAATGATCAGTATTTGAAAGTCGTTGTTTTTCGCTGTAGCCACCAACATATTTTGACTTGTCTTTTTTTTCTTTTCATCTCTCCACCACTGCCATGTCTCTTTCTCTCTCTCTGTTTCTCTTTCTCGCCTGCCCCCATATTCCTCTTCATATTTGTAACAGGTGCAGGTCCCAATCCCTCAGTCCACAAATGCCGTGTCTCTGGTTTCCTGCAGCACCCCATTAGCCGCTTCTGCTTCTCAACAGGTAAGATCAATATGTCTGACCAATCAGAATCATCTTTTCCCCCATTCGTTAGCATAAATGGATATCCAATATTGGCCAAGGCAAATAAACCACTCATTTTCCAAACACTCCAAGAACTTTTTAAGTTTTATTTTTGTTTAAATCTCTCTGGATTCTCTCCTGCGTGTGAAAGCTGTGGACATCAGAGGTGGCTTTCTCTTACACTGTGTTGTGTTTGTTTCTTATAGTATGGAGGTTACTACGTCCAAGCACTCCCTTCGCAGGTAGAGAAAAACCCCATTCCTCTTTTGCTCTTTTCCTCTTTTTCTCTCGCCTCTTTTTCTCATTTACCTGCACCTTACTTTGAAGCTCTTTGCCTTGCCGTCTTAAGTTTTGTCATTTCCTTATTGCATAATGAGGTACTGTAGGTGACAAAATGTTGCTCTGTTTGAACGAGGCTTGAAAAGCTTAACAATGTCTTGAAGACCGAGATCAAGATCAATGTGTAGAAATTAAATTGTTTTAGTATGACACTGAGTTGTTCTTTAAAGGTAAGTTCTTTAATTTGTTAATAAAGGAATGTTCCAGATTTAGCACCGTGAACAGCGTCTCTGACGTGCTGTTGATGATTACCACACAGTTTAATTACCACCTTAGTTTTGTCCTTCGGTTTTTAAAAACAAAAATCTGATTTTCAGTAATGCATTTACAATGAAGGTCTATCGGGCAAGACATTAAAATGGTTTTCAAAGCAAGAATGTGATGCTAGTAGTTTTGTAAGTGCTTATTTTAGTGGTGGGAACACTCCTAGTTATGGGTTACGGTATTATGCTCTTGTGCAATGCCTTGCCCCATAGACTTACATGTTAAGGGCATTACTGTAAATGAAAATGTCTTTATTTAGATTAATTACATAGGCCTAATAAGATAAGCTGGTTGAGTGCAAACTGCATATGATCTTAAAACGTAGTCATTTTCTAAGGCTTGGACATTGGGATAGAGAGTATTTCATGCCAAAATGCTTATTCTCTTTTTAGGCTGCTGTTCCACAACAGGCTTCTCTGGGGCCAACTTCCCAAACAGGTGTCTCGTTACCCCAACAGCAAGCTCCCCAACAGCCTCCCAGCACTGTGGTTCAGAGCGGCCCCCAGCCCACACAGGTACAATCAAATGTAATGTAAGCAAATCAACCTAAAAGCAAAAATGCTGAGAAAATTAATAATTTTTTTGTATATATGTGTATATATATATATATATATCTATATATATATATATATATATATATATCGTACTTTGAAACATTATGAAGTCACGTTATAGAAATAAATTAATTTGTTAATGCAGTTTCATGTTAACTTGGTAAATTACTTTGTAGAACTTTTGTCTTCTTTTTGTATGTTTTTCGTTCCCTCTTTTTGTTTCAAACAATGTACAGTATATCTGTGGCCATCTCTCTGACGTGCCTCGGTTGTGCTTGTTTGATTAATGTTTTCTGGCATGTTTCTGCCTGTATGTTGCATGGTCGTCAGTTGTGTGGTAATGAGATCAGTCTCTCTGTTCAGTTCCTAACGTTTAGTGCAGAGCTATTGTTTTCTCTTCAGCTGAAAGCACAAGTACACTGTGGTGGCACAGCAAAGTTGTTTACTTGTGATTTATCAGATGTGGGTTCTGTCACGAATAAATTGGATTTGGATTTTATTTTGTGTGTTGTTGACCGTGACAACGTTTATTGGCACTTAGAGAAAGGTGCCCCTCCTAACTTAATCTAATAAGCGTTTGGCACTTAAATTGGAGTTTGTTTTTCATGTGTGCTTTGCTTGCGGTCGTTGTGATCCACTGTTCACCCCACGGCATGATGTCTTCGTCATGTGGTCTGATCTCGTGATTGTTTGCCTTCGGTTTATTAAGACATCGCTCCTTTTGCACATAAACTGACCTTGCAGTCTCCATCTCCCCCGATCGGTGCTTGCAGACACATTTCCCTCCTCCTCCATCTTCCCAACCACACTGATCTGATCGAGCTACCCCTCTCGTACTTTCCCCCAGCTTCTCTACGTGCCAACTATAGCAGTTGCCCCGTTTCCGCAGCAGCCAGTGCCTGAAGCACTGACATGTCCGGCAGCTGTGCCTGCTCCAGCCACGTGCCCATCAGCACTGCCGCCCCATCTGCCCCAATTGGTGCCGCCTCTAATGACACCTGTGCCAACCATCCATGTGACCACAGTCCCTTCCCCCACCGAACATCCATGCTTGCCAGCAGACACCCCAGTGCAGGTACCTGGAATGGACCAAACCGGCCCCAAACGCATCAGTGCAGACAGTTTTTGTTTGCTTTATAGGGCAAAGCTATTGTATTGACTTATTGACTTATGCTTATTTTTATCTCTGTTTGTCTGGGAAGCTTAGCTGTCCTTACGCAGCGCCCCTTTCTTTTCTCGGCTGTGAAATAAGATCTTTTTTCTTTTTTTTTTTTTATAGAAAACTCAGTTGTACTTTTTATTTAGACATGCATTGTTATTTTGTGTTCTTAATCTGATTGTTTGCATCTCTTTCTATTACAATTCCTTTGTTTTTGTTTTTCGTTTGCACTTCCAGACACCTTATAGCGTCTCCCAGACTTTGACAACAGAGCTGTCACAACTCCAAACACCTGCTGTGGAGAGGTAAGAATCACCATTTAGCAGATTCACAATGTATTTATCAGTAAGTGAGAAACAGTGCAACATACACAGTGGACGCAGTTGCAATGTGATGTACTACTAAAGTCGTAATGGTGTTTTCACTTCTTTTTTCCCATTAGTTGTCATTCTGATGTGGCATCTGGGCTCAGCGATGGTAATGAGGGCGTAACGGGTGGCAGGCATGAGGGTCGTTCTACCAAACGGCACCAGCGCAGATCTGTACGCAGCCGCTCACGCCATGAAAAAACCTCCAAGGCCAAGCTCAATGTTCTGAATGTACGTCCAACACATTGGCCTTTTTCTTTTATTGTTTTTGTAGTTTTTGACGGTGGTGAAAAAACACGGGATGTTAAATAAAACACGTGTGTTTCAGATATCCAGAATGGGCGATAGAGTTGCGGAGTGTCAATTAGAAACACACAACAGAAAAATGGTGACTTTCAAGTTTGATCTCGATGGCGATAACCCAGAGGAAATTGCACAGATAATGGTAACTTGAAACACCACCCGCATTTTTAATACTGAACAGATATGCTCAATTAGCCTGTGATTTCTTTTGATCTTGATCTATGAGACAAAAAGCTGATGTCGAATAAAATTACATTTCTGTTTCCAAAATACACTTTGAGCTGCCAAAACTCATTAAGAAGAGGCGTTATGTCATGTTTTAGGTACAAAGTGAATTCATTCTAGAGAGCGAGCGCGAGTACTTCATCGAACAGATTCGAGAGGTCATAGAAACAGCAGATGAGAAAGGTTTGGAGAGAGAGCGCAGCCAGGTACGTACCTTGTACTCTCTTTTGTTAAAATGATTTTTGTAAACATCACAGTTAACAATGTTTCACCAATGATTCCAGATGGTTAGTGATCACGAGCAGCATATTCCCACCATATCTGCACCTCTTGAACAAGGTAGATCTTACAGTCCCACAATGTAAAACAAGTTAATGTCCCCTTTTAATGATGTGTCAGCACTGAAGTCTTATTTCCTCCCAGGTGTGCCGCCTTGTTCAGCTGCCCAGGTGGTCCATTCTGCAGGCCGAAGGTTTATTGTGAGTCCAGTGCCTGAATCCAGACTGAGGGAACAGTTCTTTAGCTCACCCCAACCCACAATCGAAGAGCCTTCATCCTGTGAGTGTACTATGTGAAATAATGTTTTAGGTTAGATAATAGATTTATGCATTTAGCAGACGGTACAAAAGAAATTAGTGAAAGAGTAATTGTATTTGTAATATATTACAAATATTTGTAATATACAATGCATAGTTTGTTTGACAACTAGATTAGGAAGTAGAAATGCAGAAAATACATTTATTTATTTATTTATTTATATATAGATAGATAGATAGATAGATAGATAGATAGATAGATAGATAGATAGATATTTTTTTGGGGGCGTGTAAGTGTGTTTTCCTAAGAATTAATTCCTAAGAATTAAAAATTCATCATTGAACTAGTTTGGACCCAATGTATTTGTCCCTTACTTTAAAGTCCATCCTCACTCCTAGTACAAATAGCCTAGACTAGAAGATGTTTGACAACTTATGCAACCGCATATTTATTTCTGTCTTGAATTTTGCTTCTTTATCAGCTGTGTCAGTTGCACCGCCTGCCTTGGGGCTTTCTATGTCTGCGTCTGCAGTTAGTCTACAGCAGGCGTTCTCAGAAATGCGTCAAAGCCGTTTTGACCCGGGCCCCAGCACTGCGCCGCCTATGCTCCATGTCTCCATGCCCCCTCTGGTTCCCGCCACAGCACCCTTGCCCTCTAGCGCCGCCCCGGTGGTCCCTCCCCCAGTGACTTCTGAAGTGACCTCTTCACCATCTCTACCCTCTGTCTCCATAAACCCTCCAGGGTCATCGTCTCCTCCTCCTAACTTTCCTTCCTCCTCCGTGACCTCCCCTCCAGCCCATTCACAACTCCCTCCGCCTCAAAGTCAAGCTGTACCTGCCGTCATCAGTGTTATTTCCACTTCCTCTCTGCCAATGCCAGCTGTGCCTGCCACTACATCCTTCCCCCAAACCTCAGTCCCCATGCCCGCACCTGCCTGTACTGCTGCCCCGCTCGCTCACCCCATGACTCCTATGGGATCTGTTTCTGGTGGCAGTAGTGAACAGCCGCCCATCCCCTCCACTTCAGCTCAGATCACACCACCGATCATCCCCACCACAGCCGTCCAGACGCCGCCGCTCACACCATCCACCACCACTGTTATTCCCACTTCGGCTGCTCAGTCACAAGTTCCCACCCTCCAGCCGGTTACCACCAACATACCCGTCGTGCAGCCCACACCCGTGCACAGCCAACCTCAAACCTCCACCGTGCCCAATCAGAGCCACACACATTGTGTAGAATGTGACAGCGACCCGCAGGGAAAGGGTGTTGATGACATTCAGGCTCTGGATAAAAAGCTTCGCTCGCTCTTCATGGACCTGGGCTCTGGTCCGCCCTCTGCCCAGTCTGATGTCACATCTGACCCCATGGCAGCCGCAAGTATCCCTGGCACCTCCTCTCCAACTGCCTGCGCCACCCCTAGCGGCACCCCTCTCCCTCCCTCTAGTTTACCCCTTAACTCCTCCGGTCAGCCCACAGGCTCTCCCATGACATCCATGGGTAATGCCTCCACACCGGTCGGTTACAGTCAGACAACTCCATCCAAAGCACCATTATCAAGATTACCGGTGAGTGACCTATTTCTCAAAAATTCAAAAGGCTGATTTAAAGTTTCTCAACAAACCTGTCAACATGTATAGGTCATACCACAAAATCAAAAAAAAAAAAATGAATTGTATTTTTACTAAGCGAATAAAGCCTATTTTTATCACAGTTATGATTTTTTTTAATTGTGGCATTAATTTCATTTAAATTAAAAATAAACTGTCCCTTAACTGTAAGTGCTATAATGCAAAAAAAAAAAATATATATAATATATAAAGCTATATTAAGTTGATTTCTATTTTAAATAAATTTTATTTTATTATAAATGCAAAAAAATAATCATAATGATAATATTGTGTCCAGGCAGAATCATTTACATTATTGCTGTTTTTAAAATAAATTAATACTGTTTTCGGCAAGGACACATTAAAACTGATCAAAAGATACAGTAAAGATGTTTATAATGTTACATTTTAAAATGTTATATATATATATGCATGCATACATACATGCATACATGCATACATACACACATACATGCATACATACACACATACATACATACATAAATACACACATACATATATATACAGTAATGCGCATTTGGGGCATAGTTGTCATGAAAACAATGTCACAATGCAAATAAGTTAGACATCATGTTGCCAGTTAAAGCAAACACTGTTCTTGTCTTTAACGTCACATTTTAACTTCCCTCTCTCAAACCACTAACAGTATAGAAACATGTATGATTTTAGTTTTAAGCCCAATTTCTGCATGGCTGTTGAGAATCATGACTGATATAATGCATGACATTGTAATCCTACATGAATGCCATATAACTCAACTGACACTTTTCTGTATTAGCATAAGAAAGCTCTTGTCACATTTTGAGTACAGCTTTGACCATGATGCTCAGTCTTATGCTGCATGTAGCTTGTGGCGGTTCATTGGCACCTCTGCCAGCTCTCGATCTTTACAATGCTTTAGTTTCTCTTCCGTCTTCATTCATTAGGTGTTGCCTGTCGGCCCAGATCAGGCTGGCACGCCACCCACAGAGCACCTACCACCCTTCCCAGGACCTTGTTTAACTCAGGTGCCCTTTTCTTTCTCTCTCTGTCTCACTCTGTTTTTATATAGTTGCATTCCTGTAAAACACGCAGAGCATGAGTAAAGATTTTTAATCGCATAAGAATCAAACCACTGCATGGCGTAGCTTTCCTTTGAGGCTGGTTAGGAGCATGACCTGTGACCCTCATTAACTCAGACTCGCTGCTGTTTCTCTTTTTCTCTGCCGTTGACGAGTGGAGAACAGGAAGGTTGTGATTTCAGAAATAACATCACACATGAAGCAGTGTTTTGTCTCAAGTTCTGGTCTTATTGGGACTGTAATAAAACCTCAAACTCATTTGTTAATAATTATTTTATGATGGTTAAAAGGAAGAATAAAAGTGTTTTTCTGTCCCCTTGTTAAATTTATTTGAGTTGTTTTACAAAAGCCATAATTCTAGTTTGCTAAGTTAGTTTACATTTGTTTTTCATTGTTTCTTTATTTTATTTTTCTTATTTTTAAGTGTGTTGACATGCTTTATGGTTTGAGTTTTGCTTCTGCTCTGAATCTTTAACTTCCCCTTATTGAGTGTAATTTTTCACCCCTAAAACATCAGTGATTTGTCGTTATCTTTTAGCATGTTGTGTAAGAAGTTCGATTTCATTCAATTCTCAGTTAATCAAAGTCATTCAGACATTATATAATTTTCCTTTCTCCAAATTGAACCCTGCTTGCATCCATGTCGTACTCCGAGAAAATCCTTCCCTTTTGCTTAAGGTGATTCGTACTAAATTCAAGAGGCTTTCTCTAATCCTGTAGATTTGATGTGATATTTTTCATCCATCACTTGTGAATAGAAAACTTACTGTGATAGCACTCAGCCGCAAGCCAACCCGTACAAAACATTTCAGGAACCGTGGTGCGTGGACCAATTAAAGGATTTACTCTCCATTTCACAAATATGTAGTGAAACATGAAAGGAAGCCTCAGCTTGGATTAAAAGCATTTAGTTCTTCCAGGCAGTGGTCATCTGACCCTGTACTTACTGTAAGAGATCATCTCATGCAGAAGTTAATTAGATACACAGTTCCCCTGCTGTATTTGTGTGCACTTGCCATGAGTAATAAGTATACGAGCCTGCATGTGTGTGTTTCTTGGGGCTAAGTGAACTTGACTAATTGCCGAAATGGATTATTTAGTCCCAGCAGCCCCTGGAGGATCTGGATGCCCAACTGAGACGGGCGCTGAGTCCAGAGACCGTCCCAATCAACAGTGTCACGCACCAGGTACACACAACACTGACAGGGGTCTAGCTGAAAACACCAGCACATGTGGATTGAGTGCAGGATCTGTCTGATTTGATTTATTGCTGTTCAAAACAGCACCACTGGCAATTTCCATACACACAGAACAGATAAAAGATGTGGTTCTCGAATTAGCTCCTATCTACCAATCTTTTTTTTTTTTTTTATCTGTATGTATTTATAGTATAAATATATTTTTTTTATTTAAATTATTTTACTTTGTTGTTAATTTGCACTTTAGCTATAAATATATGCCCTTTCAATGTCCATTGCACTAGTGTTTATATATATTAATATATCGCTTATTCATATCCATTTGTAATTATGTTTATAGTTTTTGCTCATAGTGTACATACATTTACTGCATAATCCATCTGTATAGTATGTTCATATCAGCCATCTGTATATCATACTGATAGTATTTAAAAGATTTTAAATTATGTCCATAGTACTGCCTTATCTGTATATTTTATGTACATATGTAACATATTGTAGGCACTGTATATCCTGTACCTCTGCTTATTGCACTTCTGGTTAGATGCTAACTGCATTTCGTTGCCTTGTACCTTGCACGTGCAATGACAATAAAGTTTAATCTAATCTAATCTAATGTCCGTAATCTGTATCTCATTCTTTTTCATCCCTGTAGTCATCTATCACTGGGATGCCACCTGGAGGACAGCCAGGTATGTGCTGCCAATTTACTTTAACCTGTTCTTTAAACAAACAGTAGGTAGCTAAAAAGTTAAGCCTGTTCTCTTATTACATGAGCTCATTATCAGCTCTGTTTATTAATGATGATTCTCTTTCAGTTCCGTTTTCTCTTGATGATGACACAGCAGCTGCACCTGCAGCTGGAGGATACAAACTGGGACGATTCCAGGTATCTTGAATTCACAATGTGATAAAAGGAACGGTATGTTCATAGTGTTTGAGTATGACAGCAGGTGGCACTCTTGTTCTCGCTCTCGTTCAGGTGTCAGCGGCTCCTGATGAGAACACCCCGCAGGCTCCCACCACCTCCCATGACTCATCCTCCACATCTTCTTCCTCCACCACCACCTCCTCTTCATCATCATCATCCTCCTCCACTCTCTCTAGCCCCGAGAACACACTGCACCGAACCTCCTCTCCTCTTAGAGACACGAAAGCAGATGTGGTAGACGGCCTCCCTGCTCTCCCCAACTGGACGACAACCCACCCCCAACCCACCACCATTGGCCGTTTCCAGGTGACCACCAAGACGGACACAAAGGTGGGCCGTTTCTCAGTGAGCAGAGCACAGGACGAGGTTCCTGTAGTGAGCTTGCAACCCCCAGAACCCCAGCTGGCACCTCAGGCCCATCCAGCTGTAGGCAACGGTCCGGCTCAGAGCCCCGAGAGCCTCAACAACTCCGTCAGCTCCTACTTCAGCAGCGACAATGACTCAGAGTTTGAAGACGAGGACTTTAAGAGAAAAGTCAGCAAGCTGAGGGAGAAGTATGTTTGGTTTTGATTAATATGCTGTAACAGGAAAGTGTAACATAGTTTAAAGATATGCAGTATAATTGTGACTTCCTTATTGTCCACCTAGGCACATGATGGAGAGTCAGGCTCTGTACACCCGGCAGAAGGCAGAAATTGACGCCCTTTTTGCTCGCTTGGGCAAAGCACCTCCCGCAATGGTTAACCCTCCTGTTGTGAACCCAGCCGGCCGCAGACGACGTCCCACCAAGAGCAAAAGCAGCAAATCCAGCCGCAGTAGCTCACAGGGCAGCAAGAGTCCTATACAGCCAGGTATTCACTTGTTCTGC
This sequence comes from Barbus barbus, assembly GCF_936440315.1. Taxonomy (NCBI): domain Eukaryota; kingdom Metazoa; phylum Chordata; class Actinopteri; order Cypriniformes; family Cyprinidae; genus Barbus; species Barbus barbus. The sequence continues at coordinate 21,993,948 of NC_136717.1, forward strand.
TTTGCCTTTTTGTGCAAATCAGGGGTTGGATTCACAAAAATTTCTTAAGAATTAAATTCTTCTTAACTGGTATTGTCATCTTATTTTCTGACTAAAGAGTAAAGTTAAGAAATGTTTTTTTGTAATACAAAATCTTCTCATCTTTTTTTCTCAAGTTTGTTCTATAGACAAAACTTGAAAAATAGTTTTGTTTAAAAGCATTGTATATAAACTAGTGTGTGTCTTAAATCTAAATTTTTTAAGGAAAAAATGTAAAATATTTTATAAAGTCTTAAAGAAGTCGTACACCACAAAATTTGCTTAAAAAAAAAAAAAAAGAGATTTGGAAATATTTGGCATTACATGACTTGCTTTCCAGTGGTTCCTCTGCAGTAAATGGGTACCGTCAGAATAATGGGTGCCAAACAGCTGATAAAACATCACAATAATCCACACCACTCCAGTACATTGATTAATGTCTTGCGAAGTGAAAATGAGCATGTTCGAGCATGTTTTTATCAGCCGTTTGGACTCTCATTCTGACTGCACCCATTCACTGCAGAGGATCCATTGATGTGCAAATGATGCAGTGCTAAATTCCTCCAAATATGTTCTGATGATTAAAAAAAAAAACTTGGATGGCAAGATGTATGCAAATTTTAATCTTGGGGTATACTACCGGTATTCCTTTAAAAAAAAATTTAAAGGAATTTTTATGAATTCAGCCCCAGAAACTTCAAATCTCTATTTGTGTCCTGGCTCTGATCAGCGCTTCTATATGTATGTGTGTTTTTGTTGGTGGTCTTACAGCAACCAGCACTTTATCCGCACAGAGCGCTCCCTCTGTGTACCCGCCTCAGCAGGCCTTCCTGGCCCCTGGGGGTATGATAGATGGGGGGAGCAGCCCTCTGCTCCAGTCCTTCAAACCCTCCCCTTCTAATGAGAACCTGTGCTCCGCTTACACCAGTGACGCCACGCTCTCTGCTCCCAGTTTGTGTCTCACCTCGCAAGGTAAAAATAAAGAAACCTAACACATCACAGCCCTAAGCTTGACCCTGTGCATTATTATTTTTTACTACACACAAAGTAACAAAGATAAATTGACGTTAGGGGTGGGCAGAAAGCAGAAAAAAAAAAATAATAAAAAAAAATCTTAAATTATTTGTATTAAAAAATCTAAACATTGTGGACAATTATCATTTTAAAAAGTTTTTTAATGTAAATAGATTAGATTTCTCTCTTCTTATTTTAAAATCGTAAGCATTTAATTTGATTTCAAAATAAGGGACAACTGTTCATGCTTCACCTTCTTCATTTCAAATTTATGCCAAAATGATGCTATGTATGACTAATTTCAACCCGTATATCGCCCACTCCTAAATAACATAGTTTACTATTTCGGTTTTGTCATTTTTGGATGTTTTAGTCACGCTAAGCAGCCTTGGCCTATTTCCTGTGAGACCTCCAAATTTGAGGAGAAAACTTCAGGATGACACAGTTGGAAGAAACTTGTCCAGCGGTCATTAAAATGTTATTATAATGTTCCTATGATTTTTGTGGTGGATCATATATCGGCCCTATTTGTGGTAGTGCAGGTGAATCAACTCTAAACATAGGAATATTTGCTTTGCCTATCTGAGAAAGCGCACGCTTTGGTTTGGATGAAGCTGCAGGGCTGATGCTTGTGCCTCCAGGGGGTGCTTTTCCTCCCCTTCTTTTCCGTACAGCTAAATGCTCACCCACCCAGGGCCACTCCTCCCCTCCTTCACCTCCTTCACTCTCTCTATCTGCCAGGAATTCATGGCTTACTGACCTCTGTTACCATTCTCACTGTGTATTTGTGTACGTTTCCTTTCTCTCTCTCTCTCTCTCTCTCTCTCTCTCTCTCACTGTCTCTTCCTCTTTTCCACCTCTCTATTTCTCTTTCCCTCTTTTTGTACCACAGGCTGTGTAAAGTTCAGCTGTGGGTCGGAGAGAGTGACCTTCAAACCAGGTGGCAGGAGGACGCGCTTTCTGAGTACGCCCTGCTTGGCTCTTTGTGTGTAACGCTTTTTCTTTTGTCTCTTTCCTACAATGTCATATGATTAGTTCTTGATTCTGCCAAGCCTTCTGGTTGGCTGATCATCTCAGACATTGTGTCATGAATCTTAAAAACAACTTGTGCTCATCGCTTAACAGTTATCGTTCATATCCCATAATGCACTAGTGTAACCTATGAGGTCCAATAATTATTTCTAATTCAGCTGTGTTCACAATGGACAGTTGGTCATTTGTAATTCATCTTACTAGTTTTAATATTTTCCTTCATATATGCTTTGGTTTAACATCTTAACAAAATGTTCATATTTCTAAAGATAATTACTAATCATTTAAAATATGAATAACATGCTGCATTTGACAGTGTCCCAAAACAGTACGGCTTGTACTATAGCAGTTCCCAAGTAGTTTAAGCAATTTATACTGAAAGCGGGAAAATACTTATCAGTTTCACCAAAAATCACTGCTGGATGCCATAAACAACTTTGTCCAATTGTTGTAATTATAGCTAATAATTTAAATGTGCAGTGTCCATATACTGGTAACACTTCACAATAAAGTTCTAAATGTTATCATTATTAATAAAAAAAAGGTATCATGAACTAATAATGAACATCATTTATTAATGTAGACAAATATTCATTTCTACATATGCTAAATAATAATTTCAAGGTGTATAAATCAGTAAAGTTTATGAATTAACATAAGTCTAGATTAAGGGCCTAATAAGCCTAGATTAATACATTGTGTATAGTAGTTTATTGTTAGTGCTATTTTAGTATTATTGATATACTATTAAAATATGTATTAAGATTTTCAATTCGTTTTTTGTTTTATTTTCATTTGTTTTAAGAATTAAGACAAAGAAGATTAAGATTAATGTACTTAGCACTTTCATTTATTTTTAACATATTTAACATTTAATTTACAGTTATAATATATAATATATTTCAATATTGTGGTATATAATTATATTTAATATTTATTCTTATTTCTATTTGTTATTTTATATACTACTATCATTTTTTTCTTTATCTTACTACTACAAGTTCAGTTAATTGCCAAGGCATTTCTAAATTCTGTTTTTTTTTTAAGTGTAATATTTTTATATTAAGTTTTATATTTTATTTTAACTTTTTTAAATTTTTCTGATTTTTAATAGTTTTAGTTTTAGATTGTTAGTTCATGATATCTACTGTAATGAAAATACTAACGGTACTTTATTGTAAATTGGTAGCCATATAGAGTATTGTCATATAATGATATTTTGGTATAATATAATTATATGGCTCATGTTCTTCAGTATTGTTTGGCTCTTCCTTTTCTGACACATGCAGTGTGAATCTGCAACATACTACTCTCATTTCCTCATATTATTTATGTAATAATTCACACATTTTTATAATTAAATCTCTTGAAAGGAGTGAACTGAAAACAGCTGAACGGTGACTAATATTTCTCCAAACTAGGCAAGTCAGTGCATATGTCTTACAATTCGATGAATTTTCCTTGGTCTCTTATTTAAAAAAAAAAAAAAAGTCAAGTCTCTCAGAGCAGGTACTTCCACACATCCTCTCACATCAGCACAGTCTTTCTTTGCAAGCTTATCTTTTTTTAGCTGCCTTCACAATGTTAATATACTTGATCACAGACCCGATAGTCCCAACCACACGTGAACCTTCCTTCACTGAGCATGAGTGTAATTTCAGGTTTTAGACTAGCATGTTCTGATACACTCCCATAATGCACTGTGTCGGACGTGGAGTTACTGTAACACTGATTCTCTCCAATCCCACCGTTCTCTCCATGCTTCAGGGAAGATGGTGAAAAAAGTGTGCCCCTGCAACCAACTCTGTAGTAATTATCTCTCTTTTTTTACATCCTCCCACTCCTCCTTCCCTCTTTTTCCTGTCGTCACCTCTCGCTTTATGTCCTGTGGCCTGTTGAAGCTGGTATTCCCTCTAAGCTCTCAGGCTGACTTGAGCATTTCTTTCCTGTGATGACCCATTCATGTGTTTATAAGTGTGGCATGCCACGTGTGTTTTCACTCTCAAATTAAACTCGCACTGCCCTAAATTTGAAACCGAACTGGAAATCATTCTCGATAAACGCCTCGCCGTGCGACGACACCACACTCAGCAGCAGACTGACTAATGCACTCTAAATGGACCCGTCTGAGCACTCATCCCATTACGCACAAGCCAATTTGAAGCCCCAGACTCCCTTCTGCACTCTTCCTTTATCTCCTTGAGACTCATCCCGCTTACTGCACATCGACCTCATCCTGTTTGGATGCCGTTTCTCACCCATTAAAAGGGTCTAATGAGGCCTGGCTGATTTCCCCCTCACTGTGCACAAGGCATAATCACTATCCAGTGCACAAGCCACCGTATTGAGGGAATACAACTCACATTTTGCACACAGAAAGGTAGGTTTTCACAAAGAGGATTCCGGGATCCTCCAGTATTGAACAAAGTGAATGGAAGTCATCCAGTAAATGCTGAAGTCCAGCTGTGTGTGGAGCCTCCACCTGTCCCTTACCCCTTTTCCACCAGGTGGTGCTGGTGCTTGGCTGGTGAAACTTTTTTTTTTTTTTTGCCAAATCTATATTCAGGTTTTATGAATGTTGTAACATCCACGATATTTTATGTGAATGCATGTATTTGTTCATAAATACAGTATTATTGTGAAATATTATTACACTTTAAAATAACTGTTTTCTAATTTAGTATATTTTGAAATGTAATTTATTCCTGTGATCAAAGCTGAATTTTCAGCATCATTACCCCAGTCTTCAGTGTCACATGATCCTTCAGAAATCATTCTGATATAATTTGCTGCTCAAGAAACATTCATTCTTATCAGTGTTGAAAACGGTTGTGCTGCTTAATATTCTTGTGCAACCCCTGATATTTTTTCAGGATTATTTGATGAATAGTTCAAAAGAATGTAATTTATTTGAAATACTGTAGAAATGTTTTGTTACATTATAAAAGTATTTACTATCTCTTTTGTGCCAAATAAAAGTATTAATTTCTTTAAAAAAAATGTAATGTACATAATCCTGTCTGGGCACATTATTTTATAGATTTCTAATTCAATGTCAATTAATGTTTAATTAATAAAATTGAACTTAAATTCAGTATATTAAATGCTACCATGATGCATAAATTCTTTATTTAAATCAATATCACATGAATTAATTATGTTAATATAATTCAGTATACTTTTTTACACATTATAATATTGCCTATGAGATTTTTTGCATTACAGTACTTAAAATTCAGGAAGAGTTTGCTTAATTGTAATTAAACTAATGCCACATTGCAAAAAAAATCAAATTAAATAATTGTGCTAAAAATAGGATTGTGTTTGTGTAAAATAGAAATCTATTCATATGTTTATTATAAATTTATAAACTGACCATGTATTGACGACAAACTGTACAGTTGTTTTTTTTGTTTTTTTTAAAGAAAAAGTTTTAAAGACCAGTATAAAACACTTTTCCTTCAGTGGAAATGTATGAAACTGGGCCAAATTGGGTACTGGCTTTGGGGCCAGCACCAGCATGGTGGAAAAGGAGTAGCTATATTTCAAAGCATGGCTTGCTCTGGACTACATCGCCCAGAATTCCTTTTGGTGCTTCGGTCTTGGCGCAATGTGTCATCTTTTTGTTGCTACATTCTGGAGAGGCTGTGTTTGCCATCCTAACAGGTCTTATCTGTGTCGCCGGGTGGCTGTCTGGATAGCTGGCAAGATATTTGTGCTGTTTGTATTTAACTGTGCAAGATTTGATTTTAGAATTTTTTTTTTTCTTCCCCCATCAGCTTTATTTTTGACTTACAATCTATTCTTCAAATGCATCAGCTCTTTGTTCCTTGACAGATATGTGTAGATAAATGGACCAATCAGCTTATACCAGTGTATGTTGAAGGACCATTATTTCTTAGCCATGACAGTGATGAGTCTTACGAAGGAGCTGAGGCATTTCCACTCATTTTGCGAATTTGTCATCTTGCTTCATTAATTGCTCAGTAAACAGAGCTTTTTTGTAAAAAAAAAATACCACATAATCACTGCAATGCTTTTTTTCATAAAGAGGCTTATTTACTCATACTGCTAATATTAATGTGCTAACAAGATTAAGACGAAATGTTTGTCCTAGTTTAGCTAATGGTACTATCAACAATCTTATTACGCTTCTCAATAGTAGCTGTTGAAAGTTTCATATTGTTAGCCTCCATGAATTCTGAGACATTGCAGTTCAGTTTAATCTAATACTGGAGCTCATGGTGAATCCATTTCCATTTCACCACCCTTTTGCTCCCTCTTGTGTTGCAATAAAAACAACCATGGCGAGCATGATAATGAAGCCCAGGCAGATGCGAAGCACTAGGTTTATGAACTGATGGAAAGCCAGAGATGGTGTTTTAATACTGTCTTCGTGACCTGTTTTGCAGGCTGGAGTCAAAGTGATAAAAGTGTCACTTTAGCCTCAGAGCGGATGCCCAGGTGCTCGATAGGGCCTCACTGCCATGACTTTTTGTATACACATTACATTATATTATACAGTTGTGCTCTTAAGTTTACATACCCTTTATATAATCTGCAATATGTTTTGCTTTTATTTAAATGAGAAGAGATTGAATGAAAAAAAGTTGTTGTTTTTTTTATTTAGTGTTGTCCTGAAGAACCTGCATAACAGATATTTTAATTTAATCAAAAAGTCAACATAACAGCTTAAATTGAATAATTGTTAGCGTTTTCAATCCCTTTAGTTCTCAATATATTGCTCTATGCTCTTTATTTTAAATGTCTTGCTTTTACTGACAGCAGCTCTATTTATTGATTTTAATCAAGCTTTTATTGGTTCAACTAAAGATTTCTTTATTTCCAGGTTAAAATGTAATTTTGAATGCAGCATTTTAAATATCATGCTTTTGATTCTCACTTGTCAAGTAAAATCTGTTAGGTCAAAAAATCAGAATAGGGTCAAACCAGGGCAGAACTAAATAAAAAAATATATATAACAATAAATAAAAAATCTCTCTCTTTTTAAATCAAACATATTGCAGATTATATAAGGCGTATGTAATCTAATGTGAGGAACTGTATATAAAAATATACACACATTAATATAGTCTGTGGGGCTTCATATTGTATCAGCTGTTTCATTATGATGTGTGTTGGACTGACTTCCTTTTTACGATCATATTCTCTCTTCCTGTCTTTTTCTCCGCTCAGGGACGAGCAGCACCAACACAGTGGCGGGAACCGTTCAGAATCAAAACCAGCCACCTGTCTCTCAGTCCCAGAGCTGCAAGGGCATGTTCACAGACGAGCTGCACAAATTAGTGGACAACTGGGCCAGGGACGCTATGAACCTGTCGCAGAGCAAGAGAGGCTCCAAGCACCAACAACAAGTGGTTCCTCAGGCCCACAGCTACGAAGTAAGACTTTGTCCTTCACAGTTCTCAACTTTTAGGCCCTCAAAGTCCACTTTCCTGCAGAGTTTAGCTCCAATCCTAATCAAACGCATCTGAACAAGCTAATCAAGGTCTTCTAGAATGTTACAGGCAGGTGATTTTGATCAAGGTTGGAGCTAAAGAAAAGCTCTACAGAAAAGTGGACCTCCAGGGCTAGAGTTGAGAATCCGTGCTCTAAATAAACGTTTTTCCTTTCTCCTCTTCTCAGATGGTTCCTCCTACCAATGTGGGCCGTAAGTACTCAGCTCCTGGGCAGCTGTGCCCAAGCATCGCTTCAACTCTGAGCGGCCACCCGCCCATGCCCAACACTCCCGCTACCTCTCTGGGAGCCCTGAAGGGCTCCTTGTGTCCCACGCCGCAGTATGGCTACCCCTCTGCACCTTACAGCGCCCAGTGGGCTGGTTCGGTCGCGCACACCCAGGCCGGTCTGCTGGCCACCTCGCAACCCCTGGGACAGTATCCCCAGGTTCCCACCCCTTTACAGACCTTCCACATCAGCACTTTGCAAAAGTCAGTCAGCCACCCGGGTGGACCCAACCTGAAGACCACGTAGGGCAGGGCCTAGCCGCACCAGGCCTAAATAACTCTTGAGTTGAGGGGAAGGAAGGGAGGCGGACTGGGCAAGCGTTTGAGTGCATTGCAGAGATTCTGTCACAAGAGTTGATGGTTGAGAAAGAAGATGCCAGAATCTGCATGCATGCTTACAGATATGCCATGGGGATGATGCACAACAGCGCAAAGGATAAGAAAAGACGAAAATAAAAGAATGGACAATGTTACGTGGCCAAAGAAGGTGTGACCATTTTTATTGTTAAGGTGTGTAGTGATGGCATCCTTCACCACCCAGCCCCAAACATTTGTCAAGGGGTTCGATTAGAGGTTTGCTGACCTAAAATGGAATGAATGCCACCGGCATCCATCTGTATATCCTCCTGATAAATTCATACATCAAGCATGTCAACAAAAACGGAGGTCGGGTGGGTGACGGTGACCAGCGAAGAGACTAACCTAGTTCCCCTCTTGCCCTAAACCCTCTGCTGCAATGCCATGGAATAATGCAATAATTACAATGGTAGAAAAAAGCCCATTTTAAAACACAGGAAGTGGCCTTCATTAGAATGACAAAATCCATGTACAGATTTCCTTTGTTTTTAAATTGGGTTATGAGAGTTTGATTTCATTCATTTGGTTGGTTGGTTTATCTTCCCTATGCCCTTCAAGCCGGCCTTGTGTAGCAGAATGTTAGGGACAGTACTTTTTTTTTTTTTTTTTTTTGTCACATGTTCAGAGGCCTTTGAGCTGCCCCCCGAGATTTGTACAACAAAGCTCCTACATGCATCCCAGCATGCACATTCACACTCTTACCGTCCTCTTCTGGTTTTCTCATTGGGCCACACCACAAGGTGACTTGTAAAATGGTGGATAAAATCAGTTGGATTGAGGTTTGGATACAGGATTGGTTGCCTTGAAGGCCCGTGAAGCTTTAAATCTATGGCTAATTATCAGCGTTTTCTAATCATGGCATCATTAGGGGCCTCTTACGATAGTTTGATCGAGACATTCAAGTCGTGTTCTGTATGGACCTGTATTTACTCATCAGTTTTTGATGTTGAAACACTGTGATTATTATAAATGTTGTTGGACAACATTAGATAAAAAGAAAGTAGACAAAAAAAAAAACATGAAATTTTGGAGGGTTTTGGATATTAGCGTTCATGAGATGTAAGGCTAGCTATTTCATTATTCACATCTTATTGGAGACACTTTAACCCTTTTTTCCCCTTTGTACTTTCTTTATATTATTAGATAAATGTGAATGTAAAATGGATTCAATTAACGTACTTGAAGAAACGAATCTTTCCCTCTTTCCCTAAGCCCGGTGAGCTTTCTGAAGATTCTAGTGCCTTGCTTTATTTTTGTGTTACTTTTTTTTGCTTCGGGGTTTGATATATGAGGCAGCGGAGAGTCTCTGGTTAGAGTGCTGGACTTCACAGAGGGTGATTATTAATATATTGCAGGAATGAGGTGTTGTTTTGAATTGGCTACGACTGAAACCATTTGATGGCACAGTCCTAGTCGCAAAAAGCTTCATATATAAGGTGTGCAAACACACAATCCAGCCATTATATCACATTCAAAGGCTGTGAAAGTGCTTGAGGGTTGAGTTTTAGATACTTTGATCAATCTACCTTAGTATGCAAGTGGAAGTGTGCCTATCATCAGCACATAGAGGAGTCATTTAAACTTATTTTGACAACCACGGTGTCTTTGTTTTCCAGATGGATTCTTAAACAGCGTGAACGGTTCTTGTGAAGGTGAGGGATCGGCTCAGATAGAAATGCAGGATGAGGAAAGTTAGTACGCATGGGACAGTATGTTGTAAGTAATTCAAAACCACCAATAGCTTAGATGTCTTTCCAGCACTGCTTAATCGGTTTTGATGCCATCCAGTGTCGAATCCTCTCCGGTGTGCATAGGGAGACCCGTTTGACTCATTTAGCAACAGATGTGACAGCAAGTCGAGAAAAGGACCAGAAAGGTGGGAAAAGACAGTTAGCAACCCTCACCGACACAAGAACACCACTCTCTGTCAAAACAGCACTGTTGAAGACTCTTTCTCGCTGGTTTCTCTTCAATCCGCTTCTTTTTAACTCTCACTGCCCATGTAAGTTCTCACATCACCGTACTGACTACGGCCTTCGGTTTTATGGCAGATCAGTAGCTTCTTTTGGAGGATCTCACTCTCTCTCTTTTTGTAGCAGTCAGTCAAATCACTCTTGTAAATGCTTTGGTTTAATCAAAATACTACACCTGCAGCGTCAAACTACCTTTTAGCACATTCGACTGTGCAGATGAACAGTCCTGATCCACCAGAAACAAATGTACAGATCCTTAGAGCATTTTATTTGGGGTACAAAAACATAGTGGAGATGCTCTCATCACCTTAACTACTGAAAGGACTTAGATTACATCTCGTTACATACTGCTTAGTGTGCGTCTGCGTGAAACGTCTGGTGCAGGAACTTCACTTTAGGTCAACTGTACAGTTTAGATTCTCAACTGGCTCTCTGTATTCAAAATCTGATCGTTTTACTTTTATCTCTTGCTTTGTACACAACGCTTTACCTGTAGACAGCTCGTTTTTACCCACTTTACGTCGCTTGTTTCATTCAAACTGTGAACACATCAAAAGGTCTTTAACAAAGAGGTCCAACCTGCTCAGTGTTCAGACTAATGAAATACTAGCTTCTGAGTGCCATGTCCCTGTTCCAGATATGATGTAAGTGTTAATTTGCTCTCGCTATAAGAAACAGGTCCCCCTGTGTGACTGTAGTGGGCGCTAATGTAACTGCAGTGCAGGACTTGCAACATTAAATGAGATTCACCTCTGACCTCTGATGTAAATGATACAGCACCTTGGAAAATAAAAAAATAAAACGTCCTTTTTCTTTGCTTTGAAGAAAAAATAGTTTGTAGCGTGATGTACGAATGAGCCATTCTGTATCGCTAAACTTTCAGTTTATTATGATGAAAAAAACTATAAAATTTATTTTTCTTTCTTTTTGCATGAGACTTTAGTTACACAGAAAAAATGCACACAAACTCACTCAAAACTATCTTATTGAATGAATCCCTCCTTACTAGTCGCTCTCCTGTGGAAAGAAATACAACAGAACAATGTTTACTTAATGCTACTGACCTGTCATTAAGTTATTTAGCTTTGTGCTACTATCTGATCCGCTTGTTTTGCTGTCTTTTGAGTCTCTAGATTTCCTCTGGCGACTTTCATTGTGTTTTTTTTTTTTCTCCGTATGATATTTAACATTGTACAAAATGTTAAAAGAGTTACTTAAAATGAAAACCAAACAAAAACATGTAGGGAATCATCGGCAATGTTTAACTGTTTGTTTTGCACTAAGTATAGGATGTTCAAGCTTCATATAAAACTGCGCTTTGCGCTCCAATAAAACAGCATTTGTTACCTTATTTGTAAACTTAATAAAAGTCATTTAAATAAATTAAGCTTGCCTCTGCTTCTCAATTCTCAATGGATGCTGGATTCGTTATAATGCAGTTCAGAGCAATAGAGTTGATGAGATTGAATGATACTTAAGTGCATTTAATATCAATATATTATGTCTCTACTACTGCACTCTGATATCTGTGCCCACCTTTAAATGTGTCATATACTGTATGTCCACTAATTATTTGTGTTCATACTAGCCAACCTGCATGCAATGTAGAAAGAGAATGAGGAGTTTTTGGTTGAATGGGTTGTGGCACTAAATCTTTATCTGGCCGTGATCGTATTTTGGAGGTGAGTGACACACGCTCTGCCCTGTCCTCCTAAATGTGTTCGTGTATTATGTGTCTTAACTGTTTTTCATATTGGTGACATTTTGGATTCTGAGTCAGACCAGCAATGAGTCGACTGAGAACATTCAGTTTTCATATTCTTTTGACTTGCTTTCACAAACACAAGCAAATTGTTTTTTTGTTTTTTTTTTTCTATATGAACAATTCTTTTAACAACTTCTTCACTGCTTATTAATATCTGAAAGGCTTATTATGTGGTCCAACAAACATGCAATATATCTCCTAAAACAGCTGGTCTTTCAAGCTTTTTTGAGAAGGCATTTACATTCTTTAAAAATAGTTTAAAACATGTTTGAAAATGTTTTTTTAGATGGTTGCCCCACATGATCCTTAGTTATCTTGAAAATGGTATAAAGGTTTAAAAAAAAAAATCTGAAACAGTTATGATCATATAAATAGTACCTTTCTAAGAAATTGGCATGTGCTTTAAACTAGATATTTAAAAGCTCAAATGTTTTGTCATTCTAATGTACACTTATGTAAGCCCAGTGTTTTCTGCTTTTGGTACCTATATAATTACTAACATTATTTTAATGCACTGCTTCTATGATTTCTTGTGATAACGTTTTATACACTGTTGGCAGCTTGATATGTAAACTGGGAAAACACAGAATGTTAACAGATATTTCACCACCTGATCACTTACTGGAAGATGGTACTGGCTTTATAAAGGGGGTGAGGATCACAACGCATTCATACGCAATCTAATACAAGTGAGGTAAGGTATCTTTAAAGCTGAATCACACTGACACTCAAGACGCAATATTATTTTTAACATTTCAATATTTGTGTTTTACATCTTTATAACTGAACATGTTCTTTCTGACAGCCATGGCAGTCTTTTATAAGCTTGGGCTGGTGTCTCTGGCCGTGTTGATGCTGGCGTCTCAGCTGGACTTTGCCAGTGCTGCTGTGCGGGTGTTTGGCTTAAATGCCAGCGGCCTCACCAGTGACCCTGCTGGAAACGAACCTGATCCATACGTCAAGGTCTGGTGTGGCTCTAATTTTGGAGGGATGACAGAACTTCACAGGGATAACGCTAATCCTTCATGGTCAGCAGAGTTCAACACAAAGGATGACCTGACATTTCAGGTGTGGGACAAAGACTTGAATTTTGATGATCAATGGGCACGTCCCAAAGAGGTACAACGTGGGTCTTTTAGTGGTAATTGTCATCTGAAAGATGGAACCCTGTTTTAGAACTCTGAAGCAAAATGAATCTGTTCCAGACCAGCATTTAAAACAAACCTCCACTGCAACAAGCCTGAAGTAGGACAGTATTGAATGTTTTGCAATGATATGTTCATCAAAATCTACTGCTGACACACTTCTTTAGTGAAATGCTTTAATAGTCTATTCACTAACAAAAGATGCTAATAAAAGTCTTGAATCAAGGTTGTCTCTGTTTTTGAGCTGATTAAACTCACTTTTAATACTTAAGTGCATTTAACTTCTCGGTAGCTGATACTCAACATTTGTGCCCACCTTCACTAATGTCATACACAGTATAATTATTTGTCCATGTGTTCATACTAGTCAGCGTACATAGAAAGACGATAATAAATTGTTTTGGTTGAAATGGTGAAAGATGACATTGAATTACCTGAGCAACTTTCTTTTCCAAAACAGCAGATGGCGCTGTTGGTCAATTTACGCTAGTCTCCCGAGACCTGAAACACCGGTTTACCTTTTCAGACCAATATGAGTGGGGAACAGGTGAGTTTCTGTCTTACTAGATCTATAATTAACCATTTAGATGTGTTCACAAAGCGACCCTACTACAGTGTCAGTGAAATTCACAACAAGTGCTGTAAAGTTGTTAACATGATTGATTAGTTCAAAACTCAAGAGTGAACTGGCTAAACATTTAACTAGGCAGTCTTTCCCTATAAAAACTGATGCATTCTCCGTACCTCTTATCCTCTGTTGGATCGTGGGATATAGAATATACAGATATATTGATACAATTGTTCAACATTCAAAATAATGCAGGGTATAACAATATATTGTGACAATGTAATGTATAATAGATAGCAACAATATTGTGTGCCAAAAATTTTCATATTGAAAAGGTAAAGAGGTGTTTCAGGTCTCGGGAGACTAGCGTAAATTGACCTACAGCGCCATCTGCTGTTTTGGAAAAAGTTGCTCAGTTGCACGTGTGAGAAAATCAGCCTGCACGCATTTGTGAGAAAATCAAGCCAAGTTTCCTCATAAAAAGGCAAATGAGTCTCACAGTTGTAACACACAATACATAATATTTGTCCATACCTCTGCATTTTCTCTCAAATAGAGTTTTGTATTTGCAAATCACTTTGCGTTTGTTTGAAAGTCGAGTTTTTCTTTGCAAAGCAGATTGTGTTTATTTGCAAAACACTGAATTTGTTTGATGAATATTGGCACAAAATTTGCTCCATACAGACGACTTTTTCCTGCGCGACTTTAACCGAGCAACGACACCGAGCACACACTTAAGTATCGTTTTTATCTTCCCTCACACTTTCCTATCCCCTATCCTTCCACCTCTATCATGTGTTTCCAAACCATTCCGGTTCTCTCTCAACCTCGCTCTTAAAAACACATGCAGAAGGCTACGTAACCCTGCTAACCTGCCCCCTATCTCTACATCTTCCACTGCACCTCTTTCTTCCTCTGTGGGTCTCTGAAATTGCCAGTCAGCTGTAAACAAAGCCGACTTCATTTCTGCTTTTTCCTTACAATCCACAGTCAGCATGGGCTTGACTGGGACCTGGATTTGTCCAGAAGACTCAGCAACACCAGCTGCTCACCAACATTCTGGTACAACCACTACATATCTCTGACCATTTCTTCATTACATTTACTTTACATTTTGCTACCCAGGTGCCACCATCTCCCTTACCGGTTACTTTCAGACGCAACCTACGCTCCCTTTCCCCCTCCCTTCTTTCCTCTGTAGTATCCTCCCCTCTTCCCTCGCCTACTCATTTCTCATCTCTGGATGTGAATGCAGCCACTGACACGTTATGCTCTATGTGATGCAGTAGACCCTTGCAGATCTACTGCGGGACGTTTTAGGTCCGGAAAAATAAAACAAAATGATGGCTTGACCCGTATGAGTAAATGAAAGGTGACTTTTATTTACAGTGCGCCGTAAAAATATCCAGTGGCGAGAGTATTTACACAAGTGCTCAGTCCAAAAAAAAAATAGCAAAGTAACAGCAAACAAAACAAAAAAATAAAAGAACAAAATAAACAACAAATATTATGTACAAACGAGTATCCACAATATACAAGAGCTCTAATTTTGCTTACGGCACCGCAGTAGCACGTTCGCTGACTTGGTAAACAAGCACTTGATGTGGGCCTGGCCTCCCTTCTTATAGGCCAGGCTCCACCCCCTACCCGGAGGGTACCATTATCAGGTAAGTATTTAATCTTATAATCTCAAGTTTAAATCATCAACTTAATGTAAAAACATCAACCACATTATGAAATACAAAGACTAATAAATCATTATTAACACATATTAATAACAAATCAGTAACATTTACCCTCTTTTCTCTCCACAGAAAAGACGATACAGTTCCTTCCACAAAACAACAATGGTTTAGTCGGACTACAATCGCATTGTGCCGACGCGGCGCAGCCGTGACGTCATAAGCGGGCGCCGCCCGATCGTTTGGTTTCGCCGGCGCAACGCGAGAGTCCGACTACTTCCCACACACACACACACACACACGAGACAAACCGAACTAACAATCAAACTTCAAACTAAACTACCAACAGTGTGTCTGTGTGGTTTATCCGGGGTATGTATACTGTAGAGGTGGAGAAGAGTGTGTGAAATGTCCGTGTGCCATCGAGATAACGTGTGCACCCGCTCTCCGATGGCTAACCGGCAGGGGTTGGAATGAGGTAAGTGTGTATGTATATGTATACTGTGCGTGCCAGTACTGCCGTTCCCAGCGGTGAAGATCAACTCTTCACATCACCTCCCCCCTCTCCAAGCCGCGTACTGTCCGGGTACCGGGACAGGTAGTCGGCAACCAGGTTAAGCCTCCCAGGCCGATGTCGTACCTTGAAATTGTAAGGCTGGAGAGCTAGGTACCATCTCGTGATGCGGGCATTATGATCTTTCATCGTGTGAATCCACGTCAATGCCCGATGGTCCGTCTCCAGGTCAAACTCTCTCCCCAAGAGGTAGTATCGGAGAGATTCCAGGGACCATTTAATTGCGAGACACTCCTTCTCGATCGTGGAATACCTGGTTTCTCTGGGCAACAGTTTCCTACTCAGGAACACAACTGGCTTCTCCTCTCCCGCAGTCCCCTGGGCTAGTACCGCTCCAATTCCCTTTTCTGAAGCGTCCACTTGCACCAGGAACCGCTGATCGAAGTTGGGGCTTTGTAGGACTGGGCTGGAGCACATCCTCTCTTTTAGGGTGTTGAACGCTTCCTCACAGGCACCAGTCCATGCCACCGGGTTCTTCCCAGTTTTGGTTAGTAAGTCTGTCAGTGGTGTTGCTATGTTAGCAAA
This sequence comes from Barbus barbus, assembly GCF_936440315.1. Classification (NCBI taxonomy): domain Eukaryota; kingdom Metazoa; phylum Chordata; class Actinopteri; order Cypriniformes; family Cyprinidae; genus Barbus; species Barbus barbus. The sequence continues at coordinate 22,010,345 of NC_136717.1, forward strand.
GTCCGGGATGAATCTGCGGTACCAGCCCACTAGGCCCAGGAAGGATCTCACTTCCTTTTTTGTCCTAGGTCGGGGACTACGCTGAATTGCTTCCACCTTGCATACCTGGGGTCGTAGTTCACCATTGCCCAGATGGTATCCCAGGTAGCTGGCCTCTTGCCTAGCCCACTCGCACTTTGCCACATTCAAGGAAAGGCCCGCTGCTTGGATCTTCTCCAGAGTCTGTCGTAGTTGTTCCAGGTGGTCTGCCCATGTATTGCTGTAGATCACAACATCGTCAAGGTAGGCAGCAGACCACCCTTCGCAGCCCTGGAGAACTTGATCCATGAGTCGCTGGAAGGTCGCAGGTGCCCCGTGCAGCCCAAAGGGTAGGACTGTAAACTGGAACAGTCCCACTGGCGTCCTGAATGCAGTGTATGGTTTGGAGTTCGGATCAAGGGGCACCTGCCAGTAACCTTTACACAGATCCAAGGTAGTGATGTACCGGGACTGTCCTATCCGCTCCAGCAAGTCATCAATTCTAGGCATCGGGTAGGCATCAAACCTTGACTGGGCATTAAGCTTGCGGAAGTCGACACAGACACGCAAGGACCCATCCTTCTTCGGAACGATGACGAGGGGGCTACTCCATTCGCTGTTGGATGGTTCAATTACATCCAACTGCTTCATCATCTCAATTTCCTCCTTCAAGGGCTTCAGTAGTCTCTCTGGTATTCGGTACGGCCGCTGTCGTGAAGGGGCTGTATCTGTAAGGTGGATGCTGTGTTGTACCAGTTCTGTCCGTCCAGGCCTCTGACGGAACAGTAATGGGAAGCGGTCCAGGAGGTCTTGCATTTCAGCCCTTAAGGGATCATTCAGATGGCTCAAGTTCACCTTTGCAGGGTGTCTCTGAGGTCTCACCTCTGGAGCAGGCTCATCCTCTTCTTCATCATCCACCTTTCTTAACATCAACGACCTCTCTGATGTCTTATTGGGTGGTTCTTTCCATTCCTTTAGCAGGTTTATGTGGTAGGTCTGGTGCGATTTCCTCTTGTCAGGGTGGTGGATCTCATAAGTTACTGGTCCCATCTTCCTTACCACAGTGTATGGCCCTTGCCACTTTGCCAGGAGCTTGTTCGTGGAGGTGGGTAACAGTAACAGCACCTTTTGCCCCGGCTGTAGTTGACGGAATCGTGTCTGTTGATCGTACCACTTCTTTTGTGACGCTTGTGCCTGCTGTAGGTTCCCTTTAGCTTCTTCTCTGTAACGCTCGAGCCGGTTTCTCATTTCCAAGATGAACTTAATAATGCTCCTCTCCTCGGTCTTATCTGCTGGTGCCACCCAAGCCTTCTTCAGCAGGTCCAATGGGCCTTGGACCTGCCACCCATACAGGAGCTCGAAGGGGGAGAAACCGGTTGAGGCTTGAGGTACTTCCCTGTAGGCGAACAAGACAAAGGGCAGCCACTTGTCCCAATCGCGTCCTGTGTCTGTGACAAACTTCCGCAGCATGCTCTTCAGTGTCTGATTGAATCTCTCCACCAAGAATCCCTGGTTGCTGACATGAAAAACAAAATGATGGCTTGACCCGTATGAGTAAATGAAAGGTGACTTTTATTTACAGTGCGCCGTAAAAATATCCAGTGGCGAGAGTATTTACACAAGTGCTCAGTCCAAAAAAAAAATAGCAAAGTAACAGCAAACAAAACAAAAAAATAAAAGAACAAAATAAACAACAAATATTATGTACAAACGAGTATCCACAATATACAAGAGCTCTAATTTTGCTTACGGCACCGCAGTAGCACGTTCGCTGACTTGGTAAACAAGCACTTGATGTGGGCCTGGCCTCCCTTCTTATAGGCCAGGCTCCACCCCCTACCCGGAGGGTACCATTATCAGGTAAGTATTTAATCTTATAATCTCAAGTTTAAATCATCAACTTAATGTAAAAACATCAACCACATTATGAAATACAAAGACTAATAAATCATTATTAACACATATTAATAACAAATCAGTAACATTTACCCTCTTTTCTCTCCACAGAAAAGACGATACAGTTCCTTCCACAAAACAACAATGGTTTAGTCGGACTACAATCGCATTGTGCCGACGCGGCGCAGCCGTGACGTCATAAGCGGGCGCCGCCCGATCGTTTGGTTTCGCCGGCGCAACGCGAGAGTCCGACTACTTCCCACACACACACACACACACACGAGACAAACCGAACTAACAATCAAACTTCAAACTAAACTACCAACAGTGTGTCTGTGTGGTTTATCCGGGGTATGTATACTGTAGAGGTGGAGAAGAGTGTGTGAAATGTCCGTGTGCCATCGAGATAACGTGTGCACCCGCTCTCCGATGGCTAACCGGCAGGGGTTGGAATGAGGTAAGTGTGTATGTATATGTATACTGTGCGTGCCAGTACTGCCGTTCCCAGCGGTGAAGATCAACTCTTCACACTCTACCTTAACCTCTTGTCTAGCCGACATCTGTCCTCTCTCCTGCAGGCCAGCACGGGCTGCCCCTTCTAACCCCTGGTTATCCGATGTTCTTCGTGAGAATCGGACCAAACTCAGAGTGGCAGAGAGAAAATGGCGCAAATCAAACGATCCTTCGGACCTGATTAGGTATCAGTCTTTGCTTTCATCTTTCTCTACTGAAGTCCACACTGCCAAATCCTCACATTTCCACAACAAGATCAACAGCGCTCCAGACATGCGTAATCTCTTCAGAACATTTAATTCTCTCCTCTGTCCCCCTCCTCCACCTCCCACCACTTCGATAACCGCTGACGACTTTGCCACTTTTTTCACAGACAAAACTAGAACAATCAGTAACCAGTTCTCAACTCCACCGGCCCTCCAATCAACCACATCTACTGCTCTAACTCCCATCTTCTCCTTCTGTCCCCTCACCGAGGCAGAAGTATCCAAACTTCTCTCCAGCCATCCTACAACATGTCCTATCGACCCAATCCCCTCACACCTTCTCCAAACAATCTCTCCCACACTCTTTCCGGCACTCACACACATTATCAACACATCTCTCCTCACAGGCATCTTCCCCACAGCATTCAAGCAGGCTCGGGTAACACCACTGCTCAAAAAACCTACATTAAACACTTCTCTTTTAGAAAACTACAGACCTGTCTCTCTCCTTCCATTCGTAGCGTAAACACTCAAAGGAGTTGTCTTCAATCAGCTCTCACGGTTTCTTTCACAGTACAACAAACTGGATGCTAAACAGTCAGGTTTCAGGAGTGGCCATTCAACAGAGACTGCGCTACTCAGTCACTGAAGCCCTGCGAATTGTCAAGTCCGATTCCAAATCATCAGTCCTCATTCTGCTGGATCTTTCTGCTGCTTTTGACACTGTCAGTCATCAAATTCTCCTGTCTACCCTCTCATCACTGGGCATCACTGGGATTCCACTTCGCTGGTTTGAATCCTGTCTCACCGGTAGATCTTTCAGGGTGGCCTGGGGAGGGGAGGTATCCAAACCACATCATCTGGTCACTGGAGTTCCTCAGGGATCAGTTCTTGGACCCCCTCCTCTTCTCCACATACACTACATCACTGGGTCCCATCATGCATGCACATGGCTTCTCCTATCACTGCTACGCCGATGACACACAGCTCTATCTCTCTTTTCAACCAGATGACCCAACGGTAGCTGCACGGATCTCAGGCTGCCTGGCGGACATCTCGGCATGGATGAAAGAACATCAACTACAGCTCAACCTGGCAAAGACGGAGCTTCTTGTCTTCCCTGCCACTCTACAGCATGACTTCACGATTCAGTTAGGCTCATCAATGATTACCCCGTCAACTTCGGTCAGAAATCTTGGTGTAATCTTTGATGACCAGCTGACCTTCAAAGAGCACATTGCAAAGAATGCTCGATCCTGCAGGTTTGCACTACACAACATCAGAAAGATCAGGCCCTTTCTGACAAAGCATGCTGCACAACTTCTTGTGCAGGCCCTTGTCATTTCTAGGCTGGACTACTGCAATGCCCTTCTGGCTGGTCTACCATCAAACACAATCAAACCGCTACAAATGATTCAGAATGCAGCGGCACGACTGGTCTTCAACAAGCCCAAAAGAGCGCATGTTACACCTCTCTTCATCTCCTTGCACTGGCTACCAGTGACAGCTCGCATCCAGTTCAAGTCACTGATTCTTGCATACAGAACTACCACAGGCTCAGCACCCTCCTACTTCCACTCACTATTACGAACCTACATCCCCTCCAGAAGTCTGAGATCTGCTAGTGAGCGACGCCTTGTGGTACCATCACAGAGAGGCTCAAAATCACTCTCCAGAACGTTCTCGTTCACCATTCCTGGCTGGTGGAATATTCTTCCCAAACCTATCCGGAATGCTGGATCCCTGTCAATATTCAAGCAACAACTGAAAACTCTTCTCTTTCGGCAGTACTTGACTTCATCCTAAACTCAAAAAAAAAAAAAAAAACCTTAATCTTTCCCTCTATCTTTCTCTCCTTCCCTTACTAGCTTGTACTTATTTGAACAATGACTGAGACTTGGTGTTACGAGCACTTCCTCTGATTGCCTCTTCAAGATGAATCGCTTCTTGTATTCCCGTATTGTAAGTCGCTTTGGATAAAAGCGTCTGCCAAATGATTAAATGTAAAGGTAAAGTGAATCATGCCAAAAATGCTGAGCTTCAAAACAACCAAAAAGTAGTCAAAAAGACTTTATGCAATATTTCAACTGCAGTCAAACTGTTTTTATAATGAGGAACAGACCACGTTTTATAGAATAATATATAGTATATGTAGTAGTATATTATAAGTATATTACTTTATAGAGTCAGGACAGTGAATTGTTAAAATGCTTTTATTGCAGTGGTTCTATGATAGAGTGCACACTATTGGCAAATGTACAGTAAATAGGCCACTGTGTTTAATATAGTTAACACAGATAAGCATGGGATTTAACCACCTGTTGATCAGACTTTTAAGGTTGATTTGGCTTTATAAAGGGGGTAAGGATCAGGAAGCATGCATATGGACTCTAATACAAGTATAAGGTGTCCTTAAAGGGGTTATATGATGCTTTTTTTAAAGATCATTATTTTGTGTATTTGGTGTAACAGAATATGTTGACATGCTTTAATGTTTGAAAAACACATTATTTTTCAAATAGCTACTGTACATTATTGTAGGTCCTCTATGCCCCGCCTCTCTCAATCCGACAAGCGCAATCTGCTCTGATTGGTCAACTGGCACAGTGCATTGTGATTGGCCGAACACCACAAGCACGAGTCGGAAATATAACGCCCCTTTCCGTAATCGCCAGCTTTAGCTTTCAAAATAAATGTAAAGACAGTTAATAATGTCCTTAGTTTTACCATCAGTTCAAGGTTACTATCTGTAGGATATCAGAGACTGAATCAGACAATTTTAAGATGCATCATAACACTGAAACCTGAGGAGCTGGAATGCAGAGAGGCCTTAAGGAACAGGACGTCATAAATCTAGTTGGAAGCAAGCAAATCCCAACTAGCAAGCCTCTGTCACCAAACAACTTGCAACACTGAAGAAAAAGAAACACTTATTGATCATTCCAATTCAAGAAGGAGACTGTCAAATTTGTTGCAAGTAATCAAGACTGATGTTCACACGTAAACCTGTGATAGAAAATCATTAGCTACAGACTCTTTCGGGCGTGTCTCCACACATAAAAGACCGTCCAAACCAACATTCCTTCTCTAAAGAACATGCATTCGTTCTCCTTAGAACTATACAAAAACTTTCTTCTCCATATGCACATAAAATCATCCTAAAAGGACATTTTTATGTTGTACCCACATATCATGTTTTAATCAAATAATATGTATGTCTTTTTAATAAGTATTGAATAGCTCGAGCCTTAAAGATAAGTATTGCATATTTAGTATGTATGAGCTTGAAAATCCATGATGTGAATGTTTCTTCCAATCAGTTCTTTGTCAAGTGCATCATAGTCTTATTATGAAATCATGTTCAGAAAGGTATGCTTTGCCAAGGCCTGTAGAGTTTGGACCATGTGACTGATAACAAGCTGATTTATGATGTGAAGAACACACCCTAGCTAAGCAAGGACAGTTTCTAATTGGTCAGGACCGTCCAGATGGGACGGTCCAGAAGCTGAGTTTAAAACCTCAGGACATCGTAAAATACTCGCTCTTACTTCTTCGCCCTCTTACTCTGACTCTCGGACCCTGGTCCCTCTCACCGCGTGCTCAGGCCTCATGTGCCATAATGAGAAGGAAAACAACTTAGTCTCGTTACATCATTTTATTTTATTATTTTACTTTAGTTTATTTTCTTTCCGTGGAGTTTCGTGTTCTAATGTAAGTTTGCTAAAGTCCAGCTCCGACCCGCTTCAAACTTCAACCAGAAAGAACTCCGCATCCTCAGCCAACGCCCAAAAGACGTCACTTCAAAGACTACTGAACTTCCAGCCAATCAGACACTTCGGGGAACCCCCCCTGTCTGCAACGAGGACACAACCCCGTTACACAGGCAAAACAAGCAACACACCTCCAGATTCTAACAGGTTCTAATTGGTGTATTTAATATAAATTTTAGCCTCATTGAGAAACTCAAAGCGAGGGTTAAATAAGTGATTGATGGTTGTTCAGGTCTATGCAATAGCACATATTGCTGTGAACTTGGGATTTCACATTTTCATTCTCTTAAACTCATCCTTTCCTTACTTTCTCTCTTTCTGCAACGTGTGAATGTGTGAATGCTTGTGTTCATGTGTTAGATTAGTTTATGTCTTAGGTTTATATAAATAAAATCTGATTTATATTTTAAAAGAGAAGTATCTTGTGTTTTCTGCTCACAAGTTAATGCCTTAATCTGTCGATTTCGTTACTGTGCTATTTAATAGTGTTTACACTATATTTTGGATTTTAATATCCAGTACAGAGTTTGTCATACGGCTCGTTCAGTGAATCGCCGTAACACTGATTCTGTTCAAATCCCTATAAAATCATAAATGATTCCCTTTGAGCTAAATTAAACTATATTAATATTAATGTAATAAAACCCCTACATTTTTTATTGGTGGAGGTTAATATTATATGTAATAACCTTACATATCAGTACTGTCGGAAGGCCAAATAAAGTGCTTTTGCTTTCGTCTAGAAACACACAGCTTCTCCCTGAAACCAAGCCTTACGCAAATATTTCCACATCGTGATGTAGACATGTGGGGGCGTGTTTGAATGAGCCATTTTAGGGGGGCGTGGCAGAGTCTTATCTTTGATAAAGAATATCTCTTTGGTTTTGAGATTTTCTGATCAGTGAAAGGCCAAGGAAACTCAATGAAGAGCCATTATATTAACTCAGTCTGCATTTGTGCCCCTTTGAATCTTATTCAGTTCAAAGTTGTTCATATAATTGTTGCAATTGATGTTTGCTATCTCCAGCAGATCATAATTATAATTGTCAAGACAATAAACATTAAGACCTTATCTAAAATATAAGAACCAAAAACAGAGAAAGGCCAGAGTCTTCATGTTTCTTGTGTCTTGATTTGCAGTTGTCTTAACCTTCCTCAATCTCCAATCCAAACTGTCCCGTCCTGTTTCCATGTCATGAAGAGAGTTTTATACTGAATGCGCTCGCTGATTGGGTAATGGAGAATTATGACAGTCTATTGTTTTCCTCTTTGTTAGTGGAATTTACAGGCTAAGATCTTAGGTCAAGTTTTCAGGAACTTCTACAGACGTGGAGTATACGTAACCCAAGTCTGCTGCTTTTGTCAAAACTGGTGGAACCAGAGGAACAGAATGGAAAAACAAACAAAAAAAAACATCTTAGATGCCAGCACTAAATATTTCCTTGATGCACATTAGTTCATGTCATAAAGTGATTGTGTTACTTCAGAAGAATGTGCAGAATTGTGTGTAAGTTATCTGTTGAGAAGTAATTGACCTGTTGCTGCTGTTAAATGTGCAAGAAACTTCCATGTATCCCAGTCGTTAAATACTGTTGAGCAGTTTTGTTTGAAAAGGCATTAAAATGTAAGGGGTTCAGCATTTGCACAAAAAAAGCTAATTCAGAGAGGACTTGTTTCAGGGTGGAACCAGATAGTTAATGTAGTCATTTATAGAATAGTGTTATAATTTTCTATTATTCTTGGTAAAATTCATATTATGTATAAAAAAGTGTATTGTGTTAATGTGTATAATACAGTCAAATATCTTCTTACATAAGTATGTGCAATTTATCAGAACATTAATGTATACTGCAGACAATTTCTTTTAGCTAAAGTAAAAAGTGGTATGTAAAAACTGATGTTCCTTGCATTGGTTAGTTTTTTCATGTCAAAAATGACAAATTCCACATAGCCATTTTAGAGAGATCATATGGAAAAATTAAGTATTTGTATTAAAATATAGTTTTTAAATTATACAAATCAATAAATAAGGAGTAACCATAAAACAACACATAAAAAAAGATCAAATGTGGCTTATTTTTGTTATATATTTTTTCCTCTTTAGGATTTAAGACGGGCTTTCAAAAGTAATGTGCATCAGACATTTAGAGTGTTATTGTTTAATTGTTGCTGGGTAATACAAGAGACATTGAATATTATGAGACATAATAGCAAAGAATTACATTTGTTTAAAATGGCTGAGGACATGCAGTTTTTCATGATTAAAAGATTACATGAGACTTGATTAAAGATTAAAATAGTTTTAAACAATTCATTAATTTTATTGCATATAATCTTAAAAGATGTAATGAAATATATCAATATTTTCAAAGCATTTCAAATCATGTTTTCATGCATTGTTGAGTTGCTCAGACAGCAGGCTATTGGCAACACTTCTTTCTCAAGATGAGAGGAAGAAATCGTGCTCATTCTGCATCTGAGCACGGAATACAGCATTAGCCTTCGCCACTTTCTTAGGAGTGTTGAGATACTTATTCAGCAGAGCTTGGTAGTGTTTCTCAGGATTGCCGCCCATATTCCCCACCTTCCAAGTGTAGTAGGCATTGGTTGGAGGAATGTTGAGATTATTACCCAGCCAAACCCAGAGTCTGGAGCAGGGCAGAAGACCCACAGCAAAGTACAGTGGCTCTTCATTGTCCATCAGGGTTCTGTAGAACGCCAGATACTTCTTCATAGCTGGAGTTTGCTGAATAGGAGGCTCACCCTGTGGAGTATTAAGCATCTTCAGTCAATTCAGAAGCAACTTGAAATGTTTCACGTCTTTTTTTCTATTCTTACCTTGAAAAAGTATTGTTGGAGCATCGAATCGCCAAAACTTTTGTAGCTTGAGTATCTTTCTTTAAAGAAGTTCTTGATGTCATTGGGCCGGGTTATTTTTGCACTCATTTTCTTCAACATCTCAGTCACTTTCAGTACATAGTTAATGTCTTGGATGGTGAAGTTGACGTATCGCTCTGCCTGCAGGCTGCCATTCTGCATTTGTGTCAGGAAATCCACCCGGATCGTCTCATAGGCGATGTCTATATTGTTCTCCCAGAGAAGTTCATAAACATCCGTCGTACATTTAGTTTTCAAACTGTTATTTGGACTGTTACATAAATCAACATCTCAGGAAAATGTTATGGTTTCAAATCAAAATATGACTTCCTGTTATGAAACAGGTCATCATTTCATACATGTCCACATTAGTGGACACCAGGACTTAAAGCATGTTTATTATACATTTTTGGAGACACAACAAATAGATATTATTATGAAAATCTGGCCAATTAGTACTTTGTGCTGTCCCAACAGCAATGTGAATAAAAACATGTTCCATAAAACATTCATAAAACATATGAATAAAATATCATATTTCAAAAATGTTATTTTTTCATTTTATCTTATGCTCTAAACAATGTAATGACATGAAAAAATACTAAATTCACAAAGGTATTTTTCTGGGTCTCAGGAGGATAAAGTGACTGTACTGCAAAAGAATGTGCAGAACTGGGTATAAGTTATCTGTTGAGAAGTAAATGGTTTTGTTTCTGTTGTTAGAAATGTGCAAGAAACTTCAGCGCATCCAAAAAGGGCCCGAACATGTATCCCAATACTGTTGAGCAGTTCTGCTTGAAAAAGGATTGCAAAATGCAATGCTGAGTTGCTCACACAGAAGCATATTTGCAACACTTCTCTCTAATAACACTGGTCTACAATTTTTTATTAGTTGTCTGCTTCAAATATAAAATGTGTTAATATGTATTTTGATGTGCTGAATTCAGATATGACAGTTAAAACAACTGACTAGCTACTGTTGCCAAGAAACTTAAGTTTTTACATTTTACAACTCTGTATGTTCTGTAGCTAGTACCTGTCGCCTGCCCTGTTTACACTTTAAAAATCAGCAAAAGGGTTATATAAATCAAATTTATTATGAAACAAAAGGCAAAAAACTATATAGTTCAGTCCTAATGGTGTCTACTTGCTGCTTCTTGGCTTGTCTCTTGTATTCATTAAATGGAGCATGTCTTGTCACTGTCCATCACTGATGGGCTCCATTTGCTCCATCTGCAGTTATCTGCACTGTTCATACAAGTATGAAGCATCTCTGCTCACTTTGACTAAACAGAAATGTGACTCTTTGCCAAGTCAAACACTACCACATAAGAGAGCATGATACTGTATGCCAGTAATTTCTAAAACTCCAGATACTTCCTCATAGTTGGAGTTTGCTAAATGGAAGACGCACTCTGTGGAATTGAGAATATTAAGCATCTTCAGTGAATTTAGAAACAGCTTGTGAGTGGTTTTTTCTTTGATTACTTGTTCTTACTTTTAAAAAAATTGTATGAGCATTAAATCACCAAAACTTTTGTAGCTTGAGTATCTCCCATTAAAAAAGTTCTTGAGGTCATTGGGCCAAGTTACTTTTGCACTCATTTTCCTCAACATATCAGTCATGATCATACACAGTTAATGTCTTGTATGGTAAAGTTGACATATTGGTCCGTCTGCAGGCTGCCGTTCTGCATTTGTATCAGGAATTCCACCCGCATCGTCTCATTGGCGATGTCTGTTTTGTTCTCCCAGAGAAACTCATAAACATCCATGGCAGAATTCATTTTCAAACTGTTTGGACTGTTACTGTGAGGAGCTTGACAGTGGGGTTAAGGATCCGCTTGCAGGCTCAGTTACAATCTGAGTCATACAGGCAGGGTCAATCATCAGAAAACACAACAACAGAGTCAAGGCAAGGCTTAATGTAAAAGAAAATTACACATAGGTTGTACTATAAACCGTTACACTTTAATTCCTAGCCATTCCATGTTTTTCCTGTCTAGCTTCTAGCCTTGCCTAGCCTAGCCTAGTTTCGATACTTGAACTTTTTCTATTGTGGACTGACTGTTGATCATTTGCTGCCAGTACTGACCTTATGCCTACTGAGATTATATGCAGTGTTCTGTTGTATGTTTTACGTGTGGATTGATTAGGAATTTGACGATGTATCGTGTGGGCTGTATGTGTTAGAGTTTTTAGAGTTTTTAGCCTGCTAACAGGTGTTATATCATACAGGAATGTGCTGTTATGAAATGCCCACGAGTGATCTATCAGCTTTATTGATGTCAATACACAGGTATTCGCCTTTTATTCCTTTTTTTTATTGTATTTTATATTCTTGTCTTGTGTTAATATGTGATTAACTTTATGGTGCAGTGTAAATTGGTATTTTATTCAATTGTTACATATGGAGTTCACATTACATGAGTCCCTTTCGCACCGCTTTAGTTCTAGAACTAAAAGTACAGTACTAAAGTACTGGGCCGATTTTGCGCAAACTATTTCCCAGTACCATTTAAAGGGTTGCATTCGCACCGAGAGTGGATACTAAGAAGTGATGTAAGCCAGTCGACAGCAACATCATTTGTGCGTGGCGTTCAACAACAAAAACAAAGGACAACGACGTTAACAACAGGAGGATGGAGGACGTTGTGATTGGAGCTGTGTTTTTGTTGTTTCACAATAATGGACATGGAATGTTTACACAGTATGTGTTTACATGGCGTTTTAAATCATGGCGGGTGAGGGCGTTTTCGTACACGTTTAGCCAATCAGCATACACTTACGTCACGATAGTTCCTATGGAACTGTTTTAGACCCTACTCTGAAGTAGGAGCTAATTTAGTTCCTCCAAAACGGAGTTCCGGGAACTAAAACAGTTCCTAGTTCCTGCGGTGCGAACATGCCAAAAAGTGGGTTGTTCCACAATTAGTTTGGGTACTATGAAAAGGTTCCTGCGTTGCGAAAGGGCCTATACACTGGGGAGAGGAATGTGCTATTATGAAATGCCCACGAGTGATCTATCAGCTTTATTGATGTCAATCCACAGACAGTGGCCAGTCCCTGTTGGGTGTGACTGTTAATAAACCTGCTCCAGTGAATGGAAGTGGCAAGTGTCCTGGTCTTTCTTGTACACAACGCCAAGGGGAGTAACAGGGGCCGAAAACAAACCAGTTATATAAGCAACAGACAAACAAACAACACTCAGCAAAGTGTGTGTGTGCAACTTTTATAGAGATGGAGAGGCACAGGTATGGAATGGTGGGCAGGTGGAACGTGGGGGGAGGGATAAAAGACCAGGTCCATGTAATGGAGGAACTGGAGACTGAGACAGAGGCAGAGCAGGAAGCCTGGGCGGAGCAGGAGACCACCGTAAATGGCCTCCTTGGCCATGGCATAACAAACAAAGAGTTCAGAAGTGTGCATCAACGCCTTGAGAGGTACTGAGGAGGTCACCTCGGGAGGTTCTGCAATGGAAGCCATCACCTCATGAGAAGCTGGAGTGGGCTCTGGAGCAGATTCAAGGACTCAAGCTGTCTCGGGAGCAGACTCATGGACTGGAACGGGCTCTGGAGTGGATTCAAGGACTGGAGTGAGCTCTGGATCACACTCATACAGTAGATTGGAGCGAGCTCTGGAGGCTCTTGGACTGGAGCAGACTTCCGGGGAGTTCTGGACTGGAGCAGACTTCCGGGGAGTTCTGGACTGGAGCAGACTCTGGGACAGCCAGTGCTGAGCCCCTTGGAATACCAGCTGCTCTAGCTGAAACCAGTGGTGGGTCCACCAAACTGGAGATCAGCCCCAAATGTCTTTGGAACGCCCGAGTGACATTAAGTGCAACGTTCACTATGACCGGAAACACAGGAATGGCATGCGTGACATCAGTGACGGCTGGAGGCTCAAGGCTGGTGGCCGTCTTGGGAACAGACTCTTGGCTGGCAGCCATCTTGTGAAGAGGATCTAGGGAGGCGCCATCTTGGGAAGAGATTCTGAGCTGGCAGCCATCTTGTGAATAGACTCTGGGCTGGCAGCCATCTAGTGAAGAGACTCTCCATGTCGTGAACAGTGTAGCAAATTAGCTCAAAGTGAGATGAACATAATTTATCATAATGGGTTGTTATCAATTATATATTCATCTACAGGAATTAACTGTAGCATTAATAGTACAATAAAATGATTTGTTCGTCTGCAGTACGGACAGTTTCAATCGTCTATTGACTCTAAGGAAAATTATTTCTCTGGTCACAAAAAATAATTTCCTTATTAATACATCGCTCATTAGCATGTAACAAAACCGGAACGTTAAAGTGACCTCGTTTCCGTGAGCTGCAGACACAGACAACCAAGTGTGAATACATATGGATGTTTATTAAACTACACTACAGGGGAACATGTAACATTGAACTAAACACAAACATACACACATTAAACATAGATGCCAACGCACGGAAGGCATGGAGAGAGAGAGAGAGAGAGAGAAAGAGAGACAGACAGAGAGAGAGCGCTCACACGCAAGAGAGAGAGCATAATGGCAGGATTTGCACATCAGCTAAACACAACCTGTTAGAACCATCAAAGAATTACATCACCTTAATCAAAAGGGGTCGAAGCCTAGAAGCGCATCCCCAAAAGGGGAGTCGCGAGGTTTCCACGGTGATGTGTGTCTCTCAAGGTAAAAAGAAGAACGCGCCTTTTGGGTGTGGGCGATGTTTTATCTGGCCCTGTTACACCCATTTTTGGTCGGTCTGACCAATAACAAGGCACATAGTTTCAGTGGGAAAGTGTTTCTTTGTCTCACTTGACAACTCATTTGCATGTTTTATGACTGTTCTGCTCGATAGGTGTAATTCTTCCCACAGTACCGTAAGAATATCATGATGCATTTCACGAGGTCACAGTGTACATCATTGTTTGAGAAATAAAGAGCAGATCATTTTGATATCAAGAAAGAGACATCTAGCAGATATTAAACCAGAGATACATTCATACACCTGAATATGAGTATTTAGAGCTTTCTAATACAAATAACGAGTGGTCACTAGGCTAATATAATAAGGAAACATACAAACAACACGTGCCTATACCAGATATATTTATAACTGCTTTATTATGGCCTAAATAAAGAAAATGTATTTATGTGTGTGTGTGTGATGTGTATTTGAAGTTGTGGAGACCACTGGTCTAGTCAGGCCGTTGGTGCCTGGCACAGGGGGGTCATTCACTCCTTTTCGGAAGGTGTTTGAAGTTTGATAGGGAGACCAGAGAGGTGACCTGCTTAGCATCTTTTGATAGTGGGGAAAAACCATTGGCAATTTAGCACCCATATAAAGGTCGAATGTGGGGCCAGGTCTGTGAATTATATGCAAATGTCCAAAGGCTAAAAGGGGTCTCTTGAGACAATAAGTTCCAATGACCATTAAGGATGATAAGCAGATGCTACAACAGGCTCTGGTGCAGTGCCACTTTCCTCCTCTGCGACCCCACAGTGACAGATAAACCACTCAGAATTAAAGGGGACTTAGTAGGCCCCTTTTTACAAGATGTAAAATAAGTCTCTGATGTCCCCAGAGCGTATATGTGAAGTTTTAGCTCAATATACCCCACAGATACATTTTTGCCACTTTTAGGGATATGAGCCAAAATGCGCTATTTTGAGTGTGTTGCTTTAAATGCAAGTGAGCTGTTGCTCCCGGAGAAGAGGGCGGAGCTTGGTTTCAAAGTCAGTCATCTGATTATACTGTGCATAATAAATTCGTGTTTATGAATTACACAGACGGGGAGCACAGCAGGATAAAAATAACATCATAGCTGGTCTCATGCTATCACAAACTTTATAAGTCCCACTTCTGATTATGAGCTCAACAACTTCAAGCGATCGACTCACATTGCTCTCATATGCAACTTTTAACTAGCACATTCCTATTCACGATCATTCTGGTAGCACTTGAAGGCAGCATCAGTGCAAACACACAGAGACAATGATAGCTTTAGCAATAAGCCTTACAGAGTGCCAAGCAGCTCTTTCAGAAAGGAAATTTGGAAAACAAATGCATGATACTTACTTTGTCTAGAACTGACGTTCACGCACGAAGCGTTGGTATTGATTCATAAACATTTAGGGGACTTTACCGATTTTTTCCGGGGTATTTCCTTTGAAAATGAAATTTAACCACAGTGTCCTCGGCTCAGAGGGGGGATTATGGCGACTCCTATGTTTATTAGTCCATCCCAAAACACAACACTTGAAAAACCTCTTTGGCGCTGACATTGTATATATCTCCTGTAATGGTGGACCGCAGCTTCTCACTCAGGGCTGTGTTTATGCTAATAGGGCATAGAGCGTCACAAATGGACACAAACTTTTTCCCCTCAGTGACGTGCACAGAGGAAGAATCTGAAACGGCTTGTTTGGAGAGACTGTTTATGATTTATTGGTTTTATTAAAAAATGAGTTGGTGGATTTTTAACATTATAGGCTGGTTGTTTTCACACACTGCGGCCACACAGCTGTGTTCAAACACCGTATAAAAGTGATTTTTGCAATAATAGGTCCCCTTTAAAGCATTCATGAAGTCCTTTAACTCGCACTTGAATCTGCCTTTAGGCAACCATGATTTTATAGGCTCATTAAGACTGGGTCCATAACTGGCCTGGGTAGCTCCATGAATACTGCTGGATCTATGCGTGGCTGAGTATTCTGTAACGAGGAACGTGACAACGAGGTTGAGGATTGAATTGCTGGCTTTATTACAATCTGAGTCATACAGGCAGGGTCAATCATCAGCAACCACAACAATAGAGGCAAGGCATAATCCATATATAGGCATAAGGTCAGAGCAGAAAACAATCAACAATCAGTCCACAATAGAAAACAATCCAGGAATCAAAATTAGGCTTGGCAAGGCAAGGCAATCCCTTACAAAAATGTCCTGTGGTACTGCAGCAGTCCTACATAAATTTACCACACAACAAATGAGCAGAGCTAAATATGACAGGATTACCATAGCACTTTCTGTTGTACAGTATCACAAGAATTTACCATTAGATGTCATATGTGGTTTTTCTGTTGTTTTTGTGTTGTAATTCCAACACAAGCTAAATATGACATGATTACCACAGCACTTTCTATATAGCATGAATTTACTACAGAAAAATACAATGTGTATTATTTGTATGGTTTTTGTGTGATATTTCCAAAGCTGGCAGAAATATAATGCTGTTGAGTGCAGTGTGTCAAATAAAGTAATGTGATATTTTTAAGGTTACAATAAGATCTGAATTAATATATGATGAAAATGCCAGCTGTAATTAACTGCTAAAGTATTTTACAATATAAACAATTGTCTGATCTCACTTTATCATAATTGAAGAGTTTATTAAACTACAAATTAATTCCCTAACACAGATAGTACATTCTCACAAAAATGTTCGTTTTATGATTTCAATTTAATTTATGACAGATGTGTTATATTGTAACTCTACCATCTATAATGTAATGACAACATCAATATGTCTAAGATATGAAATATAGTCCAGTATGTATTGTGTTTTATATACAGTGGTGTGAAAAAGTGTTGGCCCTCTTCCTGATTTTTTATTTTTTTGCATGTTTGTCACACTTTAATGTTTCAGATCATCAAACAAATTTAAATACTAATCAAAGATAACACAAGTAAACACAACAAGTTTTTTTATTATGAAGGGAAGACAAAATCCAAAACCCACATGGCCCTGTGTGAAAAAGTGCTTGCCCCCTAAACCTAATAACAGGTTGAGTCTGTTACAGCGCTGTGGAGGAATTGTGGCCCACTCATCTTGGCAGAATTGTTGTAATGTGGGTTTGGATTTTGTTTTCCCTTCATAATAAAAAACCTTTCATTTAAAAACTGCATGTTGTTTACTTGTGTTATCTTTTATTAATATTTAAATTTGTTTGATGATCTGAAATATTAAAGTGTGACAAACATGCAAAAAAAAAAAAAAAAAAAAAAAAATCAAAAACTATATATATATAGTACACAATATAATCATACACACACATAATCATACATAATTATACACATAATAACATTAATAATTATATTATGCACACAGGCATTTACCCTTGTGTTGCTCGCTGCCCGTTTCCATGGCAATGGCGACTCTACTTTGGCTCACTTTTGGATTTTGAACCGTGACGTCAAGCCTTCCTCAACCATAGATATATATACTGACTAGATATCGCCTCTGACGCTGCTGTCCATAGCAACGATGCGTCAGCGCGGCCGCCATCTTGGGTCGGGGGAAGCCGCGTCTACTCTGCATTAGTTAACATTGGCAGAGAACTATCAACGATTAAAATCACCTTAATTTGCTTAATTTTCAACCGATTTTCAAGCCGTTTGGTTTATTATAAATGTCAGACATATATTTATGATAGAACATAGATTAATTAATTATTTTACTTATAAGTAAAATAATTAATTAATCTATGTTCTATCATAAATATGTGATATATCATATACAATACAATACTTAGACACACCTACATAACTAATTAATTTGTTCTACAATGCACAAAACAATTACAAGGATGCTGATAGTGATATGAAAAAAAACATGAATAATATAAAGTATATATAAAATATAAATAAATAAATAATAGAGCAAAATTTAAATTAATAAAGGCACGAGTTAAACAAACAAAGCGGGGAAAAAAACAATTATGGACTTCCTGACCAACAGACCTCAGAATGTTAGGATGGGGAACCTAACATCTGCCTCTAGGCAGAAATTAAATCATCATAAATCGTCCAAATCTCTTTTCTTAGGTTTTTGGTTTGTTCCAACTGACAGACATGTATTTATGATCGAGTCCAGAGAAAATTGAAGCTTTTGATATTAATCTACTTCAAAACTAGGTGTAAGTTTATTATTCTTCCACTTCAGTGAACTTAAAATTAACTATTGTTACTTACCTTAACCTAGTCTACTGCACACAAAATGGCTACAATGGTGTTATATCCATACTTAAAACTACATGTTAATTAAAACATTTGAATTGTACTGGTTTATTTTGTACATCAGCAAGCCTGCAATACAATGACCCAGCGTAAAATGGTTATATAACACAAAAACAAACATAACGTGCGTACGTAGTGTGAAAACATCTTCCAGTATTTACAACAGCTTATTAAATGATTAGGCTACAGTATATAACAGGTTAACCATTCTTTGAAAACATCCAGTTCATGAAAATATCTACTACAGCACAAAAGTCCGGCATCTTCAGAGTTGATCTGAATGCCGGGAAACTTTGGCGCTTCCTTCAGATCCCCGACCCAAGATGGCGGCGATGTTGACGTATGCTTAGAGGCCCAAGACGACATCTAGTCAGTATATATATCTATGTTCCTCAACCGCCAACCGCGAACCATCAATTTGTAAAATGTTGCGTTTCTGGTTATTTCATTTTTCTGAAGAAAACACAGTCGAAACGGGTCTATCGAGCTCACTGAAGACACGCACATTCACGACAAAACATTAAGGAAGAATGGTATTTCTCAGAGGAAGTTATTGTCAGCTGGCCAGAGTAGATTTCGTTTTCGTAGAGAAACCAGAGTAGATTAAGTGCTTCTGCTGTTCTTTTATGTGCATATGCTAAGTGTGTTGTTGTATTTGTCAGTTTAATTTACCAAGCGAGCACATATCACTCTATTTAAATGAGATAGTAACAAGTATCAATATAACGAAACTTGATTTAGACCGACTGGAAATAACATACAGCTCTTCATTAAAAGAGCAAGTTCATAAGAGTTATTTGTTCATAAATTGGACACTGAAATTGTCCAAAAAGGCCCAGCTCAATAGTGTCATGTTTGTAAACTGAACTACATTGGTGGATCAGTACATAGTATAGCACTTTTCATGATTTAATAGATTAATAAGATTCATACTGAGTTCGGTGTCACTACCATGTGTTTTCTGTGTGAGTTAAACAAGTAAAGAGTGCTGCTGCAGAAATCTACTTGTGTTCCGTATTGCACTGTACATGTATGTAGGTAAGAACTGTCATTCATATAGATTGTCTATCCTAGCTGTTAATTGTTATGTTGGTTTTACATTTAAAAGGATATTAATGAGTAAAACAAAAATCTCAGCTACTAAGTTCAATCAGCTGACAGCCCTATTGTTGACGTGTTTTTATATTACAGAGTCAGGCCTGGATGAAAACCTGCTTAAAGAGAGAGGTAGATTAACTGGAAGATAAAGCCTGGTGCTGATGTACCCGTTATAGGCTAAATGAAGAATTGTAAACCCGAAAAAGCTCAGATGAAGCTGACAAGACTGTCAGCTCAGCCTCAGTAAATATGCTCTTTTTGCCAGTCTTTTTTATATATATATATATATATATATAAACAGAAACAAAGACTGGACAGCATTTAATGCAGCAACTAATTAAACACAAGTCCACAAGAAAACAGGCGAAAAATAGTAGGCTAAATACTATAAAACAGTCAATTCCAGTTTTTCAAAACACAATACCACAAAAGACAATGAATGTTTATGCTGCTTATGTATCTTTTCAAGGCCCCTGTAAATGAATCAGTTCAAGAAATGCAAAGAAGTATAGAAGGGCTACCGGAAGAAAACAGCGGCTCAGAGAGGAACTTGAAAACTGTAAGGGACAAATTAGTGGACTGAGATCTCGAGTCACATCTTTCAGGTATTTATATTTGATCTAAACAAAAACTTCTCACAAAATGAGGAATATTATAAAGCAGTTACAGTAAATAGTAAACAATAATGCTCTCTAAGAAGTTGATGCAGTTGTTATAGAGCCAATATTTACCAGATCTTAAAAATGACTTTGATCTGTCAGTACAGTCAGGTTGATCATGTTAAATAACCAGTTCATTTAGATGTTACCACATAAAGTTCTCCAGTGAAGTGCAGACATGATGCAACTGTTGTAAATGGCAGCTTCATTGATTACACTCTGTATCATTTTAAACATAGTCTAAAGTCTCTAGTATAATATGTTTTTATAGAAAAATTTCAAAGCACCTTTTTTGTTTCTCTAAATTGTTTATAAGATAAAATAAATTGTTAAAATCTTGTTTCAGAGATCCCTGGATTCTCAATGAGCTGAGAAGGCTAAGGACAGAGGTACGACCTCAAACTGGAAGTGAGGTAAATAGAAAATTGTATTTAGAAAAAAATCTTAAGTATCAGTCCTCAAATTTGATTGACCTGTTGGTGGTCCAAGACATTTCACTGTTTGTATTACTCTGTTCACAATATTCCAGATTATGTATGTGGTGCTCAGTAGAAGCAGGTTGGAGAATGGATTGATCTGAATTGAGGAGCGTTTTTTTTTTTTTTTTTAAAGCCCTCAATGCTCCTATTTAGTGAATAGGGAGCAGAAAAAGAAAACCTAGAGTGGAATATGTGTTTCTCACATTCTAAACACTCTTTGTCACACACAGTTTCATAATGAACTGAAAACATTTGTACACTTCTCATGATAATATAAAATCTCTACTAGTGTTTTTCACAGTTGCTTTGGCAAAACATCTGTCAAACAAACTAAAAACGAAGTCTGTGCCATTGTCAAATTGCAAAATGAAATAACCTGCGTGTAATCAGGGATTTCTTTGATGCACGCAAATATACCAGATTTACGGTAATTATCTGTGGAATTATTGGTGGAAATTAAATTATTGGTGCAATAACAATGTTTGAATTTTCATATTGTCAATTGTCATATCTGAATTCAGCACATCAAAATACATATTAATTAAAACATTTTATCTTTGAAGCAGACAACTAATAAAAAATTGTAGACCAGGGTTATTAGAGAGAAGTGTTGCAAATATGCTTCTGTGTGAGCAACTCAGCATTGCATTTTGCAATCCTTTTTCAAGCAGAACTGCTCAACAGTATTGGGATACATGTTCGGGCCCTTTTTGGATGCGCTGAAGTTTCTTGCACATTTCTAACAACAGAAACAAACCCATTTACTTCTCAACAGATAACTTATAGCCAGTTCTGCACATTCTTTTGCAGTACAGTCACTTTATCCTCCTGAGACCCAGAAAAATACCTCTGTGAATTTAGTATTTTTTCAGGTCATTACATTGTTTAGAGCATAATATGAAACATGATATTTTATTCATATGTTATGCTATATCCTCTGTAGAATGTAGTCTGTGAGTTTTTTTTTTTTATAACACTTTATATCGGGGGTATCACACTCGGCTCCTGGAGGGTAACTGTCCTAGCTTTGTTCTAAACCTGCTCCAACACACATATCGGTAGTTTTTAAACCAAACTAAAGGGCCGCTTGTCATTTCTTTATTAATGTATATTATTCATGTCCATTTTTTTTATTTTGCAGAAAAAGTGAGATGTGCTTTCCCTATTCTCAGCCTCAGACGTCACGCCCACGGACCGTTGGCTAAACATCTGATGCATATGGCACACAAAAGTGGAAACACTTCAGGAGTTTCGAAGTCGTTATCGGATTGGTTGAATTATACAGGATTTCTGGGAGACGTGTGTGTCGCGTTCTTTAACGTTCCACCTGGAAACAAAGATGCCGTGGCGCCGAACTCCTCATGAAAGGATCAACTAACCGCTGTTTTTTTTTTCTTATGTAAGGAACAAGACAGGAAATACAAGGAACAGGCTAGGAATTGAACCAACAGACAAACAAACAAACAATACTCAGCAAAGTGTGCGTGGGATAGGGATGGCTGACGTGAAACTGACGTTTCGACACGGTGTCGAGATCCCGAAGTGCAGATGTTTCGAAACACTGCTCCGAAGCGTGATTTTAAACACCCATGTCACGTGACTATGGTGATTCGAAGCTCCGGCGCGTGTCACAAGTGTTTCGAGACGTGTTTGATTGACAGGGTCGGGTACAAATCACACAATTGCACATCTGTCTCAACCTAACTCCCACAAAGTATAAAAGTAGAGTTAACGCATCTTCACTTCGTGGGTTTTTGTGAGAGGAGAGATATTTTGCGATACAGTGATATTTATAGTGTAATTTGGTTAATTATATTTAGGCTACATTAAAAGTTATTATTAAGATATTGATAGATAGTCTATAGACACTGACAGATAATTAGGATAGATATACTGATACATTCATATAGGCATACATATACATTCATATAAGTTAGATAGTGACATCATGTTACAGATAGGATATCATAGGCTAGTTGATAGATAGATTATTTCATATTGCAATTACATAATAATGGAAGCTCCACACAAGAGATGCCGGCCCTCTGTGGTGTGGGAGCATTTCCATTTGGAAACTCAAAATAAAGTGAGATGTATTATTGCAGTGGCGGCTGCTGGTCTTTCGAAGAGGGGAAGCTAATTTTCGGCCTACATCATAAAAATTGTCCATTTATTTATACATAAATTATTTTCAAGAAAATGCTCTGTGACCCTGTCGTACCAACTAGGCGTCTTTTCCAGTGACTTGACCAGTGTCCTCTCAATGGCCAGCAGAGCTAGGCTGCTTAAACGGCCTTGGCCCATTGTGTTACGGGTGTAGGACTTGAGCCGCTTTAAACAGGAGAAGCTCCTTTCTACACCTGCAGATGTAGCTCCAATTGTTGCCACTAATGAGAACGGTTTGTAAAGCTGAGGCATTGCACTGTCCGACTCCATGTCTTTAACCCTCTGGGGTCTGAGGGTGTTTTGGGGGCCTGGAGAAGTTTTGACATGCCCTGACATTTGTGCTTTTTTCAGTTGCTTATAAATATATAAATGGCTAAAGTCTAATAACACTGTAAACAGCAAAAACAGGGCTACAATAATATGTTAGCAGCACTTATGTACTTGATTTTGTTTTTGAGAAAACAACGTTTATGCGTGGTTAGTGAAAAACTAACATTTTGAAGTCACTGAATAAAAAAACACACAGAACATTTGTTCACAAGACTTCTGAGAACTAGATCTTGTAGCCTAGAATTTTTGCTTCAAAATAATGTGAAAATCATCTTGTTTATTTGCTCACAAAAACAATATATTGAATTTTTGACTAAAAAGGGTCTATGCGAGAAGGCGTCAACCTTCACATTCACACCTGAGAAGACAGGCCTGCATAATGAGCTTCATAATGAGCTTCATAATGAGCCATTTAGTCAAGTATGTGACTGAGAGGAAGAGTTACAAGAAAGAATATGAGGACAAAATAAATTTAAATATATATATATATATATATATTTGTAGTTTAAGTATATATTTAGCTATCACACAAACTAACTTGAGATTGACTTGTGAGTGCAGTTAAACATTTTATTAGGAACAATCAAAGCTGACTTTTTAGCATCATTACTCCAGTCACATGATCCTTCAGAAATCATTCTAATATCATTCTCTGATTTGCTGCTAAAAAACATTTATTATTATGTTGAAAAGAGCTAAGAAGAATGTTTTATTTTTTTGATGAATAGAAAGTTCAGAAGAACAGCATCGTTTGTAACATGATACATGTCTTTGTCATCACTTGTGTGCTAAATAAAAGTTTTAATTTCTATATATGCTGTCTCCAAGCTTTTGCACCTGGCATTTTCATAGTGTATATTGTTTATGTGCTCTGAAGGGGAAAAACAACAACACATTTAGAAATTCTGGGTTATATCTCTCAGCAGATCTTCTTCCAGAAACAGAAAGTATCCGGGATGAACTTGTTTGTTTCCGCTGACAGCATTAGATATGAGTTGACATCGCATTGGTTTCATACGGATTACTTTAACATAGAATATTTGTTTTTGTATTCATGCTGTTTTATTTACAGAGCACACAGAGAATGCACCCTGTTTATTTTCTCTATTTTTTTAAAAGCACATTGTTTTGTTGTTATTATGACTATACACAAATAAAAGTAGACCCTTTGCAGTTTCAAATGATACCTTGCTCTTTCAAAACTCATGGAGTATTTTTAGTTTGTTTCGCTTCATAAAGAAAAACGAGACTGAGATTATAGGGGAAGCCGAGCTTCCCTTGCAGTCTTAAAGAAATCCCCACTGATGTATTGTGATAGGCAGCTAGCCTACTGTAATAATACGTCATCCATGATGCGCCATTTGAGGAGCACTCATCCTGCCCTTTTGGGGGGTGCAGAGGATGGTAACATTGCTCCTGCACCTAGGCCGCCTATTGGCACCGCTGGGCCATCTAAGCAAGCTATGCATTGTATGAAATCTAAGTCAGATTACAAAGTATTGAGACACTGTTTAGAAAATCCATATTTTTAAAAAGACTTAGGCCTATGTCAACCCTACAACTTAACATCCCAATCACAATTAACAATCGTGTTAAAAATAGTTTCACTGAGAATATTTAAAAATAGCACCTCACAAACTTAGCCAATGTATTCAATATAGTTCTATATTCATACATATATATATATATGTATGGATCTATGTATGTATGTGTGTGTGTGTGTGTGTGTATATACACACTTCTTTGTTCAGGAAGGTTTCAAACTAATGAACCAACAGATTAGTCTTTATAGCTGTGGACTATTTCAATCTAAATAATTTAAATGTATTTGACTGAAAATAAGTTTTACTCTTCTCTTTTATAAGGCAGACAAAAGGAATTGGATGAGGCTCTTGTAGACATGGTGGTGAAGGATTTGCAGCCCTTCACTATTGTGGAGGATATGGGTTTCAGGGCCTTTGTGAACAAGCTTGATCCAAGCTATGTCCTCCCATCCCGGAAGGTACTTAAAACGATAGTCACTGAAAGGTATAACAGCACCAAGGAGAAGACAACGAGAGACCTACAAAAGGCAGAATTTGTTAGTCTTACGGCTGATATGTGGTCAACCATCAATATGGAGGGATATCTTGGTGTAACTTGTCACTACATTACACCAGAAGCAAAGATGGTAACTGTTGTATTGGGTGTAAGGAGGTTTTACCAAACCCACACAGCCCAGCATCTCATGGAGGCTAAAACCTTGCTCATGTCTCAGTGTATGCTCAAAGTTCAGTGTATGGTGACTGGCAATGCATCCAACATGATCTTAAGTGCCCAGCTACTGAAGCTTCGACATATCCCATGTTTTGCACATAACTTCAATTTGATAGTGAAAAAGGCCCTAGATGAAACCCCACTCATCAATGAAATACGCCAGAAAGCCAGAAAGATAGTGGGGTTGTTTAGATCCAGCTGCAAAGCAAAGGACAAACTTGTGGAGATGCAGGGCTTGATGGGCAGACAAACTCTGAAACTGATACAGGAGGTTGAAACGAGATGGAACAGCACTTTTGACATGCTGCAACGCTTATATGATCTACGAGAGCCAGTGGCTGCTGCTATTTCTATTTAAACTGTGATACTGCTCTGCTGACAAGTTCTGAGTATGACATAATTCAAGAATCACTGTCATTACTGCAACCATTTAAACTTGCTACAACAGAGTTGTCAGAGGAACAGAGAGTATCCGCCTCAAAACTCATACCACTTTACAGGATGTTGCAGCACAAGCTTGTAGAGAAAATAGGCCTTGCAAAGCAGGAATCAACTGTACAATTAGGTAAGCCACAATGACCATACTGCCAATGTTATTGGCCATAAGTGTCATATTGTTGTCATTAATATAATTAATATGGTTTGCTCCTGTTTTGCACAGGCTCACACCTGCAAGAAGGTCTGCAGTCCAGATGTGGTGGGTATGAGTCATTTAGAGCCTAGGCATTGGCTACACTGCTGGACCCAAGATTCAAAATTGTGGCTTTTGGAAATCCTGCCAAAGGCCAGGAGGCTGAAAAACACCTCACACTGGAGTGCGCTTCGCTGATGCGTTCAAACTCACCAACTCATGGTGAGCACTTTCAATCTTATTAAAATCTAATTTTATGGAGTTATATCATCTGTATAATTATGTAACTTCATATGTGACATGAGTTTAGACTTTGTAAATAATTGCTATTTTCACTTGTTCAATCAGAGTCACAATGGTCAGCATCAGGTCCATCATCATCATCAACACCAGCTGAAAGCCAGGACTGTTTATGGGAACTTTTTGATAATCGTGTAGGTGAATTCCACACGACATGCAGTGCTACAGCTGATGCCACAGTGGAAGTAAAAAAGTACCTCACAGATGCATTTCTGCCCAAAATGGAAGATCCCCTAAAGTACTGGAAGGAGAGAGCAGTTATTTTTCCTACTCTGTACGTTCTAGCTAAAAAGTATCTGTGCATGCCAGCGACAAGTGTCCCTTGTGAGATAATTTTTTCAAAGGCTGGAGAAATTCTATGTAAAAAAAGAAGAAGGCTAAGTTCATCAACAGCAGAACAATTAATATTTTTAAATAAAAATCTCTATATTTAAAAAAAGGAAGACATTGTGGCTTGATGTATTTTATTGTCTATTTGTCATTACCAAAGTAACACTTATTCACAAAGTGTTCATTCAGATGTCAGATCGATGTTTCAAAACTTTACAAGAAGAGAACAATAAAAAAACACATTTTAATTGTTTATTATAATTTTGTAAAAGTGACTGCTTCACCCAGAATTCGAACCCACGGAGACATCATTGCAATCGAGCACACTAACCACTCCCCCATATCACCTGGTGGCTTCACTGACACAACATACATTACAATTCGTCAATTTGCTCAATTGTTTCTTTGTTGACGCTGTTTCAGAGCAATACTTGAAAATGCCCACTAGGTGTCACTGTAGAGACAGGTATCGAAACGTTTCGAAGCCTCGACACATTTGCTTCAACTGCTTCAATGTTTCACGAAGCCTAGCTCTGCCCACCACTAGCTCGCGTAAGTGTTGGCATACTTGGTCGCAGTTCTGTTGTTTAAATTATTTACTTGTTGGTAGGAAGGAATAGTTCATCTCCTACCTATTTCTACTCTGCATTTTCGTTGAGGTTTTTATGTTTGATTGCACTTACTGGTAATTAGAATAATTTGCGCCTCAGCTGAGAACGAGCCTGTGTGATTGTGCTAAGTGTTAGTTTCATCTTGAGCTATTAGCAGTCCTTTAACCTTATTGGCTGGGCTGATCAGAAGCCGGCCACAGCTGTTTTCACTCTAGTTTCCTAGACTATTTATTTGATGTCCGAGCGCTGATGCGGAAGAGTTCAGCCGTCGTGCTCAGCCTCCTCGTGTGAGGACCAACGAGTGTAAAGACAGACAACTTTTTCCTGCGTGACTTTAACTGAGTAACGACACCGAGCACACACTTAAGTATCGTTTTTATCTTCCCTCACACTTTTCTATGCCCTATCCTTCCACCTCTTTCATGTCTTTCCAAACCATTCCGGTTCTCTCTCAACCTCGCTCTTAAAAACACACGCAGAAGGCTATGTAACCCTGCTAACCTGCCCCCTATCTCTACATCTTCCACTGCACCTCTTTCTTTCTCTGTGTGTCTCTGAAATTGCCAGTCAGCTGTAAACAAAGCCGACTTCATTTCTGCTTTTTCCTTACAATCCACAGTCAGCATCCTGGGCTTGACTGAGACCTGGATTCGTCCAGAAGACTCAGCAACACCAGCTGCTCTCTCTCACAATTTCTCTTTCTCTCACACCCCAAGGCAAGTTGGCCGGGGTTGGTGCACTGGTCTGCTCATTTCAAACAATTGGAAATACTCAACCCACTCTCCCCTAGGCAATCTCAACTCATTTGAATCTCATGCCATTACTGTAACAGCCCCTATAAAACTCCAGATTGTGGTAATCTACCGTCCCCCTGGCCAAATTCTAGCCACCTTCCTAGAGGAGCTGGATGGGCTGCTGTCCTCTTTCACGGAGGATGGCACTCCACTCTTAGTCTTCGGCGATTTCAACATTCACCTAGACAGGCCTTATGCTACAGACTTCAAGTCACTCCTACCTTCGTTTGATCTCAAACGCCTCACCACTACTAGCACGCACAAATCCGGCAACCAACTTGACTTAATTTACACACGCAATTGTACTACAGATAACATTCTGGTACAACCACTACATATCTCTGACCATTTCTTCATTACATTTACTTTACATTTTGCTACCCAGGTGCCACCATCTCCCTTACCGGTTACTTTCAGACGCAACCTACGCTCCCTTTCCCCCTCCCTTCTTTCCTCTGTAGTATCCTCCCCTCTTCCCTCGCCTACCCATTTCTCATCTCTGGATGTGAATGCAGCTCCTGACACTTTATGCTCTACCTTAACCTCTTGTCTAGCCGACATCTGTCCTCTCTCCTGCAGGCCAGCACGGGCTGTCCCTTCTAACCCCTGGTTATCCGATGTTCTTCGTGAGAATCGGACCAAACTCAGAGTGGCAGAGAGAAAATGGCGCAAATCAAACAATCCTTCGGACCTGAGTAGGTATCAGTCTTTGCTTTCATCTTTCTCTACTGAAGTCCACACTGCCAAATCCTCACATTTCCACAAAAAGATCAACAGCGCTCCAGACATGCGTAATCTCTTCAGAACATTTAATTCTCTCCTCTGTCCCCCTCCTCCACCTCCCACCACTTCGATAACCGCTGACGACTTTGCCACTTTTTTCACAGACAAAACTAGAACAATCAGTAACCAGTTCTCAACTCCACACACACACAGGACCTCCAATCAACCACATCCACTGCTCTAACTCCCATCTTCTCCTTCTGTCCCCTCACCGAGGCAGAAGTATGCAAACTTCTCTCCAGCCATCCTACAACATGTCCTATCGACCCAATCCCCTCACACCTTCTCCAAAAAATCTCTCCCACACTCTTACCGGCACTCACACACATTATCAACACATCTCTCCTCACAGGCATCTTCCCCACAGCATTCAAGCAGGCTCGGGTAACCCCACTGCTCAAAAAACCTACATTAAACACTTCTCTTTTAGAAAACTACAGACCTGTCTCTCTCCTTCCATTCGTAGCAAAAACACTCGAACGAGTTGTCTTCAATCATCTCTCACGGTTTCTTTCACAGTACAATAAACTGGATGCTAAACAGTCAGGTTTCAGGAGTGGCCATTCAACAGAGACTGCGCTACTCAGTCACTGAAGCCCTGCGAATTGTCAAGTCCGATTCCAAATCATCAGTCCTCATTCTGCTGGATCTTTCTGCTGCTTTTGACACTGTCAATCATCAGATTCTCCTGTCTACCTTCTCATCACTGGGCATCACTGGGATTCCACTTCGCTGGTTTGAATCCTATCTCACCGGTAGATCTTTCAGGGTGGCCTGGGGAGGGGAGGTATCCAAACCACATCAACTGGTCACTGGAGTTTCTCAGGGATCGGTTCTTGTACCCCTCCTCTTCTCCACATACACTACATCACTAGGTCCCATCATACATGCACATGGCTTCTCCTATCACTGCTACGCCGATGACACACAGCTCTATCTCTCTTTTCAACCAGATGACCCAACGGTAGCTGCACGGATCTCAGGCTGCCTGGCAGACATCTCGGCATGGATGAAAGAACATCACCTACAGCTCAACCTGGCAAATACGGAGCTTCTTGTATTCCCTGTCACTCCGACTCTACAGCATGACTTCACGATTCAGTTAGGCTCATCAATGATTACCCCGTCAACTTCGGTCAGAAATCTTGGTGTAATCTTTGATGACCAGACTGCTCGATCCTGCAGGTTTGCACTACACAACATCAGAAAGATCAGGCCTTTTCTGACAAAGCATGCTGTACAACTTCTTGTCCAGGCCCTTGTCGTTTCTAGGCTGGACTACTGCAATGCCCTTCTGGCTGGACTGCCATCAAACACAATCAAACTGCTACAAATGATTCAGAATGCAGCTACACGACTGGTCTTCAACCAGCCCAAAAGAGCCCATGTTACACCTCTCTTCATCTCCTTGCACTGGCTACCAGTGGCAGCTCGCATCAAGTTCAAGACACTGATGCTTGCATACAGAACTACCACAGGCTCAGCATCCTCCTACTTCCACTAACTATTACGAACCTACATCCCCTGCAGAAGTCTGAGATCTGCTAGTGAGCGACGCCTTGTGGTACCATCACAGAGAGGCTCAAAATCACTCACCAGAACATTCTCGTTCACCATTCCTGGCTGGTGGAATAATCTTCCCACCCCTATCCGGAATGCTGGATCCCTGTCAATCTTCAAGCAACAACTGAAAACTCATCTTTTTTGGCAGTACTTGACTTCATCCTAAACTCAAAAAAAAAAAAAAAAAACTTAATCTTCCCTCTATCTTTCTGTCCTTCCCTTACTAGCTTGTACTTATTTGAACCATGACTGAGACTTGGTGTTACAAGCACTTCCTCTGTCTGATTGCCTCTTCAAGATGAATCACTTTTTGTATTCCCGTATTGTAAGTCGCTTTGGATAAAAGTGTCTGCCAAATGATTAAATGTAAAGGTAAAGTGAATCATTCCAAAAATTCTGAGCTTCAAAACAACCAAAAAGTAGTCAAAAAGACTTTATGCAATAATTCAACTGCAGTCAAACTATGTTTTTATAATGAGGAACAGACCACGTTTTAGAGAATAATAAATATATATATATATATATATATATATATATATATATATATATATGTATATGTATTAGTATATTACTTTATAGAGTCAGGACAGTGACTTGTTAAAATGCTTTTATTGCAGTGGTTCTATGATAGAGTGCACACTATTGGCAAATGTACAGTAAATAGGCCACTGTGTTTAATATAGTTAACACAGATATGCATGGGATTTAACCACCTGTTGATCAGACTTTTAAGGTTGATTTGGCTTTATAAAGGGGGTAAGGATCAGGAAGCATGCATATGGACTCTAATACAAGTATAAGGTGTCCTTAAAGGGGTTATATGATGCTTTTTTTAAAGATCATTATTTTGTGTATTTGGTGTAACAGAATATGTTGACATGCTTTAATGTTCGAAAAACACATTATTTTTCAAATAGCTACTGTACATTATTGTAGGTCCTCTATGCCCCGCCTCTCTCAATCCGACAAGCGCAATCTTCTCTGATTGGTCAACTGGCACAGTGCATTGTGATTGGCCGAACACCACAAGCACGAGTCGGAAATATAACGCCCCTTTCCGTAATCGCCAGCTTTAGCTTTCAAAATAAATGTAAAGACAGTTAATAATGTCCTTAGTTTTACCATCAGTTCAAGGTTACTATCAGTACTGTCGGAAGGCCAAATAAAGTGCTTTTGCTTTCGTCTAGAAACACACAGCTTCTCCCTGAAACCAAGCCTTACGCAAATATTTCCACATCGTGACGTAGACATGTGGGGGCGTGTTTGAATGAGCCATTTTAGGGGGGCGTGGCAGCGTCTTATCTTTGATAAAGAATATCTCTTTGGTTTTGAGATTTTCTGATCAGTGAAAGGCCAAGGAAACTCAATGAAGAGCCATTATATTAACTCAGTCTGCATTTGTGCCCCTTTGAATCTTATTCAGTTCAAAGTTGTTCATATAATTGTTGCAATTGATGTTTGCTATCTCCAGCAGATCATAATTACAATTGTCAAGACAATAAACATTAAGACCTTATCTAAAATATAAGAACCAAAAACAGAGAAAGGCCAGAGTCTTCATGTTTCTTGTGTCTTGATTTGCAGTTGTCTTAACCTTCCTCAATCTCCAATCCAAACTGTCCCGTCCTGTTTCCATGTCATGAAGAGAGTTTTATACTGAATGCGCTCGCTGATTGGGTAATGGAGAATTATGACAGTCTATTGTTTTCCTCTTTGTTAGTGGAATTTACAGGCTAAGATCTTAGGTCAAGTTTTCAGGAACTTCTACAGACGTGGAGTATACGTAACCCAAGTCTGCTGCTTTTGTCAAAACTGGTGGAACCAGAGGAACAGAATGGAAAAACAAACAAAAAAAAAACATCTTAGATGCCAGCACTAAATATTTCCTTGATGCACATTAGTTCATGTCATAAAGTGATTGTGTTACTTCAGAAGAATGTGCAGAATTTTGTGTAAGTTATCTGTTGAGAAGTAATTGACGTGTTGCTGCTGTTAAATGTGCAAGAAACGTCCATGTATCCCAGTCGTTAAATACTGTTGAGCAGTTTTGCTTGAAAAGGCATTAAAATGTAAGGGGTTCAGCATTTGCAAAAAAAAAGCTAATTCAGAGAGGACTTGTTTCAGGGTGGAACCAGATAGTTAATGTAGTCATTTATAGAATAGTGTTATAATTTTCTATTATTCTTGGTAAAATTCATATTATGTATAAAAAAGTGTATTATGTGTTAATGTGTATAATACAGTCAAATATCTTCTTACATAAGTATGTGCAATTTATCAGAACATTAATATATACTGCAGACATTTTCTTTTAGCTAAAGTAAAAAGTGGTATGTAAAAACTGATGTTCCTTGCATTGGTTAGTTTTTTCATGTCAAAAATGACAAATTCCACATAGCCATTTTAGAGAGATCATGTGGAAAAATTAAGTATTTGTCTTAAAATATAGTTTTTAAATTATACAAATCAATAAATAAGGAGTAACCATAAAACAACACATAAAAAAAGATCAAATGTGGCTTATTTTTGTTATATTTTTTTTTCCTCTTTAGGATTTAAGACGGGCTTTCAAAAGTAATGTGCATCAGACATTTAGAGTGTTATTGTTTAATTGTTGCTGGGTAATACAAGAGACAGTGAATATTGAGGCATAATAGCAAAGAATTACATTTGTTTAAAATGGCTGTGGACATGCAGTTTTTCATGATTAAAAGATTACATGAGACTTGCTTAAAGATTAAAATAGTTTTAAACAATTAATTAAAAGATGTAATGAAATGTAATGAAATATATCAATATTTTCAAAGCATTTCAAATCATGTTTTCATGGATTGTTGAGTTGCTCAGACAGCAGGCTATTGGCTACACTTCTTTCTCAAGATGAGAGGAAGAAATCGTACTCATTCTGCATCTGAGAGCGGAATACAGCATTAGCCTTCGCCACTTTCTTAGGAGTGTTGAGATACTTATTCAGCAGAGCTTTGTAGTGTTTCTCAGGATTGCCGCCCATATTCCCCACCTTCCAAGTGTAGTAGGCATTGGTTGGAGGAATGTTGAGATTATTACCCAGCCAAACCCAGAGTCTGGAGCAGGGCAGAAGACCCACAGCAAAGTACAGTGGCTCTTCGTTGTCCATCAGGTTTCTGTAGAACGAAAGATACTTCTTCATAGCTGGAGTTTGCTGAATGGGAGGCTCACCCTGTGGAGTATTAAGCATCTTCAGTCAATTCAGAAGCAACTTTAAATATTTAAAGTCTTTTTTTCTATTCTTACCTTGAAAAAGTATTGTTGGAGCATCAAATCGCCAAAACTTTTGTAGCTTGAGTATCTGCCTTTAAAGAAGTTCTTCATGTCATTGGGCCAAGTTATTTTTGCACTCATTTTCTTCAACATCTCAGTCACTTTCAGTACATAGTTAATGTCTTGGATGGTGAAGTTGACGTATCGCTCTGCCTGCAGGCTGCCATTCTGCATTTGTGTCAGGAAATCCACCCGGATCGTCTCATAGGCGATGTCTATATTGTTCTCCCAGAGAAGTTCATAAACATCCGTCGTAGATTTAGTTTTCAAACTGGTATTTGGACTGTTACAGAGAGCGTACCTGTTATAAATACAAACCATTTTTAAACGAACTATTTAGAAGAATAGTTAGTAATTGTTACTAGATTAGTTCATTACAAGCTCTCCTGCATTTCTGATCAGCGAAAGGCCAAGGAAAATCAATGAAGAGCCATTATATTAAGATCCCCATTTATTAAAAAGATGAAGTGTTTTTACATTACATTTTTACATTTACATAAACTTTAAGACCTTACCTAAAATATAAGAACCAAAAACAGAGAAAGGCCAGAGTCTTCATGTTTCTTGTCTCTTGATTGGTAGTTGTCTTCAACGTCCTTGATCTCCAATCCAAACTGTC
This sequence comes from Barbus barbus, assembly GCF_936440315.1. NCBI lineage: Eukaryota > Metazoa > Chordata > Actinopteri > Cypriniformes > Cyprinidae > Barbus > Barbus barbus. Next base: position 22,044,549 of record NC_136717.1, read on the forward strand.
TCATTCTGTTCCCATGAAGAGACTTTTATATACTGTATGCGCTCGCTGATTGGGCAATGAAGTTGTTAGTGGAATTTATAGGTTATTCTTTAGTCATGTTTTAAGGAAATTGTACAGATGTGGTGTAGGCAAACCGGTGGAACCAGAGGAACAGAATAAAAAAAAAAAATAAAAATAAATGTTTTGCCTATGTAGAGAACATTATATTTTAGTGAATTTCTCTAAGACCTCGTATGTCACCGTTTTAAGTCTGGATATCCTGTAAAGAGCACATTCTTTTTAGAGAATGTTTGGAAGTTTCACTATGACCACTAACTCTCCTTGGTTTTAAAGATGGCTCATGTTAATTTAGTGATAAAATTGTACATCCATTTTTCATTTGCATTTGCTTTCCAGAACATTTTCATTCACCTTTCCTGGCTGGTGGAATGATCTTCCCACTATCCGGAATGCTGATTCCCTGACAATTTTCAAACAACAGCTGAAAACTCATCTCTTTTATCACTATTTGACTTCATCCTAAAAACAAACAAACAAACAAACAAAAAATGTATTTTCTCTTTGCTTAATCTTTCCCTGTCTGTACTTATTTGAACAATGCCTGAAACTTGGTACTATGAGCACTTCCTGTGTCTATTTGCCTCTTTAAGATGAATCGCTTGATGTATTCCCCAATTGTAAGTCGCTTTGGATGAAAGAGTCTGCTAAATGAATAAAATTGTACATTCTTAGGGAAATATGATAATATTTTGTAATTAGAATTTTTAATCTGATTAATTTTCAAATTGTTTGTCATAAATCAACATCTCAGAAAAATGTTATGGGGTTTCAAATCAAAATATGACTTCCTGTTATGAAACAGGTCATCATTTCATACATGTCCACATTAGTGGACACCAGGACTTAAAGCATGTTTATTATACATTTTTGGAGACACAACAAATAGATATTTGTGGCGAAGGGGGCGTGATTCAGCGAGGTCTGCAGCGGGAGAGAGAGCTGAGAGACGAGCGGTGAGTAAGTGGGTCAAGTGTAAATGACAAACACCTGTGTCTTGTTCCAGTAAAGTGGCGCGAGGAGACCGCATAAAAGGACCTGGAAAAGGACAGAGAGGGAGAGAGACCGACGGCGGACTGGTGGCTGGAGTCTGTGCGGTGGGAACCCCGTGATTGTTTTGGAGAGCCCGTTTGATACTGCGTGGGCAGTGTATTATAGTGAGCGCTGGTAGCGCGTCTTTTTGTTTTGTACGAACCGTGGAATAAAGACACCAGTCTCAGCCAAACCGACCTCGTCCTCTTCGTTCCTGACTATTGACTTCGTTACACTGGTGCCGAAACCCGGGAAGGAAGCAGGAGGGACGTTGCCATCATGCAGACTCCGACAAATACGCCATTTGCGGATGTCATCTCGTCCCTCGCGGTCCTCCACCAAGAACAACATCAGGCGCTGCTGGATATGCAGACTGACCAGGAACACCGCTTCCAGGCCATCATCCGAGTGCAACAGGTGGACCGCGAGACGTTCCGGAGCTGGATGGACCGGGAGGTCCGGGCAGAAACAGGCGCTCAGCTGACCACACCCCCCCACCTGCCGTTAAACAAGATGGGGGCTCAGGATGACCCCGAGGCTTTCTTCGATCTTTTTGAGAAGACGGCGGAAACCGGGGGGTGGCCACGAGCGCAATGGCCAGTCCTCACTGATCAAGGCAATGTGTTTATGTCACGTACGTTACGCGAACTGTACGAATTATTGGGCATTAAATCAATCCGCACCAGTGTCTATCACCCACAAACGGACGGGCTGGTGGAACGATTTAATCGCACGTTAAAAACCATGATTCGTAGGTTCGTTCACGAAGACGCCAAAAATTGGGATAAGTGGTTGGAACCCCTCTTGTTCGCTGTGCGGGAGGTCCCGCAAGCCTCCACGGGGTTTTCCCCCTTCGAGCTTCTTTATGGTCGTCAGCCCCGAGGGGTTCTTGATGTCCTGAGAGAAACTTGGGAGGACGGACCTTCTCAGAGCAAAAATGAAATTCAGTATGTACTGGACCTGAGAACGAAACTCCACACTTTGGGGCCGCTATCTAGGGAGAATTTGTTACTGGCTCAGGGCAGACAAAGCCGGTCATACAACAGAGGTACCAATTTGCGGAAATTTTCACGGGGAGATAAAGTGCTTGTGTTGCTCCCAACGTCAAGTTCCAAATTACTTGCGAAGTGGCAAGGACCGTTTGAGGTCACACGGCAAGTTGGAGATCTCGATTATGAGGTGGTGCGAACAGATAGAGGTGGGGCTCATCAAATTTATCTCCTCAACCTTCTAAAAAAATGGAACGAGGCGGAGTCGGTGATGCTGGTGACGGTGGTGAGTTGAGAAGATGACCTCGGGCCAGAAGTGAGCGGCAAAACACAATCTCTCGCTCTGGCACCAGGAGGAGATCATCTCTCGCCCTCCCAGCTCACTGATGTGGCCAAGTTGCAAGCAGAGTTTGCAGATGTGTTCTCACCCCTACCCGGTCGAACGAATCTCATTCAGCATCATATTGAGACTGAGCCAGGTGTAGTAGTACGCAGTCGGCCATATCGTTTACCTGAACACAAGAAAAAGGTGGTTCAGACGGAATTAGAGGCGATGCTTGAAATGGGAGTAATAGAAGAATCCAACAGCGATTGGGCGAGCCCGATAGTCTTAGTTCCTAAAACGGACGGCTCGGTCCGATTCTGTGTGGATTACCGCAAAATAAATGCTGTGTCGAAATTCGACGCGTATCCCATGCCCCGAGTCGACGAATTACTTGATCGGCTGGGCACAGCTCGTTTTTATTCGACACTGGATTTGACAAAAGGATATTGGCAGATCCCCTTATCGCCGGTATCTAAAGAAAAAACCGTTTTCACAACGCCGTTTGGATTACACCAATTTGTTACGCTTCCGTTCGGCTTGTTCGGGGCACCGGCTACTTTTCAGCGACTCATGGACCGTATTCTCCGGCCCCATGCTGCATATGCTGCTGCGAACCTAGATATCATCATCTATAGCAACGACTGGCAGCGGCATATGGAGCACGTGAGGGTTGTCCTGAGAGCGCTGAGGGCGGCCGGGCTCACGGCCAACCCAAGGAAGTGTGCAGTTGGGCGGGTGGAGGTCAGGTATCTGGGTTTCCACTTGGGTCACGGACAAGTGCGTCCCCAAATTGATAAGACCGCAGCCGTTGCAACTTGTCCGAGACCTAAGACCAAAAAGGAGGTGAGACAGTTCCTGGGGCTGGCGGGATACTATAGAAGGTTTGTGCCTAATTAGTCGGACCTCACCAGCCCGCTGACTGATCTCACTAAAAAGGAAGCGCCAGATCCGGTTCAGTGGACGGAGCTGTGTCAGCAGGCTTTTACCCAGGTGAAGGCTGCTCTGTGTGGCGGGCCGCTGTTACATTCTCCTGACTTTTCTCTCCCCTTCTTGTTGCAGACTGACGCATCGGACAGGGGACTGGGTGCAGTCCTGTCCCAGGAGGTGGAGGGGGAGGAACGGCCGGTGCTGTACATTAGTCGCAAGCTCTCGAAGAGAGAGACTAAGTACAGCACCATAGAGAAAGAGTGTTTGGCCATCAGGTGGGCGTCCTCACCCTCCGATACTATCTCCTGGGGCGAGAATTCACTCTCTGTTCGGACCATGCTCCTCTGCAGTGGCTCCACCGCATGAAGGATACCAACGCGCGGATCACTCATTGGTATCTGGCTTTACAGCCTTTTAAGTTCCAGGTGGTCCACAGGCCGGGTGTACAGATGGCTGTGGCTGACTTCCTCTCCAGAAATATGGGGGGGGGGAGATGGCTCCCCGGCCTGAGTCGGGCAGTGGGGGTATGTGGCGAGGGGGGCGTGATTCAGCGAGGTCTGCAGCGGGAGAGAGAGCTGAGAGACGAGCGGTGAGTAAGTGGGTCAAGTGTAAATGACAAACACCTGTGTCTTGTTCCAGTAAAGTGGCGCGGGGAGACCGCATAAAAGGACCTGGAAAAGGACAGAGAGGGAGAGAGACCGACGGCGGACTGGTGGCTGGAGACTGTGCGGTGGGAACCCCGTGATTGTTTTGGAGAGCCCGTTTGATACTGCGTGGGCAGTGTATTATAGTGAGCGCTGGTAGCGCGTCTTTTTGTTTTGTACGAACCGTGGAATAAAGACACCAGTCTCAGCCAAACCGACCTCGTCCTCTTCCTTCCTGACTATTGACTTTGTTACAATATTATTATGACAATCTGGCCAATTAGTACTTTGTGCTGTCCCAACAGCAATGTGAATAAAAACATATGAATAAAATATCATATTTAAAAAATGTAATTTTTTCATTTTATCTTATGCTCTAAACAAAGTAATGACATGAAAAAAATACTAAATTCACAAAGGTATTTTTCTGGGTCTCAGGAGGATAAAGTGACTGTACTGCAAAAGAATGTGCAGAACTGGGTATAAGTTATCTGTTGAGAAGTAAATGGTTTTGTTTCTGTTGTTAGAAATGTGCAAGAAACTTCAGCGTATCCAAAAAGGGCCCGAACATGTATCCCAATACTGTTGAGCAGTTTTGCTTGAAAAACGATTGCAAAATGCAATGCTGAGTTGCTCACACAGAAGCATATTTGCAACACTTCTCTCTAATAACACTGGTCTACAATTTTTTATTAGTTGTCTGCTTCAAATATAAAATGTGTTAATATGTATTTTGATGTGCTGAATTCAGATATGACAGTTAAAACAACTGACTGGCTACTGTTTCCAAGAAACTTAAGTTTTTACATTTTACAACTCTGTATGTTCTGTAGATAGTACCTGTCGCCTGTCCTGTTTACACTTTAAAAATCTGCAAAAGGGTTATATAAATCAAATTTATTATGAAACAAAAGGCAAAAAACTATATAGTTCAGTCCTAATGGTGTCTACTTGCTGCTTCTTGGCTTGTCTCTTGTATTCATTAAATGGAGCATGTCTTGTCACTGTCCATCACTGATGGGCTCCATTTGCTCCATCTGCAGTTATCTGCACTGTTCATACAAGTATGAAGCATCTCTGCTCACTTTGACTAAACAGAAATGTGACTCTTTGCAAAGTCAAACACTAACATATAAGAGAGCATGATACTGTATGCCAGTAATTTCTAAAACTCCAGATACTTCCTCATAGTTGGAGTTTGCTAAATGGAAGGCGCACTCTGTGGAATTGAGAATATTAAGCATCTTCAGTGAATTTAGAAACAGCTTGTGAGTGGTTTTTTTCTTTGATTACTTGTTCTTACTTTAAAAAAAATTGTATGAGCATTAAATCACCAAAACTTTTGTAGCTTGAGTATCTCCCATTAAAAAAGTTCTTGAGGTCATTGGGCCAAGTTACTTTTGCACTCATTTTCCTCAACATATCAGTCATGATCATAGTCCGTTTTGTTCTCCCAGAGAAACTCATAAACATCCATGGCAGATAGTGAAAAAGGCCCTAGATGAAACCCCACTCATCAATGAAATAAGCCAGAAATATAGTGGGGTTGTTTAGATCCAGCTGCAAAGCAAAGGACAAACTTGTGGAGATGCAGGGCTTGATGGGCAGACAAACTCTGAAACTGATACAGGAGGTTGAAACGAGATGGAACAGCACTTTTGACATGCTGCAACGCTTATATGATCTACGAGAGCCAGTGGCTGCTGCTATTTCCAATTTAAACTGTGATACTGCTCTGCTGACAAGTTCTGAGTACGAAATAATTCAAGAATCACTGTCATTACTGCAACCATTTAAACTTACAACAGAGTTGTCAGAGGAACAGAGAGTATCCACCTCAAAACTCATACCACTTTACAGGATGTTGCAGCACAAGCTTGTAGAGAAAATAGGCCTTGCAAAGCAGGACAACTGTACAATTAGGTAAGCCACAATGACCATACCATTGTGGTAAGTCACAATGACAATAAGTGTCACATTGTTGTCATTAATATAATTAATATGGTTTGCTCCTGTTTTGCACAGGCTCACACCTGCAAGAAGGTCTGCAGTCCAGATGTGGCGGGTATGAGTCATTCAGAGCCTTGGCATTGGCTACACTGCTGGAACCAAGATTCAAAATTGTGGCTTTTGGAAATCCTGCCAAAGGCCAGGAGGCTGAAAAACACCTCACACTGCAGTGTGCTTCGCTGATGCGTTCAAACTCACCAACTCATGGTGAGCACTTTCAATCTTCATCTAATTTTATGGAGTTATATCATCTGCATAATTATGTAACTTCATATGTGACATGAGTTTAGACTTTGTAACTAATTGCTATTTTCACTTGTTCAATCAGAGTCACAATGGTCAGCATCAGGTCCATCATCATCATCAACAACACCAGCTGAAAGCCAGGACTGTTTATGGGAACATTTTGATAATCGTGTAGGTGAATCCCACACGACATGCTGTGCTACAGCTGATGCCACAGTGGAAGTAAAAAAGTACCTCATAGATGCATTTCTGCCCAGAATGGAAAATCCCCTAAAGTACTGGAAGGAGAGAGCAGTTATTTTTCCTACTCTGTACGTTCTAGCTAAAAAGTATCTGTGCATGTCAGCGACAAGTGTCCCTTGTGAGAGGATTTTTTCAAATGCTGGAGAAATTCTATGTAAAAAAGAAGTAGGCTAAGTTCATCAACAGCAGAACAATTAATATTTTTAAATAAAAATCTCTATATTTAAAAAAAGGAAGACATTGTGGCTTGATGTATTTTATTGTCTATTTGTCATTACCAAAGTAACACTTATTCACAAAGTGTTCATTCAGATGTCAGATCTATGTTTCAAAACTTTACAAGAAGAGAACAATAAAAAAACACATTTTAATTGTTTATTATAATTTTGTAAAAGTGACTGCTTCACCCAGAATTCGAACCCACGGAGACATCATTGCAATCGAGCACACTAACCACTCCCCCATATCACCTGGTGGCTTCACTGACACAACATACATTACAATTCGTCAATTTGCTCAATTGTTTCTTTGTCGACGCTGTTTCAGAGCAATACTTGAAAATGCCCACTAGGTGTCACTGTAGAGACAGGTATCGAAAAGTTTCGAAGCCTCGACACATTTGCTTCAACTGCTTCAATGTTTCACGAAGCCTAGCTCTGCCCACCACTAGCTCGCGTAAGTGTTGGCATACTTGGTCGCAGTTCTGTTGTTTCAATTATTTACTTGTTGGTAGGAAGGAATAGTTCGTCTCCTGCCTATTTCTACTCTGCATTTTCGTTGAGGTTTTTATGTTTGATTGCACTTACTGGTAATTAGAATAATTTGCGCCTCAGCTGAGAACGAGCCTGTGTGATTGTGCTAAGTGTTAGTTTCATCTTGAGCTATTAGCAGTCCTTTAACCTTATTGGCTGGGCTGATCAGAAGCCGGCCACAGCTGTTTTCACTCTAGTTTCCTAGACTGTATTTATTTGATGTCCGAGCGCTGATGCGGAAGAGTTCAGCCGTCGTGCTCAGCCTCCTCGTGTGAGGACCAACGAGTGTAAAGACAGACAACTTTTTCCTGCGTGACTTTAACCGAGTAACGACACCGAGCACACACTTAAGTATCGTTTTTATCTTCCCTCACACTTTTCTATGCCCTATCCTTCCACCTCTTTCATGTGTTTCCAAACCATTCCGGTTCTCTCTCAACCTCGCTCTTAAAAACACACGCAGAAGGCTACGTAACCCTGCTAACCTGCCCCCTATCTCTACATCTTCCACTGCACCTCTTTCTTCCTCTGTGGGTCTCTGAAATTGCCAGTCAGCTGTAAACAAAGCCGACTTCATTTCTGCTTTTTCCTTACAATCCACAGTCAGCATCCTGGGCTTGAGACTCAGCAACACCAGCTGCTCTCTCTCACAATTTCTCTTTCTCTCACACCCCAAGGCAAGTTGGCTGGCGTTGGTGCACTGGTCTTCTCATTTCAAACAATTGGAAATACTCAACCCACTCTCCCCTAGGCAATCTCAACTCATTTGAATCTCATGCCATTACTGTAACAGCCCCTATAAAACTCCAGATTGTGGTAATCTAACGTCCCCCTGGCCAAATTCTAGCCACCTTCCTAGAGGAGCTGGATGGGCTGCTGTCCTCTTTCACGGAGGATGGCACTCCACTCTTAGTCTTCGGCGATTTCAACATTAACCTAGACAGGCCTTATGCTACAGACTTCCAGTCACTCCTACCTTCATTTGATCTCAAACGCCTCACCACTACTAGCACGCACAAATCCGGCAACCAACTTGACTTAATTTACACACGCAATTGTACTACAGATAACATTCTGGTACAACCACTACATATCTCTGACCATTTCTTCATTACATTTACTTTACATTTTGCTACCCAGGTGCCACCATCTCCCTTACCGGTTACTTTACGACGCAACCTACGCTCCCTTTCCCCCTCAATTCTTTCCTCTGTAGTATCCTCCCTTCTTCCCTCGCCTACCCATTTCTCATCTCTGGATGTGAATGCAGCTCCTGACACTTTATGCTCTACCTTAACCTCTTGTCTAGTCGACAGCACGGGCTGCCCCTTCTAACCCCTGGTTATCCGATGTTCTTCGTGAGAATCGGACCAAACTCAGAGTGGCAGAGAGAAAATGGCGCAAATCAAACGATCCTTCGGACCTGAGTAGGTATCAGTCTTTGCTTTCATCTTTCTCTACTGAAGTCCACACTGCCAAATCCTCACATTTCCACAACAAGATCAACAACGCTCCAGACATGCGTAATCTCGTCAGAACATTTAATTCTCTCCTCTGTCCCCCTCCTCCACCTCCCACCACTTCGATAACCGCTGACAACTTTGCCACTTTTTTCACAGACAAAACTAGAACAATCAGTAACCAGTTCTCAACTCCACAGGACCTCCAATCAACCACATCCACTGCTCTAACTCCCATCTTCTCCTTCTTTCCCCTCACTGAGGCAGAAGTATACAAACTTCTCTCCAGCCATCCTACAACATGTCCTATCGACCCAATCCCCTCACACCTTCTCCAAAAAATCTCTCCCACACTCTTACCGGCACTCACAAACATTATCAACACATCTCTCCTCACAGGCATCTTCCCCACAGCATTCAAGCAGGCTCGGGTAACCCCACTGCTCAAAAAACCTACATTAAACACTTCTCTTTTAGAAAACTACGGACCTGTCTCTCTCCTTCCAATCGTAGCGAAAACACTCGAACGAGTTGTCTTCAATCATCTCTCACGGTTTCTTTCAAAGTACAATAAACTGGATGCTAAACAGTCAGGTTTCAGGAGTGGCCATTCAACAGAGACCACTCCTGAAGCCCTACTCAGTCACTGAAGCCCTGCGAATTGTCAAGTCCGATTCCAAATCATCAGTCCTCATTCTGCTGGATCTTTCTGCTGCTTTTGACACTGTCAATCATCAGATTCTCCTTTCTACCCTCTCATCACTGGGCATCACTGGAATTCCACTTCGCTGGTTTGAATTCTATCTCACCGGTAGATCTTTCAGGGTGGCCTGGGGAGGTATCCAAACCACATCAACTGGTCACTGGAGTTTCTCAGGGATTGGTCCCCTCCTCTTCTCCACATACACTACATCACTAGGTCCCATCATACATGCACATGGCTTCTCCTATCACTGCTACGCCGATGACACACAGCTCTATTTCTCTTTTCAACCAGATGACCCAGCGGTAGCTGAACGGATCTCAGGCTGCCTGGCAGACATCTCGGCGTGGATGAAAGAACATCACCTACAGCTCAACCTGGCAAAGACGGAGCTTCTTGTATTCCCTGCCACTCCGACTCTACAGCATGACTTCACGATTCAGTTAGGCTCATCAATGATTACCCCATCAACTTCGGTCAGAAATCTTGGTGTAATCTTTGATGACCAGCTGACCTTCAAAGAGCACATTGCAAAGACTGCTCGATCCTGCAGGTTTGCACTACACAACTTCAGAAAGATCAGGCCTTTTCTGACAAAGCATGCTATACAACTTCTTGTCCAGGCCCTTGTCGTTTCTAGGCTGGACTACTGCAATGCCCTTCTGGCTGGACTGCCATCAAACACAATCAAACCGCTACAAATGATTCAGAATGCAGCGACACGACTGGTCTTCAACCAGCCCAAAAGAGCCCATGTTACACCTCTCTTCATCTCCTTGCATTGGCTACCAGTGGCAGCTCGCATCAAGTTCAAGACACTGATGCTTGCATACAGAACTACCACAGGCTCAGCACCCTCCTACTTCCACTCACTATTACAAACCTACATCCCCTCCAGAAGTCTGAGATCTGCTAGTGAGCGATGCCTTGTGTTGGCCTCACAGAGAGGCTCAAAATCACCCTCCAGAACGTTCTCGTTCACCATTCCTGGCTGGTGGAATAATCTTCCCACCCCTATCCGGAATGCTGGATCCCTGTCAATCTTCAAGCAACAACTGAAAACTCATCTTTTTTGGCAGTACTTGACTTCACACTTGACAAAAAAAAAACTTAATCTTTCCCTCTATCTTTCTCTCCCTCCCTTACTAGCTTGTACTTATTAGAACCATGACTGAGACTTGGTGTTACAAGCACTTCCTCTGTCTGATTGCCTCTTCAAGATGAATCACTTCTTGTATTCCCGTATTGTAAGTCGTTTTGGATAAAAGCGTCTGCCAAATGATTAAATGTAAAGTTAAAGTGAATCATGCCAAAAATGCTGAGCTTCAAAACAAGCAAAAAGTAGTCAAAAATACTTTATGCAATAATTCAACTGCAGTCAAACTATGTTTTTACAATGAAGAACAGACCACGTTTTAGAGAATAATAAATATATATATATATATATATATATATATATATATATGTATATGTATTAGTATATTACTTTATAGAGTCAGGACAGTGAATTGTTAAAATGCTTTTATTGCAGTGGTTCTATGATAGAGTGCACACTATTGGCAAATGTACAGTAAATAGGCCACTGTGTTTAATATAGTTAACACAGATAAGCATGGGATTTAACCACCTGTTGATCAGACTTTTAAGGTTGATTTGGCTTTATAAAGGGGGTAAGGATCAGGAAGCATTCATATGGACTCTAATACAAAAATAAGGTGTCCTTAAAGGGGTTATATGATGCTTTTTTTAAAGATCATTATTTTGTGTATTTGGTGTAACAGAATATGTTGACATGCTTTAATGTTTGAAAAACACATTATTTTTGAAATAGCTACTGTACATTATTGTAGGTCCTCTATGCCCCGCCTCTCTCAATCCAACAAGCGCAATCTGCTCTGATTGGTCAACTGGCACAGTGCATTGTGATTGGCCGAACACCACAAGCACGAGTCGGAAATATAACGCCCCTTTCCGTAATCGCCAACTTTAGCTTTCAAAATAAATGTAAAGACAGTTAATAATGTCCTTAGTTTTACCATCAGTTCAAGGTTACTATCAGTACTGTCGGAAGGCCAAATAAAGTGCTTTTGCTTTCGTCTAGAAACACACAGCTTCTCCCTGAAACCACGCCTTACGCAAATATTTCCACATCGTGACGTAGACATGTGGGGGCGTGTTTGAATGAGCCATTTTAGGGGGGCGTGGCAGAGTCTTATCTTTGATAAAGAATATCTCTTTGGTTTTGAGATTTTCTGATCAGTGAAAGGCCAAGGAAACTCAATGAAGAGCCATTATATTAACTCAGTCTGCATGTGTGCCCCTTTGAATCTTTTCAGTTCAAAGTTGTTCATATAATTGTTGCAATTGATGTTTGCTATCTCCAGCAGATCATAATTACAATTGTCAAGACAATAAACATTAAGACCTTATCTAAAATATAAGAACCAAAAACAGAGAAAGGCCAGTCTTCATGTTTCTTGTGTCTTGATTTGCAGTTGTCTTAACCTTCCTCAATCTCCAATCCAAACTGTCCCGTCCGGTTTCCATGTCATGAAGAGAGTTTTATACTGAATGCGCTCGCTGATTGGGTAATGGAGAATTATGACAGTCTATTGTTTTCCTCTTTGTTAGTGGAATTTACAGGCTAAGATCTTAGGTCAAGTTTTCAGGAACTTCTACAGACGTGGAGTATAGGTAACCCAAGTCTGCTGCTTTTGTCAAAACTGGTGGAACCAGAGGAACAGAATGGAAAAACAAACAAAAAAAAACATCTTAGATGCCAGCACTAAATATTTCCTTGATGCACATTAGTTCATGTCATAAAGTGATTGTGTTACTTCAGAAGAATGTGCAGAATTGTGTGTAAGTTATCTGTTGAGAAGTAATTGACCTGTTGCTGCTGTTAAATGTGCAAGAAACGTCCATGTATCCCAGTCGTTAAATACTGTTGAGCAGTTTTGTTTGAAAAGGCATTAAAATGCAAGGGGTTCAGCATTTGCAAAAAAACAAAAAAAGCTAATTCAGAGAGGACTTGTTTCAGGGTGGAACCAGATAGTTAATGTAGTCATTTATAGAATAGTGTTATAATTGTCTATTATTCTTGGTAAAATTCATATTATGTATAAAAAAGTGTATTATGTGTTAATGTGTATAATACAGTCAAATATCTTCTTACATAAGTATGTGCAATTTATCAGAACATTAATGTATACTGCAGACATTTTCTTTTAGCTAAAGTAAAAAGTGGTATGTAAAAACTGATGTTCCTTGCATTGGTTAGTTTTTTCATGTCAAAAATGACAAATTCCACATAGCCATTTTAGAGAGATCATATGGAAAAATTAAGTATTTGTATTAAAATATAGTTTTTAAATTATACAAATCAATAAATAAGGAGTAACCATAAAACAACACATGAAAAAAGATCAAATGTGGCTTATTTTTGTTATATTTTTTTTCCTCTTTAGGATTTAAGACGGGCTTTCAAAAGTAATGTGCATCAGACATTTAGAGTGTTATTGTTTAATTGTTGCTGGGTAATACAAGAGACAGTGAATATTGAGGCATAATAGCAAAGAATTACATTTGTTTAAAATGGCTGTGGACATGCAGTTTTCCATGATTAAAAGATTACACGAGACTTGCTTAAAGATTAAAATAGTTTTAAACAATTAATTCATTTTATTGCATATAATCTTAAAAGATGTAATGAAATATATCAATATTTTCAAAGCATTTCAAATCATGTTTTCATGGATTGTTGAGTTGCTCAGACAGCAGGCTATTGGCAACACTTCTTTCTCAAGATGAGAGGAAGAAATCGTGCTCATTCTGCATCTGAGAGCGGAATACAGCATTAGCCTTCACCACTTTCTTAGGAGTGTTGAGATACTTATTCAGCAGAGCTTTGTAGTGTTTCTCAGGATTGCCGTCCATATTCCCCACCTTCCAAGTGTAGTAGGCATTGGTTGGAGGAATGTTGAGATTATTACCCAGCCAAACCCAGAGTCTGGAGCAGGGCAGAAGACCCACAACAAAGTACAGTGGCTCTTCGTTGTCCATCAGGTTTCTGTAGAACGAAAGATACTTCTTCATAGCTGGAGTTTGCTGAATGGGAGGCTCACCCTGTGGAGTATTAAGCATCTTCAGTCAATTCAGAAGAAACTTGAAATGTTTAAAGTCTTTTTTTCTATTCTTACCTTGAAAAAGTATTGTTGGAGCATCAAATCGCCAAAACTTTGTAGCTTGAGTATCTGCCTTTAAAGAAGTTGTTGATGTCAAATCACTTTTTATTGTCACATCACCACAGCACGTGTGCCTTCGTGAGTGAAATTCTTGAGAGCGTGCTCCAGACACTGCAAAAACAATTTACATATAGACATTACCATACATACGTACAGACTTATACAGATGACAATGTGTAATATACACATACATATACTCAGTACACACAGTGTACTATTAGACAGACATACAGTTACCGATACACATTATACACAGTATGTAGTACACATTCTACGTTATATACACACAGTAATATGCGAAGATGCAGCAGATTATATATAAACCGGATGTGCAAATGTCATGGATGTGCATTGGATGGTATCCGGTGCTGGCAAAAAGATTGTTGTATTTGTGCAGTAGTGTACTGGTAGTCCAGTTTGAACTGTATGGGATTAAAGTGCAGTGCGTATACTGTAAAGTGGGATTATGCTGTAGGTATATTAGTTTTGACTGTTCATTAGCCTGATAGCCTGAGGAAAAAAGCTATCCCTCAGTCGGCTAGTGCGGGATCGGATGCTGCGGAGACGTCTTCCTGAGGGCAGCAGAGAGAGCAGTCTGTGGGACGGGTGGCTGGAGTCACTGATGATCCTCCGGGCTTTCTTTATACACCGCCTGGTGTAGATGTCCTGGAGGGAGGGAAGCTCACCTCCAACAATGTGACGGGCAGTTCGCACGACCCTTTGCAGAGCTTTGCGGTTGCCAGCAGTGCTGTTTCCAAACCAGGCGGTGATGCAGCCTGTCAGGATGCTCTCCACAGTGCAGGTGTAGAATGATCTGAGGATGCTGGGGTTCATTCCAAACTTCCTCAGCCGTCTCAGGAAGAAGAGGCGTTGGTGTGTCTTCTTCAGCACTGCATCTGTGTGAGCGGACCATGTGAGATCCTCAGTGATGTGAACACCGAGGAATTTGAAGCTGTTTACTCGCTCCACAGGTGTCATGTCGATGGTGATGGGTGTGTGTTCTCTGCTCTGTCTCCTGAAGTCCACCACCAGCTCCTTGGTCTTGTCGATGTTGAGTGAGAGGTGGTTCTCTTGACACCATTTAGTCAGGGTTCTCACCTCCTCTCTGTAGGCCATCTCATCGTTGTCAGTGATCAGGCCTATCACCGTTGTGTCGTCAGCAAATTTGACGATGACGTTGGAGCTGTGTGTTGCTGTACAGTCGTGTGTGTACAGGGAGTACAGGAGTGGGCTGAGGACGCAGCCCTGAGGAGCACCAGTGTTGAGGGTCAGCGGGGATGAAGTGTTGTTGCCCATTCTGACCACCTGACATCTGCCTGTCAGGAAGTCCAGGATCCAGCTGCACAGAGATCCGTTTAGTCCCAGAGTCTGGAGCTTCTCAACCAGTGTGGCAGGCACTATGGTATTGAATGCTGAGCTGTAGTCCACAAACAGCATTCTCACATAGGTGTTCTTATTTTCCAGGTGGGAGAGAGCAGTGTGCAGGGTGAAGGCAATAGCATCGTCTGTGGAACGGTTTCTGCGATATGCAAATTGTAGGGGATCCAGTGAGTCAGGCAGCACAGAGCAGATGTAGTCTCTGATGAGTTTCTCAAAGCACTTGCTGAAGATGGGTGTCAGAGCAATGGGCCTCCAGTCATTCAAGCATGTGATTTTATTTTTCTTTGGTATGGGCACAATGGTGGATTTTTTGAAGCATGCGGGAACCACAGACAGAGAGAGGGAAAGGTTAAAAATGTCTGTGAAAACCCCGGCCAGTTGGAATGCGCATGCTCGGAGCACACGGCCTGGGATGCCATCGGGACCCACAGCCTTGCGGATGTTCACCCGTCGGAAGGATCGGGTTACATCTGCGACAGAAAAGGAAAGTGCGCTCACCTCTTCTGCTACAGCCGCGGGAGCGCGCTCTGTGTGGGCGGTGTTGTGAGCCTCGAAACGAGCATAAAAGTTATTAAGTTCGTCCGGTACAGAGGCGGCAATGTTCACAGTAGCTGGTTTATTCCCTCTGAAATCTGTGATGTTGTTGATACCCTGCCACATGCTTCTTGCGTTGTTGGTTTTGAATTGTTCTTCAACTTTGTTTTTATATTGTCGTTTGGCAGCTTTGATTGATTTCCTGAGATCGTAACTGGCTTGTTTGCGATCGTCAGAGTTTCCGGATTTAAAGGCAGATGTCCGCGCTGACAAGGCTGCTCGAACATCGCTGTTAATCCACGGTTTTTGGTTGGGGTAGATGCGGATTGTTTTTGTCGGTACTACATCCTCTACACACTTCCTGATGAAACACGTTACAGTATCTGAGTACGCCTCTATGTCGTCATCAGACGCTGCCCGGAACATGTCCCAGTCCACGTGATCAAAACAGTCCTGTAGTATAGCGTCTGATTGGTCCGACCAGCATTGAATTGTCCTGAGGGCGGGTGCTTCTCGTTTCAGTTTCTGCCTATAAGCAGGCAGGAGCAGAACGGAAGTGTGGTCCGATTTGCCGAAAGGTGGGCGGGGGAGCGATTTGTAGGCGTCCCGGAATGGAGAGTAGCAGTGGTCCAGTACACGATCACCACGCGTGTTGATGGTGATGTGTTGAAAGTATTTTGGAGCTATTGTTCTGAAGTTGGCTTTGTTGAAGTCCCCCGTAACAATAAACGCTGCATCTGGGTACGCGGTTTCCTGCTCGCTTATATTCCCATACAGTTCCTTAAGTGCCTGGTCTGTGTTGGCTTGAGGGGGAATGTAAACAGCTGTGATTATGATCGCTGTAAATTCCCTCGGTAGCCAGAATGGTCGACACAGAAGCATATGAAATTCCAGATCAGGGGAGCAGGAGGATTTAATAGAGTGTAGGTTCCTTTCATCACACCACGAGTTGTTGATAAAGAAACAGACGCCCCCGCCTCTGCTTTTCCCTGTGAGCTCTTTCGTTCTGTCCGAGCGGTGCACGGAGAACCCCGTGAGCTCGATGGCTGAGTCTGGAACCACTGCCGACATCCAGGTTTCTGTGAGGCAAATAATGCAGCAGTCCCTTGTTTCCCGTTGGTATGAGATGCGTGCCCGCAGTTCACAGAGTTTGTTGTCCAGTGACTGAACGTTAGCCAGCAAAATAGTTGGGAGAGGAGGTCGGAGGGGACGGCGTCTGAGTCTGACAAGGACGCCGGCTCTCTTCCCCCTTTTCCGGCGGCGTTTCTTCGGTCGCGATCGTGCAGCCCAGACAAAGGGCTCTGATGCGGTGTCTGTAAACAAGGCGCCGCGTTCAGGAACTCAAAGTCCGGTTTGCGTTGCGCGACGAAGGAACCAATGTTTAAAAGCGTGTATCTATCGTAGACAGTTATACTGACAACATCTAACACGTGAAACAACAAAATAACAAATAAAACATAAGAAAAACTGCAGAGTTTTCTTGGAGCTCGCAACACGGCTGCCATGCTCGGCGCCATCTTGGTTCTTCGTCATCGGGCCGGGTTATTTTTGCACTCATTTTCTTCAACATCTCAGTCACTTTCAGTACATAGTTAATGTCTTGGATGGTGAAGTTGACGTATCGCTCTGCCTGCAGGCTGCCATTCTGCATTTGTATCAGGAAATCCACCCGGATCGTCTTATTGGCGATGTCTGCATTGTTCTCCAATCATCACTGGGCATCACTGGGATTCCACTTCGCTGGTTTGAATCCTATCTCACTGGTAGATCTTTCAGGGTGGCCTGGGGAGGTATCCAAACCACATCAACTGGTCACTGGAGTTTCTCAGGGATCGGTTCTTGGACCCCTCCTCTTCTCCACATACACTACATCACTAGGCCCCATCATACATGCACATGGCTTCTCCTATCACTGCTACGCCGATGACACACAGCTCTATTTCTCTTTTCAACCAGATGACCCAACGGTAGCTGCACGGATCTCAGGCTGCCTGGCAGACATCTCGGCATGGATGAAAGAACATCACCTACAGCTCAACCTGGCAAAGACGGAGCTTCTTGTATTCCCTGCCACTCCGACTCTACAGCATGACTTCACGATTCAGTTAGGCTCATCAATGATTACCCCATCAACTTCGGTCAGAAATCTTGGTGTAATCTTTGATGACCAGCTGACCTTCAAAGAGCACATTGCAAAGACTGCTCGATGCACTACACAACATCAGAAAGATCAGGCCTTTTCTGACAAAGCATGCTGTACAGCTTCTTGTCCAGGCCCTTGTCGTTTCTAGGCTGGACTACTGCAATGCTCTTCTGGCTGGACTGCCATCAAACCGCTACAAATGATTCAGAATGCAGCGACACGACTGGTCTTCAACCAGCCCAAAAGAGCCCATGTTACACCTCTCTTCATCTCCTTGCACTGGCTACCAGTGGCAGCTCGCATCAAGTTAAAGACACTGATGCTTGCATACAGAACTACCACAGGCTCAGCACCCTCCTACTTCCACTCACTATTACGAACCTACATCCCCTCCAGAAGTTTGAGATCTGCTAGTGAGCGATGCCTTGTGGTACCATCACAGAGAGGCTCAAAATCACTCACCAGAACATTCTCGTTCACCATTCCTGGCTGGTGGAATAATCTTCCCACCCCTATCCGGAATGCTGGATCCCTGTCAATCTTCAAGCAACAACTGAAAACTCATCTTTTTTGGCAGTACTTGACTTCATCCTAAACTTTAAAAAAAACAAAAAAAAAACTTAATCTTTCCCTCTATCTTTCTGTCCTTCCCTTACTAGCTTGTACTTATTAGAACCATGACTGAGACTTGGTGTTACAAGCACTTCCTCTGTCTGATTGCCTCTTCAAGATGAATCACTTTTTGTATTCCCGTATTGTAAGTCGTTTTGGATAAAAGCGTCTGCCAAATGATTAAATGTAAAGTTAAAGTGAATCATGCCAAAAATGCTGAGCTTCAAAACAAGCAAAAAGTAGTCAAAAATACTTTATGCAATAATTCAACTGCAGTCAAACTATGTTTTTATAATGAGGAACAGACCACGTTTTAGAGAATAATAAATATATATGTATATATGTATATGTATTAGTATATTACTTTATAGAGTCAGGACAGTGAATTGTTAAAATGCTTTTATTGCAGTGGTTCTATGATAGAGTGCACACTATTGGCAAATGTACAGTAAATAGGCCACTGTGTTTAATATAGTTAACACAGATAAGCATGGGATTTAACCACCTGTTGATCAGACTTTTAAGGTTGATTTGGCTTTATAAAGGGGGTAAGGATCAGGAAGCATTCATATGGACTCTAATACAAGTATAAGGTGTCCTTAAAGGGGTTATATGATGCTTTTTTTAAAGATCATTATTTTGTGTATTTGGTGTAACAGAATATATTGACATGCTTTAATGTTTGAAAAACACATTATTTTTGAAATAGCTACTGTACATTATTGTAGGTCCTCTATGCCCCGCCTCTCTCAATCCAACAAGCGCAATCTGCTCTGATTGGTCACCTGGCACAGTGCATTGTGATTGGCCGAACACCACAAGCACGAGTCGGAAATATAACGTCCCTTTCCGTAATCGCCAGCTTTAGCTTTCAAAATAAATGTAAAGACAGTTAATAATGTCCTTAGTTTTACCATCAGTTCAAGGTTACTATCAGTACTGTCGGAAGGCCAAATAAAGTGCTTTTGCTTTCGTCTAGAAACACACAGCTTCTCCCTGAAACCACGCCTTACGCAAATATTTCCACATCGTGACGTAGACATGTGGGGGCGTGTTTGAATGAGCCATTTTAGGGGGGCGTGGCAGAGTCTTATCTTTGATAAAGAATATCTCTTTGGTTTTGAGATTTTCTGATCAGTGAAAGGCCAAGGAAACTCAATGAAGAGCCATTATATTAACTCAGTCTGCATGTGTGCCCCTTTGAATCTTTTTAGTTCAAAGTTGTTCATATAATTGTTGCAATTGATGTTTGCTATCTCCAGCAGATCATAATTACAATTGTCAAGACAATAAACATTAAGACCTTATCTAAAATATAAGAACCAAAAACAGAGAAAGGCCAGAGTCTTCATGGTTCTTGTGTCTTGATTTGCAGTTGTCTTAACCTTCCTCAATCTCCAATCCAAACTGTCCCGTCCTGTTTCCATGTCATGAAGAGAGCTAAGATCTTAGGTCAAGTTTTCAGGAACTTCTACAGACGTGGAGTATACGTAACCCAAGTCTGCTGCTTTTGTCAAAACTGGTGGAACCAGAGGAACAGAATGGAAAAACAAACAAAAAAAAAACATCTTAGATGCCAGCACTAAATATTTCCTTGATGCACATTAGTTCATGTCATAAAGTGATTGTGTTACTTCAGAAGAATGTGCAGAATTTTGTGTAAGTTATCTGTTGAGAAGTAATTGACGTGTTGCTGCTGTTAAATGTGCAAGAAATGTCCATGTATCCCAGTCGTTAAATACTGTTGAGCAGTTTTGCTTGAAAAGGCATTAAAATGTAAGGGGTTCAGCATTTGCAAAAAAAAAAGCTAATTCAGAGAGGACTTGTTTCAGGGTGGAACCAGATAGTTAATGTAGTCATTTATAGAATAGTGTTATAATTGTCTATTATTCTTGGTAAAATTCATATTATGTATAAAAAAGTGTATTATGTGTTAATGTGTATAATACAGTCAAATATCTTCTTACATAAGTATGTGCAATTTATCAGAACATTAATGTATACTGCAGACATTTTCTTTTAGCTAAAGTAAAAAGTGGTATGTAAAAACTGATGTTCCTTGCATTGGTTAGTTTTTTCATGTCAAAAATGACAAATTCCACATAGCCATTTTAGAGAGATCATGTGGAAAAATTAAGTATTTGTCTTAAAATATAGTTTTTAAATTATACAAATCAATAAATAAGGAGTAACCATAAAACAACACATAAAAAAAGATCAAATGTGGCTTATTTTTGTTATATTTTTTTTCCTCTTTAGGATTTAAGACGGGCTTTCAAAAGTAATGTGCATCAGACATTTAGAGTGTTATTGTTTAATTGTTGCTGGGTAATACAAGAGACAGTGAATATTGTGAGACATAATAGCAAAGAATTACATTTGTTTAAAATGGCTGAGGACATGCAGTTTTTCATGATTAAAAGATTACATGAGACTTGATTAAAGATTAAAATAGTTTTAAACAATTAATTCATTTTATTGCATATAATCTTAAAAGATGTAATGAAATATATCAATATTTTCAAAGCATTTCAAATCATGTTTTCATGGATTGTTGAGTTGCTCAGACAGCAGGCTATTGGCAACACTTCTTTCTCAAGATGAGAGGAAGAAATCGTGCTCATTCTGCATCTGAGAGCGGAATACAGCATTAGCCTTCGCCACTTTCTTAGGAGTGTTGAGATACTTATTCAGCAGAGCTTTGTAGTGTTTCTCAGGATTGCCGTCCATATTCCCCACCTTCCACGTGTAGTAGGCATTGGTTGGAGGAATGTTGAGATTATTACCCAGCCAAACCCAGAGTCTGGAGCAGGGCAGAAGACCCACAGCAAAGTACAGTGGCTCTTCGTTGTCCATCAGGTTTCTGTAGAACGAAAGATACTTCTTCATAGCTGGAGTTTGCTGAATGGGAGGCTCACCTTGTGGAGTATTAAGCATCTTCAGTCAATTCAGAAGAAACTTGAAATGTTTAAAGTCTTTTTTTCTATTCTTACCTTGAAAAAGTATTGTTGGAGCATCAAATCGCCAAAACTTTTGTAGCTTGAGTATCTGCCTTTAAAGAAGTTCTTCATGTCATTGGGCCAAGTTATTTTTGCACTCATTTTCTTCAACATCTCAGTCACTTTCAGTACATAGTTAATGTCTTGGATGGTGAAGTTGACGTATCGCTCTGCCTGCAGGCTGCCATTCTGCATTTGTGTCAGGAAATCCACCCGGATTGTCTTATTGGCGATGTCTGCATTGTTCTCCCAGAGAAGTTCATAAACATCCGTCGTAGATTTAGTTTTCAAACTGTTATTTGGACTGTTACAGAGAGCGTACCTGTTATAAACACAAACCATTTTTAAACGAACTATTTAGAAGAATAGTTAGTAATTGTTACTAGATTAGTTCATTACAAGCTCTCCTGCATTTCTGATCAGCGAAAGGCCAAGGAAAATCAATGAAGAGCCATTATATTAAGATCCCCATTTATTAAAAAGATGAAGTGTTTTTACATTACATTTTTACATTTACATAAACTTTAAGACCTTACCTAAAATATAAGAACCAAAAACAGAGAAAGGCCAGAGTCTTCATGTTTCTTGTCTCTTGATTGGTAGTTGTCTTCAACGTCCTTGATCTCCAATCCAAACTGTCTCATTCTGTTCCCATGAAGAGAGTTTTATATACTGTATGCGCTCGCTGATTGGGTAATGAAGAATTAATCCAGAATTAATCATCCTTTGTTAGTGGAATTTATAGGCTATTCTTTAGTCATGTTTTAAGGAAATTGTACAGATGTGGTGTAGGCAAACCGGTGGAACCAGAGGAACAGAAGAAAAAAAGAAAAAGTTTTTGCCTATGTAGAGAACATTATATTTTAGTGAATTTCTCTGAGACCTCGTATGTCACAGTTTTAAGTCTGGATATTCTGTAAAGAGCACATTCGGGGCTTTTTAGAGAATGTTTGGAAGTTTCACTACAGAGGATATAGCATAACATATGAATAAAATATCATATTTAAAAAATGTAATTTTTTCATTTTATCTTATGCTCTAAACAAAGTAATGACATGAAAAAAATACTAAATTCACAAAGGTATTTTTCTGGGTCTCAGGAGGATAAAGTGACTGTACTGCAAAAGAATGTGCAGAACTGGGTATAAGTTATCTGTTGAGAAGTAAATGGTTTTGTTTCTGTTGTTAGAAATGTGCAAGAAACTTCAGCGTATCCAAAAAGGGCCCGAACATGTATCCCAATACTGTTGAGCAGTTCTGCTTGAAAAAGGATTGCAAAATGCAATGCTGAGTTGCTCACACAGAAGCATATTTGCAACACTTCTCTCTAATAACACTGGTCTACAATTTTTTATTAGTTGTCTGCTTCAAATATAAAATGTGTTAATATGTATTTTGATGTGCTGAATTCAGATATGACAGTTAAAACAACTGACTAGCTACTGTTGCCAAGAAACTTAAGTTTTTACATTTTACAACTCTGTATGTTCTGTAGATAGTACCTGTCGCCTGTCCTGTTTACACTTTAAAAATCAGCAAAAGGGTTATATAAATCAAATTTATTATGAAACAAAAGGCAAAAAACTATATAGTTCAGTCCTAATGGTGTCTACTTGCTGCTTCTTGGCTTGTCTCTTGTATTCATTAAATGGAGCATGTCTTGTCACTGTCCATCACTGATGGGCTCCATTTGCTCCATCTGCAGTTATCTGCACTGTTCATACAAGTATGAAGCATCTCTGCTCACTTTGACTAAACAGAAATGTGACTCTTTGCAAAGTCAAACACTACCACATAAGAGAGCATGATACTGTATGCCAGTAATTTCTAAAACTCCAGATACTTCCTCATAGTTGGAGCTTGCTAAATGGAAGACGCACTCTGTGGAATTGAGAATATTAAGCATCTTCAGTGAATTTAGAAACAGCTTGTGAGTGGTTTTTTTCTTTGATTACTTGTTCTTACTTTTAAAAAAATTGTATGAGCATGAAATCACCAAAACTTTTGTAGCTTGAGTATCTGCCATTAAAAAAGTTCTTGAGGTCATTGGGCCAAGTTACTTTTGCACTCATTTTCCTCAACATATCAGTCATGATCATACACAGTTAATGTCTTGTATGGTAAAGTTGACATATTGGTCCGTCTGGAGGCTGCCGTTCTGCATTTGTATCAGGAATTCCACCCGCATCGTCTCATTGGCGATGTCTGTTTTGTTCTCCCAGAGAAACTCTTAAACATCCATGGCAGAATTCATTTTCAAACTGTTTGGACTGTTACTGTGAGGAGCTTGACAGTGGGGTTAAGGATCCGCTTGCAGGCTCAGTTACAATCTGAGTCATACAGGCAGGGTCAATCATCAGAAAACACAACAACAGAGGCAAGGCAAGGCTTAATGTAAAAGAAAATTACACATAGGTTGTACTATAAACCGTTACACTTTTATTCCTAGCCATTCCATGTTTTTCCTGTCTAGCTTCTTGCCTTGCCTAGCCTAGCCTAGTTTCGATACTTGAACTTTTTCTATTGTGGACTGACTGTTGATCATTTGCTGCCTGTACTGACCTTATGCCTACTGAGATTATATGCAGTGTTCTGTTGTATGTTTTACGTGTGGATTGATTAGGAATTTGACGATGTATCGTGTGGGCTGTATGTGTTAGAGTTTTTAGAGTTTTTAGCCTGCTAACAGGTGTTATATCATACAGGAATGTGCTGTTATGAAATGCCCACGAGTGATCTATCAGCTTTATTGATGTCAATACACAGGTATTCGCCTTTTATTCCTTTTTTTTATTGTATTTTATATTCTTGTCTTGTGTTAATATGTGATTAACTTTATGGTGCAGTGTAAATTGGTATTTTATTCAATTGTTACATATGGAGTTCACATTACATGAGTCCCTTTCGCACCGCTTTAGTTCTAGAACTAAAAATACAGTACTAAAGTACTGGGCCGATTTTGCGCAAACTATTTCCCAGTACCATTTAAAGGGTTGCATTCGCACCGAGAGTGGATACTAAGAAGTGACGTAAGCCAGTCGACAGCAACATCATTTGTGCGTGGCGTTCAACAACAAAAACAAAGGACAACGACGTTAACAACAGGAGGATGGAGGACATTGTGATTGGAGCTGTGTTTTTGTTGTTTCACAATAATGGACATGGAATGTTTACACAGTATGTGTTTACACAGCGTTTTAAATCATGGCGGGTGAGGGCGTTTTCGTACACGTTTAGCCAATCAGCGTACACTTACGTCACGATAGTTCCTATGGAACTGTTTTAGACCCTACTCTGAAGTAGGAGCTAATTTAGTTCCTCAAAAAGGAATTTTTTTTTTTTTTTGTGACGTATTGTCAAGTATGGTGACCCATACTCGAAATTGGTGCTCTGCCTTTAACCCATCCAAGTGCACACACACAGCAGTGAGTAGTGAACAAATCCACACACACACACACACACACACACACCGTGAACACACACCCGGAGCAGTGGGCAGCCATGCTGCAGCGCCCGGGGAGCAGTTGGGGGTTCGGTGCCTTGCTCAAGGGCACCTCAGTCGTGGTATTGAGGGTGGAGAGAGCGCTGGACGTTCCCTCGGGGGCTCGAACTCGCAACCTTTCGATTACGAGTCCGACTCTCTAACCATTAGGCCACGACTTCCCCGGGAACTAAAACAGTTCCTAGTTCCTGCGGTGCGAACACGCCAAAAAGTGGGTTGTTCCACAATTAGTTTGGGTACTATGAAAAGGTTCCTGCGTTGCGAAAGGGCCTATACACTGGGGAGAGGAATGTGCTATTATGAAATGCCCACGAGTGATCTATCAGCTTTATTGATGTCAATCCACAGACAGTGGCCAGTCCCTGTTGGGTGTGACTGTTAATAAACCTGCTCCGGTGAATGGAAGTGGCAAGTGTCCTGGTCTTTCTTGTACACAACGCCAAGGGGAGTAACGGGCCGAAAACAAACCAGTTATATAAGCAACAGACAAACAAACAACACTCAGCAAAGTGTGTGTGTGCAACTTTTATAGAGATGGAGAGGCACAGGTATGGAATGGTGGGCAGGTGGAACGTGGGGGGAGGGATAAAAGACCAGGTCCATGTAATGGAGGAACTGGAGACTGAGACAGAGGCAGAGCAGGAAGCCTGGGCGGAGTTGGCAGAGCAGGAGACCACCGTAAATGGCCTCCTTGGCCATGGCATAACAAACAAAGAGTTCAGAAGTGTGCATCAAC
The DNA here is from genome assembly GCF_936440315.1 of Barbus barbus. Lineage (NCBI taxonomy): Eukaryota > Metazoa > Chordata > Actinopteri > Cypriniformes > Cyprinidae > Barbus > Barbus barbus. Next base: position 22,070,087 of record NC_136717.1, read on the forward strand.
GCCTTGAGAGGTACTGAGGAGGTCACCTCGGGAGGTTCTGCAATGGAAGCCATCACCTCATGAGAAGCTGGAGTGGGCTCTGGAGCAGATTCAAGGACTCAAGCTGTCTCGGGAGCAGACTCATGGACTGGAACGGGCTCTGGAGTGGATTCAAGGACTGGAGTGAGCTCTGGATCACACTCATACAGTAGACTGGAGCGAGCTCTGGAGGCTCTTGGACTGGAGCAGACTTCCGGGGAGTTCTGGACTGGAGCAGACTTCCGGGGAGTTCTGGACTGGAGCAGACTCTGGGACAGCCAGTGCTGAGCCCCTTGGAATACCAGCTGCTCTAGCTGAAACCAGTGGTGGGTCCACCAAACTGGAGATCAGCCCCAAATGTCTTTGGAACGCCCGAGTGACATTAAGTGCAACGTTCACTATGACCGGAAACACAGGAATGGCATGCGTGACATCAGTGACGGCTGGAGGCTCAAGGCTGGTGGCCGTCTTGGGAACAGACTCTTGGCTGGCAGCCATCTTGTGAAGAGGATCTAGGGTGGCGCCATCTTGGGAAGAGATTCTGGGCTGGCAGCCATCTAGTGAAGAGACTCTCCATGTCGTGAACAGTGTAGCAAATTAGCTCAAAGTGAGATGAACATAATTTATCATAATGGGTTGTTATCAATTATATATTCATCTACAGGAATTAACTGTAGCATTAATAGTACAATAAAATGATTTGTTCGTCTGCAGTACGGACAGTTTCAATCGTCTATTGACTCTAAGGAAAATTATTTCTCTGGTCACAAAAAATAATTTCCTTATTAATACATCGCTCATTAGCATGTAACAAAACCGGAACGTTAAAGTGACCTCGTTTCCGTGAGCTGCAGACACAGACAACCAAGTGTGAATACATATGGATGTTTATTAAACTACACTACAGGGGAACATGTAACATTGAACTAAACACAAACATACACACATTAAACATAGATGCCAACGCACGGAAGGCATGGAGAGAGAGAGAGAGAGAGAGAAAGAGAGACAGACAGAGAGAGAGCGCTCACACGCAAGAGAGAGAGCATAATGGCAGGATTTGCACATCAGCTAAACACAACCTGTTAGAACCATCAAAGAATTACATCACCTTAATCAAAAGGGGTCGAAGCCTAGAAGCGCATCCCCAAAAGGGGAGTCGCGAGGTTTCCACGGTGATGTGTGTCTCTCAAGGTAAAAAGAAGAACGCGCCTTTTGGGTGTGGGCGATGTTTTATCTGGCCCTGTTACACCCATTTTTGGTCGGTCTGACCAATAACAAGGCACATAGTTTCAGTGGGAAAGTGTTTCTTTGTCTCACTTGACAACTCATTTGCATGTTTTATGACTGTTCTGCTCGATAGGTGTAATTCTTCCCACAGTACCGTAAGAATATCATGATGCATTTCACGAGGTCACAGTGTACATCATTGTTTGAGAAATAAAGAGCAGATCATTTTGATATCAAGAAAGAGACATCTAGCAGATATTAAACCAGAGATACATTCATACACCTGAATATGAGTATTTAGAGCTTTCTAATACAAATAACGAGTGGTCACTAGGCTAATATAATAAGGAAACATACAAACAACACGTGCCTATACCAGATATATTTATAACTGCTTTATTATGGCCTAAATAAAGAAAATGTATTTATGTGTGTGTGTGTGATGTGTATTTGAAGTTGTGGAGACCACTGGTCTAGTCAGGCCGTTGGTGCCTGGCACAGGGGGGTCATTCACTCCTTTTCGGAAGGTGTTTGAAGTTTGATAGGGAGACCAGAGAGGTGACCTGCTTAGCATCTTTTGATAGTGGGGAAAAACCATTGGCAATTTAGCACCCATATAAAGGTCGAATGTGGGGCCAGGTCTGTGAATTATATGCAAATGTCCAAAGGCTAAAAGGGGTCTCTTGAGACAATAAGTTCCAATGACCATTAAGGATGATAAGCAGATGCTACAACAGGCTCTGGTGCAGTGCCACTTTCCTCCTCTGCGACCCCACAGTGACAGATAAACCACTCAGAATTAAAGGGGACTTAGTAGGCCCCTTTTTACAAGATGTAAAATAAGTCTCTGATGTCCCCAGAGCGTATATGTGAAGTTTTAGCTCAATATACCCCACAGATACATTTTTGCCACTTTTAGGGATATGAGCCAAAATGCGCTATTTTGAGTGTGTTGCTTTAAATGCAAGTGAGCTGTTGCTCCCGGAGAAGAGGGCGGAGCTTGGTTTCAAAGTCAGTCATCTGATTATACTGTGCATAATAAATTCGTGTTTATGAATTACACAGACGGGGAGCACAGCAGGATAAAAATAACATCATAGCTGGTCTCATGCTATCACAAACTTTATAAGTCCCACTTCTGATTATGAGCTCAACAACTTCAAGCGATCGACTCACATTGCTCTCATATGCAACTTTTAACTAGCACATTCCTATTCACGATCATTCTGGTAGCACTTGAAGGCAGCATCAGTGCAAACACACAGAGACAATGATAGCTTTAGCAATAAGCCTTACAGAGTGCCAAGCAGCTCTTTCAGAAAGGAAATTTGGAAAACAAATGCATGATACTTACTTTGTCTAGAACTGACGTTCACGCACGAAGCGTTGGTATTGATTCATAAACATTTAGGGGACTTCACCGATTTTTTCCGGGGTATTTCCTTTGAAAATGAAATTTAACCACAGTGTCCTCGGCTCAGAGGGGGGATTATGGCGACTCCTATGTTTATTAGTCCATCCCAAAACACAACACTTGAAAAACCTCTTTGGCGCTGACATTGTATATATCTCCTGTAATGGTGGACCGCAGCTTCTCACTCAGGGCTGTGTTTATGCTAATAGGGCATAGAGCGTCACAAATGGACACAAACTTTTTCCCCTCAGTGACGTGCACAGAGGAAGAATCTGAAACGGCTTGTTTGGAGAGACTGTTTATGATTTATTGGTTTTATTAAAAAATGAGTTGGTGGATTTTTAACATTATAGGCTGGTTGTTTTCACACACTGCGGCCACACAGCTGTGTTCAAACACCGTATAAAAGTGATTTTTGCAATAATAGGTCCCCTTTAAAGCATTCATGAAGTCCTTTAACTCGCACTTGAATCTGCCTTTAGGCAACCATGATTTTATAGGCTCATTAAGACTGGGTCCATAACTGGCCTGGGTAGCTCCATGAATACTGCTGGATCTATGCGTGGCTGAGTATTCTGTAACGAGGAACGTGACAACGAGGTTGAGGATTGAATTGCTGGCTTTATTACAATCTGAGTCATACAGGCAGGGTCAATCATCAGCAACCACAACAATAGAGGCAAGGCATAATCCATATATAGGCATAAGGTCAGAGCAGAAAACAATCAACAATCAGTCCACAATAGAAAACAATCCAGGAATCAAAATTAGGCTTGGCAAGGCAAGGCAATCCCTTACAAAAATGTCCTGTGGTACTGCAGCAGTCCTACATAAATTTACCACACAACAAATGAGCAGAGCTAAATATGACAGGATTACCATAGCACTTTCTGTTGTACAGTATCACAAGAATTTACCATTAGATGTCATATGTAGTTTTTCTGTTGTTTTTGTGTTGTAATTCCAACACAAGCTAAATATGACATGATTACCACAGCACTTTCTATATAGCATGAATTTACTACAGAAAAATACAATGTGTATTATTTGTATGGTTTTTGTGTGATATTTCCAAAGCTGGCAGAAATATAATGCTGTTGAGTGCAGTGTGTCAAATAAAGTAATGTGATATTTTTAAGGTTACAATAAGATCTGAATTAATATATGATGAAAATGCCAGCTGTAATTAACTGCTAAAGTATTTTACAATATAAACAATTGTCTGATCTCACTTTATCATAATTGAAGAGTTTATTAAACTACAAATTAATTCCCTAGCACAGATAGTACATTCTCACAAAAATGTTCGTTTTATGATTTCAATTTAATTTATGACAGATGTGTTATATTGTAACTCTACCATCTATAATGTAATGACAACATCAATATGTCTAAGATATGAAATATAGTCCAGTATGTATTGTGTTTTATATACAGTGGTGTGAAAAAGTGTTGGCCCTCTTCCTGATTTTTTATTTTTTTGCATGTTTGTCACACTTTAATGTTTCAGATCATCAAACAAATTTAAATACTAATCAAAGATAACACAAGTAAACACAACAAGTTTTTTTATTATGAAGGGAAGACAAAATCCAAAACCCACATGGCCCTGTGTGAAAAAGTGCTTGCCCCCTAAACCTAATAACTGGTTGGGCCACCCTTAGCAGCAACAACTGCAATCAAGCGTTTGCGATAACTTGCAATGAGTCTGTTACAGCGCTGTGGAGGAATTGTGGCCCACTCATCTTGGCAGAATTGTTGTAATGTGGGTTTGGATTTTGTTTTCCCTTCATAATAAAAAACCTTTCATTTAAAAACTGCATGTTGTTTACTTGTGTTATCTTTTATTAATATTTAAATTTGTTTGATGATCTGAAATATTAAAGTGTGACAAACATGCAAAAAAAAAAAAAAAAAAAAAAAAAATCAGGGAGGGGGCCAACACTTTTTTTTTTTTAATTTTGTATTTTTGTATTTTTGTTTGTTGAAAAAAAATTTTTGTATTAAAAACACTTTTCTTTTATTGGTCGGATGAAATATGCTAATTTTTTGAGATAGGAATTTTGGGTTTTCATGAGCTGTATGCCAAAATCATCAATATTAAAACAATAAAAGGCTTGAACTACTTCAGTTGTGTTGTAATGAATCTAAAATATATGAAAGTCTAATGTTTATCAGTACATTACAGGAAATAATGACCTTTATCACAATATGCTAATTTTTTTGAAAAGGACCTGTATATACTGACTAGATGTCGCCTCTGACGCTGCGGTCCATAGGAACGATGCGTCAGCGCGGCCGCCATCTTGGGTCGGGGGAAGCCGCGTCTACTCTGCATTAGTTAACATTGGCAGAGAACTATCAACGATTAAAATCACCTTAATTTGCTTACTTTTCAACCGATTTTCAAGCCGTTTGATTTATTATAAATGTCAGACATATATTTATGATAGAACATAGATTAATTAATTATTTTACTTATAAGTAAAATAATTAATTAATCTATGTTCTATCATAAATATGTGATATATCATATACAATACAATACTTAGACACACCTACATAACTAATTAATTTGTTCTACAATGCACAAAACAATTACAAGGATGCTGATAGTGATATGAAAAAAAACATGAATAATATAAAGTATATATAAAATATAAATAAATAAATAATAGAGCAAAATTTAAATTAATAAAGGCACGAGTTAAACAAACAAAGCGGGAAAAAAAACAATTATGGACTTCCTGACCAACAGACCTCAGAATGTTAGGATGGGGAACCTAACATCTGCCTCTAGGCAGAAATTAAATCATCATAAATCGTCCAAATCTCTTTTCTTAGGTTTTTGGTTTGTTCCAACTGACAGACATGTATTTATGATCGAGTCCAGAGAAAATTGAAGCTTTTGATATTAATCTACTTCAAAACTAGGTGTAAGTTTATTATTCTTCCACTTCAGTGAACTTAAAATTAACTATTGTTACTTACCTTAGCCTAGTCTACTGCACACAAAATGGCTACAATGGTGTGATATCCATACTTAAAAATACATGTTAATTAAAACATTTGAATTGTACTGGTTTATTTTGTACATCAGCAAGCCTGCAATACAATGACCCAGCGTAAAATGGTTATATAACACAAAAACAAACATAACGTGCGTACGTAGTGTGAAAACATCTTCCAGTATTTACAACAGCTTATTAAATGATTAGGCTACAGTATATAACAGGTTAACCATTCTTTGAAAACATCCAGTTCATGAAAATATCTACTACAGCACAAAAGTCCGGCATCTTCAGAGTTGATCTGAATGCCGGGAAACTTTGGCGCTTCCTTCAGATCCCCGACCCAAGATGGCGGCGATGTTGACGTATGCTTAGAGGCCCAAGACGACATCTAGTCAGTATATATATCTATGTTCCTCAACCGCCAACCGTGAACCAGACAATGTGTAAAATGTTGCGTTTCTGGTTATTTCATTTTTCTGAAGAAAACACAGTCGAAACGGGTCTATCGAGCTCACTGAAGACACGCACATTCACAACGAAACATTAAGGAAGAATGGCATTTCTCAGAGGAAGTTATTGTCAGCTGGCCAGAGTAGATTTCGTTTTCGTAGAGAAACCAGAGTAGATTAAGTGCTTCTGCTGTTCTTTTATGTGCATATGCTAAGTGTGTTGTTGTATTTGTCAGTTTAATTTACCACGCGAGCACATATCACTCTATTTAAATGAGATAGTAACAAGTATCAATATAACGAAACTTGATTTAGACCGACTGGAAATAACATACAGCTCTTCATTAAAAGAGCAAGTTCATAAGAGTTATTTGTTCATAAATTGGACACTGAAATTGTCCAAAAAGGCCCAGCTCAATAGTGTCATGTTTGTAAACTGAACTACATTGGTGGATCAGTACATAGTATAGCACTTTTCATGATTTAATAGATTAATAAGATTCATACTGAGTTCGGTGTCACTACCATGTGTTTTCTGTGTGAGTTAAACAAGTAAAGAGTGCTGCTGCAGAAATCTACTTGTGTTCCGTATTGCACTGTACATGTATGTAGGTAAGAACTGTCATTCATATAGATTGTCTATCCTAGCTGTTAATTGTTATATTGGTTTTACATTTAAAAGGATATTAATGAGTAAAACAAAAATCTCAGCTACTAAGTTCAATCAGCTGACAGCCCTATTGTTGACGTGTTTTTATATTACAGAGTCAGGCCTGGATGAAAACCTGCTTAAAGAGAGAGGTAGATTAACTGGAAGATAAAGCCTGGTGCTGATGTACCCGTTATAGGCTAAATGAAGAATTGTAAACCCGAAAAAGCTCAGATGAAGCTGACAAGACTGTCAGCTCAGCCTCAGTAAATATGCTCTTTTTGCCAGTCTTTTTTATATATATATATATATATATAAACAGAAACAAAGACTGGACAGCATTTAATGCAGCAACTAATTAAACACAAGTCCACAAGAAAACAGGCGAAAAATAGTAGGCTAAATACTATAAAACAGTCAATTCCAGTTTTTCAAAACACAATACCACAAAAGACAATGAATGTTTATGCTGCTTATGTATCTTTTCAAGGCCCCTGTAAATGAATCAGTTCAAGAAATGCAAAGAAGTATAGAAGGGCTACCGGAAGAAAACAGCGGCTCAGAGAGGAACTTGAAAACTGTAAGGGACAAATTAGTGGACTGAGATCTCGAGTCACATCTTTCAGGTATTTATATTTGATCTAAACAAAAACTTCTCACAAAATGAGGAATATTATAAAGCAGTTACAGTAAATAGTAAACAATAATGCTCTCTAAGAAGTTGATGCAGTTGTTATAGAGCCAATATTTACCAGATCTTAAAAATGACTTTGATCTGTCAGTACAGTCAGGTTGATCATGTTAAATAACCAGTTCATTTAGATGTTACCACATAAAGTTCTCCAGTGAAGTGCAGACATGATGCAACTGTTGTAAGTGGCAGCTTCATTGATTACACTCTGTATCATTTTAAACATAGTCTAAAGTCTCTAGTATAATATGTTTTTATAGAAAAATTTCAAAGCACCTTTTTTGTTTCTCTAAATTGTTTATAAGATAAAATAAATTGCTTATATAAAAAATAATTTGTTAAAATCTTGTTTCAGAGATCCCTGGATTCTCAATGAGCTGAGAAGGCTAAGGACAGAGGTACGACCTCAAACTGGAAGTGAGGTAAATAGAAAATTGTATTTAGAAAAAAATCTTAAGTATCAGTCCTCAAATTTGATTGACCTGTTGGTGGTCCAAGACATTTCACTGTTTGTATTACTCTGTTCACAATATTCCAGATTATGTATGTGGTGCTCAGTAGAAGCAGGTTGGAGAATGGATTGATCTGAATTGAGGAGCGTTTTTTTTTTTTTTTTTAAAGCCCTCAATGCTCCTATTTAGTGAATAGGGAGCAGAAAAAGAAAACCTAGAGTGGAATATGTGTTTCTCACATTCTAAACACTCTTTGTCACACACAGTTTCATAATGAACTGAAAACATTTGTACATTTCTCATGATAATATAAAATCTCTACTAGTGTTTTTCACAGTTGCTTTGCAAAACATCTGTCAAACAAACTAAAAACGAAGTCTGTGCCATTGTCAAATTGCAAAATGAAATAACCTGCGTGTAATCAGGGATTTCTTTGATGCACGCAAATATACCAGATTTACGGTAATTATCTGTGGAATTATTGGTGGAAATTAAATTATTGGTGCAATAACAATGTTTGAATTTTCATATTGTCAATTGTCATATCTGAATTCAGCACATCAAAATACATATTAATTAAAACATTTTATCTTTGAAGCAGACAACTAATAAAAAATTGTAGACCAGGGTTATTAGAGAGAAGTGTTGCAAATATGCTTCTGTGTGAGCAACTCAGCATTGCATTTTGCAATCCTTTTTCAAGCAGAACTGCTCAACAGTATTGGGATACATGTTCGGGCCCTTTTTGGATGCGCTGAAGTTGCTTGCACATTTCTAACAACAGAAACAAAACCATTTACTTCTCAACAGATAACTTATACCCAGTTCTGCACATTCTTTTGCAGTACAGTCACTTTATCCTCCTGAGACCCAGAAAAATACCTATGCGAATTTAGTATTTTTTCAGGTCATTACATTGTTTAGAGCATAATATGAAACATGATATTTTATTCATATGTTATGCTATATCCTCTGTAGAATGTTGTAACAGAAGGACCAGGCTCCTCCCAGAGCCAGTTACCCCGATCCACTTCACCTGAGTTTTAATCACCTGCACCTGCACCTCGTTATCACCAGCCACATATAAGCTCAGTCACCAAAGTCACCAGTTGTCCGATCTACGGATTACTCCATGGACCATCTCTGCTTCCTGACAAAGCTGAGTATAACTACCTGCGATTACTTACCTGTCCCTACTTACCTTCTGTCTTGTCCCATTCCAGTCCTCCTCCTCGTCTGTTCCGGTGGCTAGATCGGCTCCCCGCATGTCTCTGCCGCGGCCAATCCCCTGGATCTGTCAAAACAGAAAGACTTATTGTGATTGACATTCTGTTCTCCTTCAACCTCACGAAGTGACACTCACCACGTTCGAAGAATCCACACCACTGCAGTTTGCTGTAACACCCTGTAAATAAACACCTTATCATTTCACTTACCATCTGTGTCAGACCCGTTCCATTACAGAAGATCGGACCCAGACGGCTACACCATGAGTGTAAACGACCCATTCCAGGAACTGGTCGACACCTTGAAACGGGTATTAGCCCGTCCGGCTTCACCATCACCACAGGCCTCTGTTACCACACCCGTCACTTCTGCCTCCACCACTTCTTCGGCAATAATGTACGCCAGTCCCATGGCCCGACCAGCGCCCTATTCAGGCGATCCAGAGGAGTGCAATGGCTTCCTTCTCCAATGTACACTAACTATTGACTTACATCCTCAGATGTTCCTGACCGATCAGGCGAAGATACCGTTTGTGATCACGTCGCTCACAGGACCCGCATTGAGATGGGCGGAGACTATTTTAAGCCAAGCTGGACCCGCCACGCACTCTTTTGCCCAGTTTCTCGCCCATTTTAAAGAGGTGTTTAGCAGCTCTCCTGGTGATTCTTCAGTTGGGGAACAATTATATAAGCTTCGACAGGGTAATATGACTATTCATCAATACGCCCTGAAGTTTCGCACCCTCGCGGCCGCGAGTGGATGGAACGAGCCATCACTGATAACTGCTTTCCGGCAAGGCTTAAATACCCGCTTGAAGATTCACCTGGCCGCCTACGATGACACCTTTGGGCTAGAGAAGTTCATTCAACTTGCCATCCGCTGCTCCAACCGGATGCGGGCCTGTACATCGGAAACCACAACCGTTACCGCCATTGACACTCCTCCAAGCCACCAGCCAGAGGTTAGACCCATATCTGAACCGATGCAGACTGACACTTTCCATTTATCGCCAACAGAACGACAGAGGCGAATTACCAACGATTTGTGCCTGTATTGTGGAAGTTCTGACCATCGAATTCAATCCTGCACCCTTCGTCCACCCAGGCTTTGGGTGAGTGGTATGCACCCTCACATCCCCAAGATGAACCCCTTAACTACTTGTGCTAACATTGTTCTTGTAAATCACCTAATGCCAGTCACAGTCCTCTTGGACTCCGGATCAGCGGGGAACTTCATCTCGGGGAAACTCAGCCGGCAACTCCACCTCACACCCATTGCAACCGAAACCACTTACCAGATCCAGGCCATAACAGGTACTCCACTCACCCGTCGCCTAGTCAAATATTGTGTCGGTCCCCTAGTGCTGAGAATGGGGCAGCTCCATCAAGAGAGTATTCATTTACTAATTTTAGAGGAATCCACGGTAGAAATTGTTTTGGGTCAACCCTGGCTGGTTAAACACGATCCAGTTTTATCCTGGACCTCTGGAGATGTTCTGAAGTGGGGTACTAACTGTTTCCCGCAATGTTTCCCTCATATGCCAAAACCATCTCCACGTCCAGTAGTTAAATTATCTGTGCAGGCCACGTCCATAGAGAGCCCTGTGGAGAAACAATCGGTGGAGGTTCCACCGGACTACGAGGCTTTCAGGGATGTGTTCTGTCCCAAAAGGGCATCTCGGTTACCACCTCATCGGCCATGGGACTGCGCGATCGACCTCGTTCCGGGTGAACCAGTACCACGGGGAAAGATTTATCCCCTCTCTCTTCCCGAGCAGAAGGCGATGGAGGAGTATATTGAGGAGGCACTCAAACAGGGTTACATCGTCCCTTCCATCTCCCCTGCTGCTTCGAGTTTCTTCTTCGTGGCCAAGAAGGACGGAGGGCTCCGTCCATGTATAGACTATCGTAAATTAAATCTCATCACGGTTAAATATCGCTATCCACTTCCTCTTGTCCCTGCAGCGTTGGAACAACTTCGCGGTGCCACCATATTCACCAAACTGGACCTCCGCAGCGCGTACAACCTCATCCGCATCAGAGAGGGGGACGAGTGGAAGACCGCCTTTGTAACCCCTACAGGGCACTATGAGTACCGGGTCATGCCCTATGGGCTTGTCAACGCCCCATCTGTCTTCCAAAGCTTCATGCATGAGGTGCTCCGGGAGTTCCTTCATCGTTTTGTAATTGTCTACATTGATGACATTTTGATCTACTCCCGGAACCTGGCCGAACATCGCCACCACGTTGCGGAGGTCCTTCAGCAGTTGCGGAAACACCAGCTCTACCTCAAGGCAGAAAAATGTCTATTTCACCAACCATCCGTCCACTTCCTTGGATACATCATCAGTCACGGTGGCATCCGCATGGACAAGGGGAAGGTGGAAGCCATTAAATCCTGGCCTCGACCCACCACGATCAAGGAACTGCAGCGATTCCTGGGTTTCTCAAACTTTTACAGAAGATTCGTTGCCAACTATAGCTCAATCACAAGCCCCCTCACTGATCTCCTACGAGGAGGTAAGAAGTCCCTTGCCTGGGATGTGAATGCCACCAATGCCTTCAACCGTCTCAAAGAAGCCTTCACTACCGCACCACTCCTCGTCCACCCCGATCCAGAACTGCCCTTCATCGTAGAGGTGGACGCATCAACAACTGGAGTAGGTGCGGTATTATCTCAGCAGCAGGGGAAGCCTCCCAAGCTCCATCCATGTGCCTTCTTCTCCAAGAAGCTCAGCCCGGCGGAGAAAAACTACGACATCGGCAACAGGGAGCTTCTGGCCATCAAGCTTGCCCTGGAGGAGTGGAGACACTGGTTGGAGGGGGCAGCTCAACCATTTCTCGTGCTTACCGATCACAAGAACCTCGAATATCTACGAGACACCAAAAGATTAAATCCACGCCAAGCAAGATGGGCATTGTTTTTCACCCGTTTCAATTTCCAAATCTCCTATCGTCCAGGATCCCGTAACGCCAAGGCGGACGCTTTATCTCGTCTTCACACCAAGGAGGATTCTCTCGAGGAGCCCGAAGGTATCTTGCCCTCCAACATCATCGTAAGTCCCATTGCTTGGTCCTCTCCGCCAGTGGCCTCCGACACTCCTCCTGCCAATCCGCCGGGCTGCCCACCGGGTCGTCAGTATGTTCCCAGGACACAACGCACTTCCCTCATCCACTCCTCTCACACTTCACTTGGTACTGGTCACCCAGGGGCCAACGCTACTCTCTCGCTGCTAAGCGATCGCTTCTGGTGGCCGAACATGGCCAGTGATGTGAGAAGGTTCGTTCAGGGCTGCCCAGACTGCGCCATATCCAAAAGTTCCCGTCATCTCCCTTCAGGCAAGCTGGTGCCCTTACCCATTCCCAACCGCCCGTGGTCACACCTGGGAGTGGATTTCATCACTGATCTTCCACCCTCCGACCATAATACCTGCATCCTCGTCATCATCGACAGATTTTCCAAATTCACCCGTCTCGTTCCTCTACCTGGACTCCCCACTGCCATGCAAACAGCAGAACTTTTATTCAATCATGTATTCCGTTACTACGGCCTCCCTGAAGATATAGTCTCGGACAGAGGTCCACAATTCATCTCCCGTGTATGGAAGGCCTTCTTCGCTCTCCTAGGTGTGACCATCAGTTTGACTTCAGGTTATCACCCTCAATCAAATGGGCAGACTGAACGCAAAATCCAGGAAATTGGGCGCTTCCTGAGAACCTTCTGCCATCGCCGCCAGAATTCTTGGAACCAGTTCCTAGGCTGGGCCGAGTACGCCCAGAACTCACTCCGTCAATCTTCGACTGGACTCTCTCCCTTCCAGTGCGTACTCGGTTTCCAGCCTCCATTGTTTCCCTGGTCCGGAGAACCTTCCGATGTGCCTGCGGTCGACCACTGGTTCCGAGAAAGCGAGGGAGTCTGGGACTCAGCACATCACCACCTGCAACGGGCAGTACGCAGGCAAAAGATCGCCGCCGATGCTCGTCGTTCAACAACACCCACCTATCTGCCTGGACAGAAGGTATGGCTCTCCACACGAGACATTCGGCTACGCCTGCCCAGCCGTAAGCTGAGTCCCAGGTTCGTTGGCCCCTTCACCATTCTGGAACAGGTCAACCCGGTCACTTTCAAGCTTCAGCTCCCTGCACAATATAAAATTCACCCTACTTTTCACACCTCCTTACTCAAACCATATTACCCTTCTGTTTCCCCAGAGCCTGGTCCGACCGAGGAACCCCCTCTCCCACTCATCATTGATGATGGAGCCATCTACAAGGTCCGAGACATCCTAAATTCCCAGCGTCGTGGTGGGAGACTAGAATACCTCGTGGACTGGGAGGGGTACGGTCCTGAGGAGCGCTCCTGGATCCCCAGAGATGATGTTCTCGATCCCAGCCTTCTGGATGATTTCCACGCCTCCTATCCGGATCGTCCTGCACCTCGAGGCCGAGGCAGACCACCACGACGCCGAGGTCGGCCCCCAGGAGTGGGCCGTGGAGGGGGGGGGGGTACTGTAACAGAAGGACCAGGCTCCTCCCAGAGCCAGTTACCCCGATCCACTTCACCTGAGTTTTAATCACCTGCACCTCGTTATCACCAGCCACATATAAGCTCAGTCACCAAAGTCACCAGTTGTCCGATCTACGGATTACTCCATGGACCATCTCTGCTTCCTGACAAAGCTGAGTATAACTTCCTGCGATTACTTACCTGTCCCTACTTACCTTCTGTCTTGTCCCATTCCAGTCCTCCTCCTCGTCTGTTCCGGTGGCTAGATCGGCTCCCCGCATGTCTCTGCCGCTCTGCCGCGGCCAATCCCCTGGATCTGTCAAAACAGAAAGACTTATTGTGATTGACATTCTGTTCTCCTTCAACCTCACGAAGTGACACTCACCACGTTCGAAGAATCCACACCACTGCAGTTTGCTGTAACACCCTGTAAATAAACACCTTATCATTTCACTTACCATCTGTGTCAGACCCGTTCCATTACAAATGTAGTCTGTGAGTTTTTTTTTTTTTTATAACACTTTATATCAGGGGTATCACACTCGGCTCCTGGAGGGTAACTGTCCTAGCTTTGTTCTAAACCTGCTCCAACACACATATCGGTAGTTTTTAAACCAAACTAAAGGGCCGCTTGTCATTTCTTTATTAATGTATATTATTCATGTCCATGTTTTTTATTTTGCAGAAAAAGTGAGATGTGCTTTCCCTATTCTCAGCCACGGACCGTTGGCTAAACATCTGATGCATATGGCACACAAAAGTGGAAACACTTCAGGAGTTTCGAAGTCGTTATCGGATTGGTTGAATTGTACAGGATTTCTGGGAGACGTGTGTGTCGCGTTCTTTAACGTTCCACCTGGAAACAAAGATGCCGTGGCGCCGAACTCCTCATGAAAGGATCAACTAACCGCTGTTTTTTTTTTCTTATGTAAGGAACAAGACAGGAAATACAAGGAACATGAAATGGCTAGGAATTGAACCAACAGACAAACAAACAAACAATACTCAGCAAAGTGTGCGTGGGATAGGGATGGCTGGCGTGAAACTGACGTTTCGACACGGTGTCGAGATCCCGAAGTGCAGATGTTTCGAAACACTGCTCCGAAGCGTGATTTGAAACACCCATGTCACGTGACTATGGTGATTCGAAGCTCCGGCGCGTGTCACAAGTGTTTCGAGACGTGTTTGATTGACAGGGTCGGGTACAAATCACACAATTGCACATCTGTCTCAACCTAACTCCCACAAAGTATAAAAGTAGAGTTAACTCATCTTCACTTCGTGGGTTTTTGTGAGAGGAGAGATATTTTGCGATACAGTGATATTTATAGTGTAATTTGGTTAATTATATTTAGGCTACATTAAAAGTTATTATTAAGATATTGATAGATAGTCTATAGACACTGACAGATAATTAGGATAGATATACTGATACATTCATATAGGCATACATATACATTCATATAAGTTAGATAGTGACAAACACATCATGTTACAGATAGGATATCATAGGCTAGTTGATAGATAGATTATTTCATATTGCAATTACATAATAATGGAAGCTCCACACAAGAGATGCCGGCCCTCTGTGGTGTGGGAGCATTTCCATTTGGAAACTCAAAATAAAGTGAGATGTATTATTGCAGTGGCGGCTGCTGGTCTTTCGAAGAGGGGAAGCTAATTTTCGGCCTACATCATAAAAATTGTCCATTTATTTATACATAAATTCTTTTCAAGAAAATGCTCTGTGACCCTGTCGTACCAACTAGGCGTCTTTTCCAGTGACTTGACCAGTGTCCTCTCAATGGCCAGCAGAGCTAGGCTGCTTAAACAGCCTTGGCCCATTGTGTTACGGGTGTAGGACTTGAGCCGCTTTAAACAGGAGAAGCTCCTTTCTACACCTGCAGATGTAGCTCCAATTGTTGCCACTAATGAGAACGGTTTGTAAAGCTGAGGCATTGCACTGTCCGACTCCATGTCTTTAACCCTCTGGGGTCTGAGGGTGTTTTGGGGGCCTGGAGAAGTTTTGACATGCCCTGACATTTGTGCTTTTTTCAGTTGCTTATAAATATATAAATGGCTAAAGTCTAATAACACTGTAAACAGCAAAAACAGGGCTACAATAATATGTTAGCAGCACTTATGTACTTGATTTTGTTTTTGAGAAAACAACGTTTATGCGTGGTTAGTGAAAAACTAACATTTTGAAGTCACTGAATAAAAAAACACACAGAACATTTGTTTACAAGACTTCTGAGAACTAGATCTTGTAGCCTAGAATTTTTGCTTCAAAATAATGTGAAAATCATCTTGTTTATTTGCTCACAAAAACAATATATTGAATTTTTGACTAAAAAGGGTCTATGCGAGAAGGCGTCAACCTTCACATTCACACCTGAGAAGACAGGCCTGCATAATGAGCTTCATAATGAGCTTCATAATGAGCCATTTAGTCAAGTATGTGACTGAGAGGAAGAGTTACAAGAAAGAATATGAGGACAAAATAAATTTAAATATATATATATATATATATATTTGTAGTTTATTAAGTATATATTTAGCTATCACACAAACTAACTTGAGATTGACTTGTGAGTGCAGTTAAACATTTTATTAGGAACAATCAAAGCTGACTTTTTAGCATCATTACTCCAGTCACATGATCCTTCAGAAATCATTCTAATATCATTCTCTGATTTGCTGCTAAAAAACATTTATTATTATGTTGAAAAGAGCTAAGAAGAATGTTTTATTTTTTTGATGAATAGAAAGTTCAGAAGAACAGCATCGTTTGTAACATGATACATGTCTTTGTCATCACTTGTGTGCTAAATAAAAGTTTTAATTTCTATATATGCTGTCTCCAAGCTTTTGCACCTGGCATTTTCATAGTGTATATTGTTTATGTGCTCTGAAGGGGAAAAACAACAACACATTTAGAAATTCTGGGTTATATCTCTCAGCAGATCTTCTTCCAGAAACAGAAAGTATCCGGGATGAACTTGTTTGTTTCCGCTGACAGCATTAGATATGAGTTGACATCGCATTGGTTTCATACGGATTACTTTAACATAGAATATTTGTTTTTGTATTCATGCTGTTTTATTTACAGAGCACACAGAGAATGCACCCTGTTTATTTTCTCTATTTTTTTAAAAGCACATTGTTTTGTTGTTATTATGACTATACACAAATAAAAGTAGACCCTTTGCAGTTTCAAATGATACCTTGCTCTTTCAAAACTCATGGAGTATTTTTAGTTTGTTTCGCTTCATAAAGAAAAACGAGACTGAGATTATAGGGGAAGCCGAGCTTCCCTTGCAGTCTTAAAGAAATCCCCACTGATGTATTGTGATAGGCAGCTAGCCTACTGTAATAATACGTCATCCATGATGCGCCATTTGAGGAGCACTCATCCTGCCCTTTTGGGGGGTGCAGAGGATGGTAACATTGCTCCTGCACCTAGGCCGCCTATTGGCACCGCTGGGCCATCTAAGCAAGCTATGCATTGTATGAAATCTAAGTCAGATTACAAAGTATTGAGACACTGTTTAGAAAATCCATATTTTTAAAAAGACTTAGGCCTATGTCAACCCTACAACTTAACATCCCAATCACAATTAACAATCGTGTTAAAAATAGTTTCACTGAGAATATTTAAAAATAGCACCTCACAAACTTAGCCAATGTATTCAATATAGTTCTATATTCATACATATATATATATATATGTATGGATCTATGTATGTATGTGTGTGTGTGTGTGTGTGTATATACACACTTCTTTGTTCAGGAAGGTTTCAAACTAATGAACCAACAGATTAGTCTTTATAGCTGTGGACTATTTCAATCTAAATAATTTAAATGTATTTGACTGAAAATAAGTTTTACTCTTCTCTTTTATAAGGCAGACAAAAGGAATTGGATGAGGCTCTTGTAGACATGGTGGTGAAGGATTTGCAGCCCTTCACTATTGTGGAGGATATGGGTTTCAGGGCCTTTGTGAACAAGCTTGATCCAAGCTATGTCCTCCCATCCCGGAAGGTACTTAAAACGATAGTCACTGAAAGGTATAACAGCACCAAGGAGAAGACAACGAGAGACCTACAAAAGGCAGAATTTGTTAGTCTTACGGCTGATATGTGGTCAACCATCAATATGGAGGGATATCTTGGTGTAACTTGTCACTACATTACACCAGAAGCAAAGATGGTAACTGTTGTATTGGGTGTAAGGAGGTTTTACCAAACCCACACAGCCCAGCATCTCATGGAGGCTAAAACCTTGCTCATGTCTCAGTGTATGCTCAAAGTTCAGTGTATGGTGACTGGCAATGCATCCAACATGATCTTAAGTGCCCAGCTACTGAAGCTTCGACATATCCCATGTTTTGCACATAACTTCAATTTGATAGTGAAAAAGGCCCTAGATGAAACCCCACTCATCAATGAAATACGCCAGAAAGCCAGAAAGATAGTGGGGTTGTTTAGATCCAGCTGCAAAGCAAAGGACAAACTTGTGGAGATGCAGGGCTTGATGGGCAGACAAACTCTGAAACTGATACAGGAGGTTGAAACGAGATGGAACAGCACTTTTGACATGCTGCAACGCTTATATGATCTACGAGAGCCAGTGGCTGCTGCTATTTCTATTTAAACTGTGATACTGCTCTGCTGACAAGTTCTGAGTATGACATAATTCAAGAATCACTGTCATTACTGCAACCATTTAAACTTGCTACAACAGAGTTGTCAGAGGAACAGAGAGTATCCGCCTCAAAACTCATACCACTTTACAGGATGTTGCAGCACAAGCTTGTAGAGAAAATAGGCCTTGCAAAGCAGGAATCAACTGTACAATTAGGTAAGCCACAATGACCATACTGCCAATGTTATTGGCCATAAGTGTCATATTGTTGTCATTAATATAATTAATATGGTTTGCTCCTGTTTTGCACAGGCTCACACCTGCAAGAAGGTCTGCAGTCCAGATGTGGTGGGTATGAGTCATTTAGAGCCTAGGCATTGGCTACACTGCTGGACCCAAGATTCAAAATTGTGGCTTTTGGAAATCCTGCCAAAGGCCAGGAGGCTGAAAAACACCTCACACTGGAGTGCGCTTCGCTGATGCGTTCAAACTCACCAACTCATGGTGAGCACTTTCAATCTTATTAAAATCTAATTTTATGGAGTTATATCATCTGTATAATTATGTAACTTCATATGTGACATGAGTTTAGACTTTGTAAATAATTGCTATTTTCACTTGTTCAATCAGAGTCACAATGGTCAGCATCAGGTCCATCATCATCATCAACACCAGCTGAAAGCCAGGACTGTTTATGGGAACTTTTTGATAATCGTGTAGGTGAATTCCACACGACATGCAGTGCTACAGCTGATGCCACAGTGGAAGTAAAAAAGTACCTCACAGATGCATTTCTGCCCAAAATGGAAGATCCCCTAAAGTACTGGAAGGAGAGAGCAGTTATTTTTCCTACTCTGTACGTTCTAGCTAAAAAGTATCTGTGCATGCCAGCGACAAGTGTCCCTTGTGAGATAATTTTTTCAAAGGCTGGAGAAATTCTATGTAAAAAAAAGAAGAAGGCTAAGTTCATCAACAGCAGAACAATTAATATTTTTAAATAAAAATCTCTATATTTAAAAAAAGGAAGACATTGTGGCTTGATGTATTTTATTGTCTATTTGTCATTACCAAAGTAACACTTATTCACAAAGTGTTCATTCAGATGTCAGATCGATGTTTCAAAACTTTACAAGAAGAGAACAATAAAAAAACACATTTTAATTGTTTATTATAATTTTGTAAAAGTGACTGCTTCACCCAGAATTCGAACCCACGGAGACATCATTGCAATCGAGCACACTAACCACTCCCCCATATCACCTGGTGGCTTCACTGACACAACATACATTACAATTCGTCAATTTGCTCAATTGTTTCTTTGTTGACGCTGTTTCAGAGCAATACTTGAAAATGCCCACTAGGTGTCACTGTAGAGACAGGTATCGAAACGTTTCGAAGCCTCGACACATTTGCTTCAACTGCTTCAATGTTTCACGAAGCCTAGCTCTGCCCACCACTAGCTCGCGTAAGTGTTGGCATACTTGGTCGCAGTTCTGTTGTTTAAATTATTTACTTGTTGGTAGGAAGGAATAGTTCATCTCCTACCTATTTCTACTCTGCATTTTCGTTGAGGTTTTTATGTTTGATTGCACTTACTGGTAATTAGAATAATTTGCGCCTCAGCTGAGAACGAGCCTGTGTGATTGTGCTAAGTGTTAGTTTCATCTTGAGCTATTAGCAGTCCTTTAACCTTATTGGCTGGGCTGATCAGAAGCCGGCCACAGCTGTTTTCACTCTAGTTTCCTAGACTGTATTTATTTGATGTCCGAGCGCTGATGCGGAAGAGTTCAGCCGTCGTGCTCAGCCTCCTCGTGTGAGGACCAACGAGTGTAAAGACAGACAACTTTTTCCTGCGTGACTTTAACTGAGTAACGACACCGAGCACACACTTAAGTATCGTTTTTATCTTCCCTCACACTTTTCTATGCCCTATCCTTCCACCTCTTTCATGTCTTTCCAAACCATTCCGGTTCTCTCTCAACCTCGCTCTTAAAAACACACGCAGAAGGCTATGTAACCCTGCTAACCTGCCCCCTATCTCTACATCTTCCACTGCACCTCTTTCTTTCTCTGTGTGTCTCTGAAATTGCCAGTCAGCTGTAAACAAAGCCGACTTCATTTCTGCTTTTTCCTTACAATCCACAGTCAGCATCCTGGGCTTGACTGAGACCTGGATTCGTCCAGAAGACTCAGCAACACCAGCTGCTCTCTCTCACAATTTCTCTTTCTCTCACACCCCAAGGCAAGTTGGCCGGGGTTGGTGCACTGGTCTGCTCATTTCAAACAATTGGAAATACTCAACCCACTCTCCCCTAGGCAATCTCAACTCATTTGAATCTCATGCCATTACTGTAACAGCCCCTATAAAACTCCAGATTGTGGTAATCTACCGTCCCCCTGGCCAAATTCTAGCCACCTTCCTAGAGGAGCTGGATGGGCTGCTGTCCTCTTTCACGGAGGATGGCACTCCACTCTTAGTCTTCGGCGATTTCAACATTCACCTAGACAGGCCTTATGCTACAGACTTCAAGTCACTCCTACCTTCGTTTGATCTCAAACGCCTCACCACTACTAGCACGCACAAATCCGGCAACCAACTTGACTTAATTTACACACGCAATTGTACTACAGATAACATTCTGGTACAACCACTACATATCTCTGACCATTTCTTCATTACATTTACTTTACATTTTGCTACCCAGGTGCCACCATCTCCCTTACCGGTTACTTTCAGACGCAACCTACGCTCCCTTTCCCCCTCCCTTCTTTCCTCTGTAGTATCCTCCCCTCTTCCCTCGCCTACCCATTTCTCATCTCTGGATGTGAATGCAGCTCCTGACACTTTATGCTCTACCTTAACCTCTTGTCTAGCCGACATCTGTCCTCTCTCCTGCAGGCCAGCACGGGCTGTCCCTTCTAACCCCTGGTTATCCGATGTTCTTCGTGAGAATCGGACCAAACTCAGAGTGGCAGAGAGAAAATGGCGCAAATCAAACAATCCTTCGGACCTGAGTAGGTATCAGTCTTTGCTTTCATCTTTCTCTACTGAAGTCCACACTGCCAAATCCTCACATTTCCACAAAAAGATCAACAGCGCTCCAGACATGCGTAATCTCTTCAGAACATTTAATTCTCTCCTCTGTCCCCCTCCTCCACCTCCCACCACTTCGATAACCGCTGACGACTTTGCCACTTTTTTCACAGACAAAACTAGAACAATCAGTAACCAGTTCTCAACTCCACACACACACAGGACCTCCAATCAACCACATCCACTGCTCTAACTCCCATCTTCTCCTTCTGTCCCCTCACCGAGGCAGAAGTATACAAACTTCTCTCCAGCCATCCTACAACATGTCCTATCGACCCAATCCCCTCACACCTTCTCCAAAAAATCTCTCCCACACTCTTACCGGCACTCACACACATTATCAACACATCTCTCCTCACAGGCATCTTCCCCACAGCATTCAAGCAGGCTCGGGTAACCCCACTGCTCAAAAAACCTACATTAAACACTTCTCTTTTAGAAAACTACAGACCTGTCTCTCTCCTTCCATTCGTAGCAAAAACACTCGAACGAGTTGTCTTCAATCATCTCTCACGGTTTCTTTCACAGTACAATAAACTGGATGCTAAACAGTCAGGTTTCAGGAGTGGCCATTCAACAGAGACTGCGCTACTCAGTCACTGAAGCCCTGCGAATTGTCAAGTCCGATTCCAAATCATCAGTCCTCATTCTGCTGGATCTTTCTGCTGCTTTTGACACTGTCAATCATCAGATTCTCCTGTCTACCTTCTCATCACTGGGCATCACTGGGATTCCACTTCGCTGGTTTGAATCCTATCTCACCGGTAGATCTTTCAGGGTGGCCTGGGGAGGGGAGGTATCCAAACCACATCAACTGGTCACTGGAGTTTCTCAGGGATCGGTTCTTGTACCCCTCCTCTTCTCCACATACACTACATCACTAGGTCCCATCATACATGCACATGGCTTCTCCTATCACTGCTACGCCGATGACACACAGCTCTATCTCTCTTTTCAACCAGATGACCCAACGGTAGCTGCACGGATCTCAGGCTGCCTGGCAGACATCTCGGCATGGATGAAAGAACATCACCTACAGCTCAACCTGGCAAATACGGAGCTTCTTGTATTCCCTGTCACTCCGACTCTACAGCATGACTTCACGATTCAGTTAGGCTCATCAATGATTACCCCGTCAACTTCGGTCAGAAATCTTGGTGTAATCTTTGATGACCAGACTGCTCGATCCTGCAGGTTTGCACTACACAACATCAGAAAGATCAGGCCTTTTCTGACAAAGCATGCTGTACAACTTCTTGTCCAGGCCCTTGTCGTTTCTAGGCTGGACTACTGCAATGCCCTTCTGGCTGGACTGCCATCAAACACAATCAAACTGCTACAAATGATTCAGAATGCAGCTACACGACTGGTCTTCAACCAGCCCAAAAGAGCCCATGTTACACCTCTCTTCATCTCCTTGCACTGGCTACCAGTGGCAGCTCGCATCAAGTTCAAGACACTGATGCTTGCATACAGAACTACCACAGGCTCAGCATCCTCCTACTTCCACTAACTATTACGAACCTACATCCCCTGCAGAAGTCTGAGATCTGCTAGTGAGCGACGCCTTGTGGTACCATCACAGAGAGGCTCAAAATCACTCACCAGAACATTCTCGTTCACCATTCCTGGCTGGTGGAATAATCTTCCCACCCCTATCCGGAATGCTGGATCCCTGTCAATCTTCAAGCAACAACTGAAAACTCATCTTTTTTGGCAGTACTTGACTTCATCCTAAACTCAAAAAAAAAAAAAAAAAACTTAATCTTCCCTCTATCTTTCTGTCCTTCCCTTACTAGCTTGTACTTATTTGAACCATGACTGAGACTTGGTGTTACAAGCACTTCCTCTGTCTGATTGCCTCTTCAAGATGAATCACTTTTTGTATTCCCGTATTGTAAGTCGCTTTGGATAAAAGTGTCTGCCAAATGATTAAATGTAAAGGTAAAGTGAATCATTCCAAAAATTCTGAGCTTCAAAACAACCAAAAAGTAGTCAAAAAGACTTTATGCAATAATTCAACTGCAGTCAAACTATGTTTTTATAATGAGGAACAGACCACGTTTTAGAGAATAATAAATATATATATATATATATATATATGTATATGTATTAGTATATTACTTTATAGAGTCAGGACAGTGACTTGTTAAAATGCTTTTATTGCAGTGGTTCTATGATAGAGTGCACACTATTGGCAAATGTACAGTAAATAGGCCACTGTGTTTAATATAGTTAACACAGATATGCATGGGATTTAACCACCTGTTGATCAGACTTTTAAGGTTGATTTGGCTTTATAAAGGGGGTAAGGATCAGGAAGCATGCATATGGACTCTAATACAAGTATAAGGTGTCCTTAAAGGGGTTATATGATGCTTTTTTTAAAGATCATTATTTTGTGTATTTGGTGTAACAGAATATGTTGACATGCTTTAATGTTCGAAAAACACATTATTTTTCAAATAGCTACTGTACATTATTGTAGGTCCTCTATGCCCCGCCTCTCTCAATCCAACAAGCGCAATCTTCTCTGATTGGTCAACTGGCACAGTGCATTGTGATTGGCCGAACACCACAAGCACGAGTCGGAAATATAACGCCCCTTTCCGTAATCGCCAGCTTTAGCTTTCAAAATAAATGTAAAGACAGTTAATAATGTCCTTAGTTTTACCATCAGTTCAAGGTTACTATCAGTACTGTCGGAAGGCCAAATAAAGTGCTTTTGCTTTCGTCTAGAAACACACAGCTTCTCCCTGAAACCAAGCCTTACGCAAATATTTCCACATCGTGACGTAGACATGTGGGGGCGTGTTTGAATGAGCCATTTTAGGGGGGCGTGGCAGCGTCTTATCTTTGATAAAGAATATCTCTTTGGTTTTGAGATTTTCTGATCAGTGAAAGGCCAAGGAAACTCAATGAAGAGCCATTATATTAACTCAGTCTGCATTTGTGCCCCTTTGAATCTTATTCAGTTCAAAGTTGTTCATATAATTGTTGCAATTGATGTTTGCTATCTCCAGCAGATCATAATTACAATTGTCAAGACAATAAACATTAAGACCTTATCTAAAATATAAGAACCAAAAACAGAGAAAGGCCAGAGTCTTCATGTTTCTTGTGTCTTGATTTGCAGTTGTCTTAACCTTCCTCAATCTCCAATCCAAACTGTCCCGTCCTGTTTCCATGTCATGAAGAGAGTTTTATACTGAATGCGCTCGCTGATTGGGTAATGGAGAATTATGACAGTCTATTGTTTTCCTCTTTGTTAGTGGAATTTACAGGCTAAGATCTTAGGTCAAGTTTTCAGGAACTTCTACAGACGTGGAGTATACGTAACCCAAGTCTGCTGCTTTTGTCAAAACTGGTGGAACCAGAGGAACAGAATGGAAAAACAAACAAAAAAAAACATCTTAGATGCCAGCACTAAATATTTCCTTGATGCACATTAGTTCATGTCATAAAGTGATTGTGTTACTTCAGAAGAATGTGCAGAATTTTGTGTAAGTTATCTGTTGAGAAGTAATTGACGTGTTGCTGCTGTTAAATGTGCAAGAAACTTCCATGTATCCCAGTCGTTAAATACTGTTGAGCAGTTTTGCTTGAAAAGGCATTAAAATGTAAGGGGTTCAGCATTTGCAAAAAAAAAGCTAATTCAGAGAGGACTTGTTTCAGGGTGGAACCAGATAGTTAATGTAGTCATTTATAGAATAGTGTTATAATTTTCTATTATTCTTGGTAAAATTCATATTATGTATAAAAAAGTGTATTATGTGTTAATGTGTATAATACAGTCAAATATCTTCTTACATAAGTATGTGCAATTTATCAGAACATTAATGTATACTGCAGACATTTTCTTTTAGCTAAAGTAAAAAGTGGTATGTAAAAACTGATGTTCCTTGCATTGGTTAGTTTTTTCATGTCAAAAATGACAAATTCCACATAGCCATTTTAGAGAGATCATGTGGAAAAATTAAGTATTTGTATTAAAATATAGTTTTTAAATTATACAAATCAATAAATAAGGAGTAACCATAAAACAACACATAAAAAAAGATCAAATGTGGCTTATTTTTGTTATATTTTTTTTTCCTCTTTAGGGTTTAAGACGGGCTTTCAAAAGTAATGTGCATCAGACATTTAGAGTGTTATTGTTTAATTGTTGCTGGGTAATACAAGAGACATTGAATATTATGAGACATAATAGCAAAGAATTACATTTGTTTAAAATGGCTGAGGACATGCAGTTTTTCATGATTAAAAGATTACATGAGACTTGCTTAAAGATTAAAATAGTTTTAAACAATTCATTAATTTTATTGCATATAATCTTAAAAGATGTAATGAAATATATCAATATTTTCAAAGCATTTCAAATCATGTTTTCATGGATTGTTGAGTTGCTCAGACAGCAGGCTATTGGCAACACTTCTTTCTCAAGATGAGAGGAAGAAATCGTGCTCATTCTGCATCTGAGCACGGAATACAGCATTAGCCTTCGCCACTTTCTTAGGAGTGTTGAGATACTTATTCAGCAGAGCTTTGTAGTGTTTCTCAGGATTGCCGTCCATATTCCCCACCTTCCAAGTGTGGTAGGCATTGGTTGGAGGAATGTTGAGATTATTACCCAGCCAAACCCAGAGTCTGGAGCAGGGCAGAAGACCCACAGCAAAGTACAGTGGCTCTTCATTGTCCATCAGGTTTCTGTAGAACGAAAGATACTTCTTCATAGCTGGAGTTTGCTGAATAGGAGGCTCACCCTGTGGAGTATTAAGCATCTTCAGTCAATTCAGAAGCAACTTGAAATGTTTAACGTCTTTTTTTCTATTCTTACCTTGAAAAAGTATTGTTGGAGCATCAAGTCTGCAAAACTTTTATAGCTTGAGTATCTGCCTTTAAAGAAGTTCTTGATGTCATCGGGCCGGGTTATTTTTGCACTCATTTTCTTCAACATCTCAGTCACTTTCAGTACATAGTTAATGTCTTGGATGGTGAAGTTGACGTATCGCTCTGCCTGCAGGCTGCCATTCTGCATTTGTGTCAGGAAATCCACCCGGATCGTCTTATTGGCGATGTCTATATTGTTCTCCCAGAGAAGTTCATAAACATCCGTCGTAGATTTAGTTTTCAAACTGTTATTTGGACTGTTACAGAGAGCGTACCTGTTATAAACACAAACCATTTTTAAACAAACTATTTAGAAGAATAGTTAGTAATTGTTACTAGATTAGTTCATGACAAGCTCTCCTGCATTTCTGATCAGCGAAAGGCCAAGGAAAATCAATGAAGAGCCATTATATTAAGATCCCCATTTATTAAAAAGATTAAGTGTTTTTACATTACATTTTTACATTTACATAAACTTTAAGACCTTACCTAAAATATAAGAACCAAAAACAGAGAAAGGCCAAAGTCTTCATGTTTCTTGTCTCTTGATTGGTAGTTGTCTTCAACGTCCTTGATCTCCAATCCAAACTGTCTCATTCTGTTCCCATGAAGAGAGTTTTATATACTGTATGCACTCGCTGATTAGGTAATGAAGAATTAATCCAGAATTAATCATCCTTTGTTAGTGGAATTTATAGGCTATTCTTTAGTCATGTTTTAAGGAAATTGTACAGATGTGGTGTAGGCAAACCGGTGGAACCAGAGGAACAGAAAAAAGAAAAAAAAAGTTTTTGCCTATGTAGAGAACATTATATTTTAGTGAATTTCTCTGAGACCTCGTATGTCACAGTTTTAAGTCTGGATATCCTGTAAAGAGCACATTCGGGGCTTTTTAGAGAATGTTTGGAAGTTTCACTACAGAGGATATAGCATAACATATGAATAAAATATCATATTTAAAAAAAATTATTTTTTCATTTTATCTTATGCTCTAAACAATGTAATGACATGAAAAAATACTAAATTCACAAAGGTATTTTTCTGGGTCTCAGGAGGATAAAGTGACTGTACTGCAAAAGAATGTGCAGAACTGGGTATAAGTTATCTGTTGAGAAGTAAATGGTTTTGTTTCTGTTGTTAGAAATGTGCAAGAAACTTCAGCGTATCCAAAAAGGGCCCGAACATGTATCCCAATACTGTTGAGCAGTTCTGCTTGAAAAAGGATTGCAAAATGCAATGCTGAGTTGCTCACACAGAAGCATATTTGCAACACTTCTCTCTAATAACCCTGGTCTACAATTTTTTATTAGTTGTCTGCTTCAAATATAAAATGTGTTAATATGTATTTTGATGTGCTGAATTCAGATATGACAGTTAAAACAACTGACTAGCTACTGTTGCCAAGAAACTTAAGTTTTTACATTTTACAACTCTGTATGTTATGTAGATAGTACCTGTCGCCTGTCCTGTTTACACTTTAAAAATCAGCAAAAGGGTTATATAAATCAAATTTATTATGAAACAAAAGGCAAAAAACTATATAGTTCAGTCCTAATGGTGTCTACTTGCTGCTTCTTGGCTTGTCTCTTGTATTCATTAAATGGAGCATGTCTTGTCACTGTCCATCACTGATGGGCTCCATTTGCTCCATCTGCAGTTATCTGCACTGTTCATACAAGTATGAAGCATCTCTGCTCACTTTGACTAAACAGAAATGTGACTCTTTGCAAAGTCAAACACTACCACATAAGAGAGCATGATACTGTATGCCAGTAATTTCTAAAACTCCAGATACTTCCTCATAGTTGGAGTTTGCTAAATGGAAGACGCACTCTGTGGAATTGAGAATATTAAGCATCTTCAGTGAATTTAGAAACAGCTTGTGAGTGGTTTTTTTCTTTGATTACTTGTTCTTACTTTTAAAAAAATTGTATGAGCATTAAATCACCAAAACTTTTGTAGCTTGAGTATCTCCCATTAAAAAAGTTCTTGAGGTCATTGGGCCAAGTTACTTTTGCACTCATTTTCCTCAACATATCAGTCATGATCATACACAGTTAATGTCTTGTATGGTAAAGTTGACATATTGGTCCGTCTGCAGGCTGCCGTTCTGCATTTGTATCAGGAATTCCACCCGCATCGTCTCATTGGCGATGTCTGTTTTGTTCTCCCAGAGAAACTCATAAACATCCATGGCAGAATTCATTTTCAAACTGTTTGGACTGTTACTGTGAGGAGCTTGACAGTGGGGTTAAGGATCCGCTTGCAGGCTCAGTTACAATCTGAGTCATACAGGCAGGGTCAATCATCAGAAAACACAACAACAGAGTCAAGGCAAGGCTTAATGTAAAAGAAAATTACACATAGGTTGTACTATAAACCGTTACACTTTAATTCCTAGCCATTCCATGTTTTTCCTGTCTAGCTTCTAGCCTTGCCTAGCCTAGCCTAGTTTCGATACTTTAACTTTTTCTATTGTGGACTGACTGTTGATCATTTGCTGCCTGTACTGACCTTATGCCTGTTTATGGATTAAAATCCTTGTTACTGCATTATTGGTTTTATTTTTATGTTTTTTTGTGTAATATATGTTCACTCAGTGTAGAGACTTTTTTTTATATATTTCCTTTTGGCACTTCCCCGACGCCATTTTGATGTGAGTGCGTGCCTCTTGCCAGTTCACATTACATGGGGAGAGTTAAGTGAATTTCTATCCACAGGTATTCGCCTTTTATTCCTTTTTTTATTGTATTTTATATTCTTGTCTTGTGGTAATATGTGAAATATTATACAGGCAGGGTCAATCAGCTGATTGTGTATAGATAAGATCCCTGAAGTTGCAAAGACTAAAGTCTCAAAACCAAAGAGATAATTCTTTATCAAAGTTAAGGCTCTGCCACGCCCCCCTAAAACAGCATTTTGCTGATCAGAAATGCATGAGAGCTTGTAGCAAACATACTCATATAGTAACAATTAGTAGTCTTCTTGTTTAAGAATTAATAATGATTTGTGTGTATAATAGGTACACTCTCTGTACCGGTCACAATCTCCAGCTGGAGTGCCCATTAGCTCCACCAGAGGGCACTCCATCCCGGACTCCATTTCCCAGATACCCTTTCCCTAGGAACTAATCATCAGACAACACCTGCTTCCTATCAGGTGGATTATAAAGGTTGCATTCCCACACACACTTTGCTGTGTATTGTTTGCTTGTTTGTCTGTTGGTTCAATTCCTAGCCATTTCATGTTCCTTGTATTTCCTGTCCTGTTCCTTGCCAAGCCTAATTTTGATTCCTGGATTGTTTTCTGCTCTGATTTTATGCATGTATATGGATTACGCCTTGCCTTGCCTCTATTGTTGTGGTTGCTGATGATTGACCCTGCCTGTATGACTCAGATTGTAATAAAGCCAGCAATTCAATCCTCAACCTCGTTGTCATGTTCCTCGTTACAGAATACTCAGCCACGCATAGATCCAGCAGTATTCATGGAGCTACCCAGGCCAGTTATGGACCCAGTCTTAATGAGCCTATAAAATCATGGTTGCCTAAAGGCAGATTCGAGTGTGAGTTAAAGGACTTCATGAATGCTTTAAAGGGGACCTATTATGCAAAAATCACTTTTATAAGGTGTTTGAACACAGCTGTGTGGCCGCAGTGTGTGAAAACAACCAGCTTATAATGTTAAAAATCCACCAACATGACATCAATGACATCATGACATCAATAAAGCTGATAGATCACTCGTGGGCATTTCATAACAGCACATTCCTCTCCCCAGTGTATAGGCCCTTTCACACCATAGGAACCTTTTCATAGTACCCAAAGTAATTGTGGAACAACCCACTTTTTGGCGTGTTCGCACCGCAGGAACTAGGAACTGTTTTAGTTCCCAGAACTCCGTTTGGAGGAACTAAATTAGCTCCTACTTCAGAGTAGGGTCTAAAACAGTTCCATAGGAACTATCGGATGTAAGTGTACGCTGATTGGCTAAACGTGTACGAAAACGCCCTCACCCGCCATGATTTAAAACGCCATGTAAACACATACTGTGTAAACATTCCATGTCCATTATTGTGAAACCCGCGAGACACAACAAAAACACAGCTCCAATCACAACGTCCTCCATCCTCCTGTTGTTAATGTCGTTGTTCTTTTTTTTGTTGTTGTTGATTGCCACGCACAAATGACGTCGCTGTCGACTGGCTTACGTCACTTCTTAGTATCCATTGTCGGTGCAAATGCAACCCTTTAAATGGTACTGGATCGAACTAAAGCGGTGCGAAAGGGACTCATGTAATGTGAACTCCATATGTAACAATTGAATAAAATACCAATTTACATTGAAACATAATTTCACATATTACCACAAGACAAGAATATAAAATACAATAAAAAAAGGAATAAAAGGCGAATACCTGTGGATTGACATCAATAAAGCTGATAGATCACTCGTGGGCATTTCATAACAGCACATTCCTGTATGATATAACACCTGTTAGCAGGCTAAAAACTCTAAAAACTCTAACACATACAGCCCACACGATACATCGTCAAATTCCTAATCAATCCACACGTAAAACATACAACAGAACACTGCATATAATCTCAGTACTATTTACGAGATGAAATTAAAACAATTTATGCACTTTGTAACCTTAATTCGCTCAGAAATTCACTTAACTCTCCCCATGTAATGCGAACTGGCAAGAGGCACGCACTCACATCAAAATGGCGTCGGGGAAGTGCCAAAAGGAAATTATATAAAAAAAAGTCTCTGCACTGAGTGAACATATATTACACAAAAAAACATAAAAATAAAACCAATAATGCAGTAACAAGGATTTTAATCCATAAACAGGCATAAGGTCAGTACAGGCAGCAAATGATCAACAGTCAGTCCACAATAGAAAAAGTTAAAGTATCGAAACTAGGCTAGGCTAGGCAAGGCTAGAAGCTAGACAGGAAAAACATGGAATGGCTAGGAATTAAAGTGTAACGGTTTATAGTACAACCTATGTGTAATTTTCTTTTACATTAAGCCTTGCCTTGACTCTGTTGTTGTGTTTTCTGATGATTGACCCTGCCTGTATGACTCAGATTGTAACTGAGCCTGCAAGCGGATCCTTAACCCCACTGTCAAGCTCCTCACAGTAACAGTCCAAACAGTTTGAAAATGAATTCTGCCATGGATGTTTATGAGTTTCTCTGGGAGAACAAAACAGACATCGCCAATGAGACGATGCGGGTGGAATTCCTGATACAAATGCAGAACGGCAGCCTCCAGACGGACCAATATGTCAACTTTACCATACAAGACATTAACTGTGTATGATCATGACTGATATGTTGAGGAAAATGAGTGCAAAAGTAACTTGGCCCAATGACCTCAAGAACTTTTTTAATGGGAGATACTCAAGCTACAAAAGTTTTGGTGATTTAATGCTCATACAATTTTTTTAAAAGTAAGAACAAGTAATCAAAGAAAAAAACCACTCACAAGCTGTTTCTAAATTCACTGAAGATGCTTAATATTCTCAATTCCACAGAGTGCGTCTTCCATTTAGCAAACTCCAACTATGAGGAAGTATCTGGAGTTTTAGAAATTACTGGCATACAGTATCATGCTCTCTTATGTGGTAGTGTTTGACTTTGCAAAGAGTCACATTTCTGTTTAGTCAAAGTGAGCAGAGATGCTTCATACTTGTATGAACAGTGCAGATAACTGCAGATGGAGCAAATGGAGCCCATCAGTGATGGACAGTGACAAGACATGCTCCATTTAATGAATACAAGAGACAAGCCAAGAAGCAGCAAGTAGACACCATTAGGACTGAACTATATAGTTTCTTGCCTTTTGTTTCATAATAAATTTGATTTATATAACCCTTTTGCTGATTTTTAAAGTGTAAACAGGACAGGCGACAGGTACTATCTACAGAACATACAGAGTTGTAAAATGTAAAAACTTAAGTTTCTTGGCAACAGTAGCCAGTCAGTTGTTTTAACTGTCATATCTGAATTCAGCACATCAAAATACATATTAACACATTTTATATTTGAAGCAGACAACTAATAAAAAATTGTAGACCAGGGTTATTAGAGAGAAGTGTTGCAAATATGCTTCTGTGTGAGCAACTCAGCATTGCATTTTGCAATCCTTTTTCAAGCAGAACTGCTCAACAGTATTGGGATACATGTTCGGGCCCTTTTTGGATACGCTGAAGTTTCTTGCACATTTCTAACAACAGAAACAAAACCATTTACTTCTCAACAGATAACTTATACCCAGTTCTGCACATTCTTTTGCAGTACAGTCACTTTATCCTCCTGAGACCCAGAAAAATACCTTTGTGAATTTAGTATTTTTTCATGTCATTACATTGTTTAGAGCATAAGATAAAATGAAAAAATTAAATTTTTTAAATATGATATTTTATTCATATGTTATGCTATATCCTCTGTAGTGAAACTTCCAAACATTCTCTAAAAAGCCCCGAATGTGCTCTTTACAGAATATCCAGACTTAAAACTGTGACATACGAGGTCTCAGAGAAATTCACTAAAATATAATGTTCTCTACATAGGCAAAAACCTTTTCTTTTTTTTCTGTTCCTCTGGTTCCACCGGTTTGCCTACACCACATCTGTACAATTTCCTTAAAACATGACTAAAGAATAACCTATAAATTCCACTAACAACTTCATTACCCAATCAGCGAGCGCATACAGTATATAAAAGTCTCTTCATGGGAACAGAATGAGACAGTTTGGATTGGAGATCAAGGACGTTGAAGACAACTACCAATCAAGAGACAAGAAACATGAAGACTCTGGCCTTTCTCTGTTTTTGGTTCTTATATTTTAGGTAAGGTCTTAAAGTTTATGTAAATGTAAAAATGTAATGTAAAAACACTTCATCTTTTTAATAAATGGGGATCTTAATATAATGGCTCTTCATTGATTTTCCTTGGCCTTTCGCTGATCAGAAATGCAGGAGAGCTTGTAATGAACTAATCTAGTAACAATTACTAACTATTCTTCTAAATAGTTCGTTTAAAAATGGTTTGTGTTTATAACAGGTACGCTCTCTGTAACAGTCCAAATAACAGTTTGAAAACTAAATCTACGACGGATGTTTATGAACTTCTCTGGGAGAACAATGCAGACATCGCCAATAAGACGATCCGGGTGGATTTCCTGACACAAATGCAGAATGGCAGCCTGCAGGCAGAGCGATACGTCAACTTCACCATCCAAGACATTAACTATGTACTGAAAGTGACTGAGATGTTGAAGAAAATGAGTGCAAAAATAACCCGGCCCGATGACATCAAGAACTTCTTTAAAGGCAGATACTCAAGCTATAAAAGTTTTGGCGATTTGATGCTCCAACAATACTTTTTCAAGGTAAGAATATAAAAAAAGACGTTAAACATTTCAAGTTGCTTCTGAATTGACTGAAGATGCTTAATACTCCACAGGGTGAGCCTCCTATTCAGCAAACTCCAGCTATGAAGAAGTATCTTTCGTTCTACAGAAACCTGATGGTCAATGAAGAGCCACTGTACTTTGCTGTGGGTCTTCTGCCCTGCTCCAGACTCTGGGTTTGGCTGGCTAATAATCTCAACATTCCTCCAACCAATGCCTACTACACTTGGAAGGTGGAGAATATGGGCGGCAATCCTGAGAAACACTACAAAGCTCTGCTGAATAAGTATCTCAACACTCCTAAGAAAGTGGCGAAGGCTAATGCTGTATTCCGTGCTCAGATGCAGAATGAGCACGATTTCTTCCTCTCATCTTGAGAAAGAAGTGTTGCCAATAGCCTGCTGTCTGAGCAACTCAACAATGCATGAAAACATGATTTGAAATGCTTTGAAAATATTGATATATTTCATTACATCTTTTAAGATTATATGCAATAAAATTAATGAATTGTTTAAAACTATTTTAATCTTTAATCAAGTCTCATGTAATCTTTTAATCATGAAAAACTGCATGTCCTCAGCCATTTTAAACAAATGTAATTCTTTGCTATTATGTCTCATAATATTCACTGTCTCTTGTATTACCCAGCAACAATTAAACAATAACACTCTAAATGTCTGATGCACATTACTTTTGAAAGCCCGTCTTAAATCCTAAAGAGGAAAAAAAATAGAACAAAAATAAGCCACATTTGATCTTTTTTTATGTGTTGTTTTATGGTTACTCATTTATGGATTGCCTTATTTATTTGTTTAATTTAAAAAACTATATTTTAATACAAATATTTTATTTTTCCATATGATCTCTCTAAAATGGCTTTGTGGAATTTGTCATTTTTTTACATGAAAAAACTAACCAATGCAAGGAACATCAATTACTTCTCAACAGATAACTTACACAAAATTCTGCACATTCTTCTGAAGTAACACAATCACTTTATGACATGAACTAATGTGTATCAAGGAAATATTTAGTGCTGGCATCTAAGATGTTTTTTTTTGTTTTTTTTTTCCATTCTGTTCCTCTGGTTCCACCAGTTTTGACAAAAGCAGCAGACTTGGGTTACCTTTTCAGGTGACGTGTTCAATTTAAAGGCAATTTTATTTTATTTTTTGTAATTAAACGCCCTTTTGTTAAGGCCTGCCCAATCTAACTATTAGTCAAATTAATTAATAATAGTTTAGCCGTAAATTAAATTATCCACATGACCTTTCATCTGACGATCTCATCTGGGACGATTCCTCACGTTCAGACAGGCCTTTAGGATGCTTTCATTTCAGTTCGTTTATAAAGGCACCCTTTTCCCATTTTTATCAGAATAATTCAGGAAATATATTTTATAGTTTCTATACTAAATGATATGTCAATCTGTACTGCATTTTTCATATAGTTTATTTATTTTTTACCTGAAGATAACTTGAAAAACACACATAAAACATATTTTCGCAATCGTGTGTTTATTGTCTTCACGTTTCATCAGTAAAAACGTTTCTGCTTTTATTCAGCTTTTTTTATCCAGTGTGAGTTTGTCCATACGTCATAAGTTTCTGCGCGAGAGCGCCCTCTGGCTTCGAGTATGAATGAAACATGCACGAGAGAGTTCAGCTCTCCTGATATTCATATCTCCTCATTTTGGCAGAGGTGGAAAGAGTACGAAAATATTCTACTCAAGTAAAAGTACCATTACATTAATGACATTTTACTTAAGTACAAGTAAAAGTACCAGTCTAAAAATCTACTCAAGTAAAAGTAAAAAGTAGCTCATTTAAAATGTAATCAGAGTAAAAATTACTTAGTTACTTTTTAACAGTGGGAGGGAGGCAAAACTGGGATAGGCCAAAGGTGTCAAACTCAGTTCCTGGAGGGCCACAGCCCCGCACAGTTTAGATATAACCCTAATTAAACACATCTGATTCGGCTAATCTAATCATTTAGGCGTATTTGAAAACTACATGGTTTGTGTGTTGGAGCAGGGTTGGAACTAAACTCGGCAGGGCTGCGGCCCTCCAGGAACTGAGTTTGACACCCATTGGATAGGCCTATAAATCTCAAACTAGTAGTTTTTAATTAAAGGAATCAGTGATTTAGAATAAGACATTTGGGCTGTTTCCAGGCAAATTAAATCAGTATCAACAAAATTCATCTTTGTAATGCAAACGAAACACAGAAGCTTCATCTGAAGTGGTATTTAGACGTATTTACACTGTTTAATGCAGGACATGAATGCATTTAACCTGCCGTGACAAATAATGTTTTGATATATAAAAATTAAATGTGAAATTAAAACCGCCAGTAGGTGGCAGAAAGTCACTGTGAATAAGTGAGATGTTGCGATTGAACCGAATCATTTAAAAAGTTGATTCATTCAGGAACAAAACACCTTCATGTTGCTCAGAGACGCAAACCAGTGCTGTGGCTGTGTTTGGAATTATTTTTGTTGATGAAATAGAGCAAAAACAGGCAATATGGTGTCTAAAACGCAAGTCTCTTAATTAACTTATTGTTTTTTGAACTGTTGTAAAATATATATATATATATATATATATTTATATAAATGTAATCATGCTGATTTTTGGAGAAAAAAACAGCATTCTTTGTGTCATATTGATTTACTATATAAAATGACAAATATATAAATTTTCTGTCTCTAGATCTTCAATTTTGTAATCATTCTAAATGCATTTTAACAGACTGAATCACGCAGTGAAAGAACGCACTCAAGCACACGCACACTAGTCTAATCTAGACTTCACTGCACTCTGTAGGAGTGTTTTGGACAAAATACTGTTCTGTCAAATCGCACATCGTTAAAACAACAATTACCATATTATTGCAGGCTATATCGCACACCCTGCACCACTGTATTTTTGGCTAATTTGTGCAGAACCTCTTGCTAAACTGTCAAAGCTTCATTTTAACCACCAGTACAATGATGCAAGTATTAACCTCTACATCCTTGCGAAGGGTTGAGCTGCTAGTTTGGTCTCCCTAGGCAAATACTTGCACTGCATAATAGAGCATAAATAGGGGTTCACTTCATTTCCTTCAAGTTCAACTTCAGCCGAATACGACGGGGTTTTGTTTTCAGCTGGGTCTGCACCATAACGCCTGTCTGTCCGTCTGCGTCTTTCTTGTGATTTTAGCACCATTTTGTTCTCCTGCCCATTATTTACTGCAATAGTTTCCAGGGAGCGATTTTTATAAATTTTTTTACTCAGTAATTAATGTGTTTTAAAATGTAGCGAAGTACAATACTTCAAACAAAATATACTTAAGTAAAAGTAAAATTACAAATTTTAAAATTGACTTTAAAAAGTGGAAGTACACAAAAAAGCTACTCAATTACAGTAACGTGAGTAAATGTTATTCGTTACTTTCCACCTCTGCATTTTGGATACGAATAAAACGTCAGTTCATGTCTCTTTTAATTTAAATCTAGATTTAAATCTAGAAACCTCTATGTGAAAACACCTGCTCGAGCTTGAATAAAATGCGGGGGACGAATTTACATTTTATTAAAATTAATATTAAATATAAAAAATGCAGCTAACGTGGTTCTACACACGGCAATAAAACAAAGCGCGTTGTCTATCTGACTAAAAACTATTAATACTTTGAACTAGCCTATTATTATTATTATTATTATTATTATTTCAGTATTTATTTAAAAAACGTAGAGTGCCATAAAAATAATTATCACAACACTGGTAAAATAGGCTTATACTTATTTTCTCTTACTCCGAATTATACTCATCAATCCTGTTTTTATAATCATTATCATTCAAAAAATGAATAAGTTCAGAACAACTCAATAACTACAACAACAACAACAACAACAATAATAATAATATAATTACAGAGTAATTAAGAGGTGCAAAAAATGTCTTTAACATTTAAACTTAAAATGGTCTTTTCTGTTGTGCTTCTTTTTCAAACCTGCGTCATGGCATTTGCTGCTGTATCAATACAGAAGCATCCATTTCGATACACATATCAGCAAGGAGCACAGTCCTATTAAAAGCCGTGTTCCATGTGCCCCTTTTATACTTTGAGCACCTGCCCCTCCAAAGGTCTCTGCACGGCCCTGCTTATCTGTTTCCACTAAAAATAGATAAAAGATGTTCACCTTTTCAGAAAAACTGCATAAATGGGAAAACTGCATAAATTAAATGCCTCTTCAGATAAGAGTTGGACTTGTAACCTGGAGGTCGTGGGTTCGAGTCTCAGGTCCAGCAGGGATTGTAGGCGGGGAAGTGAATAACCAACACTCTCTCCACCCTCAATACCACGACTGAGGTGAGACCCTTGAGCAAGGCACCGAACCCCAACTGCTCCCCGGGCGCCGCAGCATTGGCTGCCCACTGCTCCGGGTGTATGTTCACTACTGTGTGTACACTTAGATGGGTTAAATACAGAGCACAAATTCAGAGTATGGGTCACCATACTTGGCCACACACCACTTCCCTTTCCCTTAAATTTAATTTGATTTGAATTGTTTAAATCAATTGAAATACTATTTGGTCAGTGGATAAGAATGAGGCCAACTATATTCTAAAATAGGCTATTTATCTGAGAACTAAACAGTTTTGTTTTTATGGATATTTTGATATATTTATTCTAAAACATACTGGATGATTTTGGCAACGAATGTGGCACAAATGGCATTCAGTATCTCATATTTCCTTAATGTCTCTACCTTTAAACATGGTGTCACGTGGATAGAAATATGCATGGAAATGATATGCAGATGAGGTTAGTAAAACTAGGTGTTGTAAGCTCCATATGGTGATTTCTGGGAGGAGTCGGGGTGGTGATGCACGTACGCACAATCTTCCTCTGACTGGGATTTATAAAGTGATTTTTGCGCATGTTCCGGCGTACGCCTGGTTTTATAAATCTGAAAACTTTTGTGTGTATACGTACACTTTTAGGATGAAATCTACGTAAAGTTTTATACATGAGGCCCCTGATCCCAGCCAAACTCATGCCATTGGTATTGCTGTACATTTGGAATGCTCTCCTTTAGACACTTTAATGGGACTAATATGGCACCTAAGAAGATTTCAACTTTTTTGTTGCAACTGAGTTACCCAAAGAAAAATGTTTAAAATATTTATGACAGAAGTTTTCTTAAGTCTCTCGTGCTCACCAAAACTGATGAAACTAGCGTATATTCTGAGTGCACAGGTAACTTTCTTTTTGTTTTGTTTTTCTCCAGCAAAGACAAAAAGTATTTTGTTAAAATAAAAAGTCAGCAATGAGTAGACTGTAATGAACACACATCTATGCAAAACTGTGTTTTTCTACTTTATTAATACTGAGCCTCTTACAAAGGAGGTTTGTCTCAAAGCAAGCACTTTACAGAGTGCTGATTTGGAACAGATTTATTTAACTTCGTAGCTTAAAAACATAGTTCCTCGTCCCACAGAAAAAGAAACATGATTGTTACATCCAGTTCCCACCGTTCCACTATACCAGCCCAAGTGATCGTCATACTTCTTGTCTTTGTCCCACACCTCCAGATTTAGTTTGTCACCAGAATCACAGCTTGAGAAGGTGAGGCTCCCTGTCCAGTGAGGATTAGAATTATCCTTGATATAATTTGTTTGCTCGAAATTGCCACCACACCAGATCTTGAGGTATGGATCAGGTTTGTTTCCAGCAGCATCACCAGACAGGTCATTGGCATGTAAATCATACACAATAACAGCAGCACTGGCGAAGTCCAGCTTAGACACCAGCATCAGCACGGCCAGAGACACCAGCCGAAGATGATCAAACACTGCCATGGCTGTCAGAAAGAACAAATGTTCAGTTATAATGATTTACTACACACAAATATTGAAAAGTGAACATAATATTCACATATGTTAAAAGTAGAAGCTGCGGTGCAATTGAGTGTTGAAATGCCATACCACACTTGTATTAAAGTCTGTATAAATGCTTCCCGAGCCTCTGCCCCTTTATAAAACCAATGCAATCACAAAAATCTTCCAACAGGTGATCAACCGATGGTTAAATCCCATGCTTATCTGTGTTAAATACTGTCATAAAACAAGGTGGCCTATTTACAGTCGCACTGAAAATTGTTGGTACCCTTGGTAAATATGATCAAAGAAGGCTGTGAAAATTAATCTGCATCTTCATTACAAATCTGTTTATCCATATGTTCTTTCATTCAAAACGTTCTCAAAAATCTAACCCTTAATTGAAGTGTTTTTTTTTTTTTTTTAAATGAAAGTCACATTTTGAAATGAATATTTTTGTCTAATACACAATGGCCACAATTAAGCTCTGAGTAAAATATCGCTTAAAGGGTTAGTTCACCCAAAAATGAAATTCTGTCATTAATTACTCAGCCTCGTTCCAAACCCGTAAGACCTTCGTTACTTTAACTCTTCAAAGTAGTACGTAATGAAAATTGGCAGGTGAGTTTACGTTGCTGGTCCTCATTCGGGTTACTGCATACATTCTTGTTCATGTTATAATCATATTACTTACTATAACTCGGTGTTCCTGATGTTCCTAGCGATTCAGCGAAGGTCATTCATGTTTAATGCAACTCAAATCTAATGAAAACATTTACAGTAGGCAGGTAAGTGATGGCAAATTAAGCATTTTTAGCTGGAATGGCTTTATTGTTGGATATCAAAATGTTTTGGAAAACACTGGGCAATACTAGAGGTTTTATTTTATTTGTCATTGTTACTGTGTATATAAGATCCAGTATTGAATATTTAATTGTGCATAACCTTATTTTTGCATTTAGATTACCTTCGCTTTCATCTCAACACTCATTTAAAGTTACTCTTCAAAAACATAAATAATTTAGTAACAAGTTAAATGTGCATTTTTTAAGAAAATCTCAGAATATATATTATAATATTGTGATGTTAAATTCACTTACAGATAATATTAATAATTTTAATAACTGCCCACTTGAGTGTACTTAAAAGGGAGCCCAATTTCATGACCATGATTCTCAACAAACAAGGAAAGTTAAAAAAAATTACACTTTCTAATAATCTCAAATTAAAGTTTCTGGAATAATTGTGAAATGACATATAAAGATGTGCTTAAATGGTTCAACAAAAGTGCACATTTTCATTTAATTGAAATTAACGTGCAATTAAGTGTCTAAAAGTTAAGTATATTATTTTAAATTATTTCCATAATAAGTACTTTAAAAAAAAGTATGCTATAGTGTTCTTAAAGGTGCCATAGAATGGAAAACAGTATTTATCTCGGCATAGTTGAATAAGTAGTTCTGTACATGGAAATGACATACCGTGAGCCTCAAACACCATTGTTTCCTCCTTCTTATGTAAATCTCGTGAATAAAAAAAGACCACTGAAAAATAGGCCAATCAGAACATAACACCGACTGTGACATTACAGTCAGGATCACTAATAGTTACGCCCCCAACATTTGCATATACCCGCCCATGTTCTAGGCCAGCCGCCAGCCGAACCATCAGAAGCTCTGCAGAAACTTGAAACTGCAGCTTGTTTTGTGAAGAAACAAGCGAGGACAACTCATGAAAATAAATGTTATGTTTCAGGCTGTGCAGGGGATGTGAAGTGCAGGGATGGGTTGGTGTCTGTATTCAGAAAGGCACGGAAAGCAAATAACGCATACTAAAATAACGCGAGCTACTACATGGTAGCTGCTTGCTAGCAGTAGCCTGTTACATTACAGTACGTAAGATTTCACTTACCACATAAACAGTAAGGAGAGTAAGGAGAGACACTAGCGTAGCCAGAAATGTTTAAGTGGGTGGGCCAAGCATGTAGCATACGAAAACTTCATGTCCGCAACGTATTACAACGACTATTAATATGTTTACATGAAAACAAAAGGAGGCAGTGGTGTTTGATATCGTATTTCGTCGTATTGTAATGCAGTGTAGATAACTTGGGCAATCTGACTGACGTTATCAAGTATGCTGCTGTTCCATTTCGAGAATTACTGGACTTGTGTTCTCCCGTCGTACTTGCGAAGTCCAAACTAACGTTACCGAGGACGCAACTTCCGAACTTTGCCTTTGCCTTGCACAGATCTGAATGAAATTCAATGACTTCGTCAAGGCTGTAATGTGATTGATTATTAAGGGACACTATAGCATACTTTTTTTTTTTTTTAAGTACTTATTTTTAAGTGAAGTAACCCAAGTATGGTGACCCATACTCGGAATTCGTGCTCTGCATTTAACCCATCCAACGTGCACACACACAGCAGTGAACACACACACACCGTGAACATACACCCGGAGCAGTGGGCAGCCATTTATGCTGCAGCGCCCGGGGAGCAGTTGGGGGTTCAGTGCCTTGCTCAAGGGCACCTCAGTCGTGGTATTGAGGGTGGAGAGAGCGCTGGACATTCACTCCCCCCACCTACAATTCCTGCCGGCCCGAGACTCGAACCCGCAACCTTTGGATTACGAGTCCGACTCTCTAACCATTAGGCCACGGCTTCCCCATGTCGCAGTTTCCCAATTTAAATTATTATGGAAATAATTTAAAATAATATACTTTACTGCAACAAAATGTGATGCTTTTAGACACTTAATTGCACATTAATTTCAATTAAATGAAAATGTGCACTTTTGTTGAACCACTTAAGCACATCTTTATATGTCATTTTACAATTATTCCAGAAACTTTAATTTGAGATTATTAGAAAGTGTAATTTTTTTTAACTTTCCTTGTTTGTTGAGAATCATAGTCATGAAATTGGGCTCCCTTTTAAGTACACTCAAGTGGGCAGTTATTAAAATTATTAATATTATCTGTAAGTGAATTTAACATCACAATATTATAATATATATTCTGAGATTTTCTTAAAAAAAATTATATTTAACTTGTTACTAAATTATTTATGTTTTTGAAGAGTAACTTTAAATGAGTGTTGAGATGAAAGCGAAGGTAATCTAAATGCAAAAATAAGGTTATGCACAATTAAATATTCAATACTGGATCTTATATACACAGTAACAATGATAAATAAAATAAAACCTCTAGTATTGCCCAGTTTTTTCCAAAACATTTTGATATCCAACAATAAAGCCATTCCAGCTAAAAATGCTTAATTTGCCATCACTTACCTGCCTACTGTAAATGTTTTCATTAGATTTGAGTTGCATTAAACATGAATGACCTTCGCTGAATCGCTAGGAACATCAGGAACACCGAGTTATAGTAAGTAATATGATTATAACATGAACAAGAATGCATGCAGTAACCCGAATGAGGACCAGCAAGGTAAACTCACCTGCCAATTTTCATTACGTACTACTTTGAAGAGTTAAAGTAACGAAGGTCTTACGGGTTTGGAACGAGGCTGAGTAATTCATTTCATTTTTGGGTGAACTAACCCTTTAAGCGATATTTTACTCAGAGCTTAATTGTGGCCATTGTGTATTAGACAAAAATATTCATTTCAAAATGTGACTTTCATTTAAAAAAAAAAAAAAACACTTCAATTAAGGGTTAGATTTTTGAGAAAGTTTTGAATGAAAGAACATATGGATAAACAGATTTGTAATGAAGATGCAGATTAATTTTCACAGCCTTCTTTGATCATATTTACCAAGGGTACCAACAATTTTCAGTGCGACTGTAAATAGGCCACCTTGTTTTATGACAATATTTAACACAGATAAGCATGGGATTTAACCATCTGTTGATCACCTGTTGGAAGATTTTTGTGATTGCATTGGTTTTATAAAGGGGCAGAGGCTCAGGAAGCATTTATACAGACTTTAATACAAGTGTGGTATGGCATTTCAACACTCAATTGCACCGCAGCTTCTACTTTTAACATATGTGAATATTATGTTCACTTTTCAATATTTGTGTGTAGTAAATCATTATAACTGAACATTTGTTCTTTCTGACAGCCATGGCAGTGTTTGATCATCTTCGGCTGGTGTCTCTGGCCGTGCTGATGCTGGTGTCTAAGCTGGACTTCGCCAGTGCTGCTGTTATTGTGTATGATTTACATGCCAATGACCTGTCTGGTGATGCTGCTGGAAACAAACCTGATCCATACCTCAAGATCTGGTGTGGTGGCAATTTCGAG
The DNA here is from genome assembly GCF_936440315.1 of Barbus barbus. Taxonomy (NCBI): domain Eukaryota; kingdom Metazoa; phylum Chordata; class Actinopteri; order Cypriniformes; family Cyprinidae; genus Barbus; species Barbus barbus. The sequence continues at coordinate 22,113,938 of NC_136717.1, forward strand.
CAAACAAATTATATCAAGGATAATTCTAATCCTCACTGGACAGGGAGCCTCACCTTCTCAAGCTGTGATTCTGGTGACAAACTAAATCTGGAGGTGTGGGACAAAGACAAGAAGTATGACGATCACTTGGGCTGGTATAGTGGAACGGTGGGAACTGGATGTAACAATCATGTTTCTTTTTCTGTGGGACAAGGAACTATGTTTTTAAGCTACGAAGTTAAATAAATCTGTTCCAAATCAGCACTCTGTAAAGTGCTTGCTTTGAGACAAACCTCCTTTGTAAGAGGCTCAGTATTAATAAAGTAGAAAAACACAGTTTTGCATTGATGTGTGTTCATTACAGTCTACCCATTGCGAAAAAAAAACCAAAAGCAAGTTACCTGTGCACTCAGAATATACGCTATAGTTTCAACAGTTTTGGTGAGCACGAGAGACTTAAGAAAACTTCTGTCATAAATATTTTAAACATTTTTCTTTGGGTAACTCAGTTGCAACAAAAAACAAGTTGAAGACAAGTTGAAATCTTCTTAGGTGCCATATTAGTCCCATTAAAGTGTCTAAAGGAGAGCATTCTGTTGTGTTTATGTACTTGTCAGGAGATGGCGCTGTTGTCCACATGTTGATACCTATAAAAGGTGTAGAGTAAGAATGGAAGTGGTTGCACCTGCTGCCTAATCATGTAGATGCCTGACACTGTCATACCGCTTGTGGGTTTGAATAAACCTTGAAGAAATGAGAAACTTTCTTGTCTTCATGATCACCTGGACTTAGACATAACAAATTGGCGACGAGGATTTTGCTGTTCTACATGAAAGATGTCTGCTGTTGCTTCTTTTCCTACGCCATTCTTACCATGTCCGGGTGAGCCGTCTATTCCTTTTGGCGTCTGGTTAAAGATGTTTGAGAATTACTTACTTGTCATAAATGCATCAGGAGATGACTGGCCAGTTGCAAGAAAGCGAGCTTTGTTTCTTCATTGCCTGGGAACAGAAGGGCAGAGATTATTCTATACCTTACCAAACCAAGGAGAAACAATGGAGGATGCTATTGAGACTTTGAAACTACACTTTATTCCTCGACGTAATGTTGTGGCTGAGCGTCATGCATTTAGAAAACGAATTCAAGCACCAGGTGAAACAATCCTGCAGTATGTTGCTTCTCTTCGGGATTTAGCCACCACATGTGAGTTTGCATCTAATAATGATGAAATGTTGCGAGATCAATTAGTGGAGAATGTAAACAGTCATCCTATTAGAGAACGTCTGTTATTAGAGACTGATTTGACTCTTAATAAGGCTATTACTATTGCTACACAAATGGAGGCTGCTGGTGAACAAGCTAAACTTTTTTCAAATCCGACTTCAGTACCTGTGCAAGCAATACAAGCAACAAGTGTGTCTGCTGTTGATTGTTACAAAAGACAATCATCTTTGAAATCTTTGCCTGTGCCTTCACAGTCTTTTGCTACTTCATTGGCTCGTGCATGTTATCGATGTGGATCTACAAAACATCTGGCAAATGATTCCAGATGTCCTGCAGTTTCTGTAAAGTGCAATAATTGTCAAAAGTTGGGACATTTTGCAAGAGTGTGTCGTTCACAGCAAACACGTTCTGTACATGAGATTGAACTGCCTGAGCTTCAGATTCTTTATATGCATGATTCAGTAGTTAATAAGATAAAGTGTACTACTACTATCATAACTGCATCAGTCTCTGTACCTGTGGAGTTGATCGTGGATTCTGGATCTTCCGTTTCCATTTTGCCAAAATCTGTGTATGAAAAACATTTTAAACAAGACTCTTTGCTGCCTCCTGCTGTTAAATTGGTGACGTATTCACGAGATCCAATACCAGTGCTGGGTTGTCTACCTGTTACTGTTACCAGAGATAATATGACCTGTAATACTTCAATCTTTATAGTTGAATGTGGCACTGCTCTTCTTGGAATGGATTTAATTAATGGATTACATCTCAAGTTTGAAGGTTCTTCCATACTTCCAGGACCGACTCAGTCTTCAGCCTCTGTAATGCGGCTTTCTGCTTCTGTGCCTGTTAATAAGCTAGGATGTGCAAAAGGATTTGTGCATAAGGTAAAAACTTCTTCAGTGGTGAAACCTGTACGTCAGAAACTTAGACGGTTGCCATTATCTGTTCGAAATGCTGTCAGTGATGAACTTCAACGCCTTCTTGACTTGGGTGTTATTGAACGAGTGGATGCATCACTGTGGATTTCTCCAATTGTAGTTGTTCAGAAGAAGACCGGTGGTATTCGCATGTGTGTAGACCTGCGAGAACCAAATAAAGCTGTTGTTGCGGACAGTTACCCTTTGCCTCATATTGATGAAATGATGTCTATGCTGCGTGGAGCAACTTTTTTTTCTACAATTGATTTAGAGAATGCTTATTTCCAGCTTTTGTTACATGAAGAAAGTCGTGATCTGACTGCATTCATCACCCATGAAGGACTATTCAGATTCTGTCGAGTACCTTATGGCCTTGCTTCAGCTCCATCTGCATTTCAGAAAATGCTAGCAACTGTACTACAAGGATTGCCAAACGTAGCTAATTATCTGGATGATGTCATTGTATGGGGACATACAAAAAGTGACCATGACCACATGCTCAAAGTGGTTCTTCAGCGCATACATGATGCTGGCTTACAGTTGAATGATTCAAAATGTCACTTTAATAAGTAGTTTGCGCTTTCTTGGTCATACTGTATCTGCACAGGGTATTTACCCAGATGAGGACCATCTTAGTGCAATGCTTCATGCTCCTGTTCCTAAAGATGTACATCAGCTCCGTTCCCTTCTTGGATTGTTGTCATGGTACAATAAATTCATTCCAAATTTTGCTACAGTTGTAGAACCTTTGCGTGCTTGCATCAGACAAGGTTCTGAGTTCAGTTGGTCAGATGAGGCTCAGAAGAGTTTCAGTACTGTAAAGGAGTTGTTACTACAAAGCCCTGCTTTAGCATTGTTTGACCCTGACTTGCCTACTGTCGTTTCAACGGATGCATCAGATTATGGACTAGGTGCTGTATTCTCTCAAATTCATGAAAACAACACAGAACACATTGTTGCATTTGCTTCAAGAACATTGTCTACTGCGGAACGCAAATATTCAACGATTGAAAAGGAAGCTTTAGCATGTGTCTGGGCCGTTGAAAAATGGAGAACTTACCTTTGGGGTTGAAAATTTCTTCTACGTACGGATCATCAGGCCTTGACAATGCTCCTCTCCTCTAAAGGCACAGATCGCGCTGGAATGAGGATCGCACGTTGGGCAGAGCAACTCTTGTGTTTTAACTATGAGGCGAATTATTATCCTGGCTCTCAAAACCAGGTTGCTGATTATCTTTCACGCCTACCCTTGCCTGCTTCTGAGTAGGATTTTTCCGATACTGAGCCGGAGTTTGTTGCATTTTTGTCTTCTGAAATGTCTGCTGTGTCTCCAACTGAATTTGCTCTTGCCTCTGCATCATGTTCAGAAATGACTGCATTACGTGCTCAGATTGATCGTGGATGGCCCTCTTCATCAGCTGCTGTGGGGGTTGTTCTACGTCCATATTTTCAAATACGTCATGAACTGGCTGTGCAAAAGGACTATGTGTTTAGAGGGTCACGTCTTGTTGTTCCTGTTGCATTGCGACGTGTTTTGGTGAATCTCGCCCATGAAGGTCATCAAGGAATAGTGCATACGAAACAGCGCATTCGTGAACTTTACTGGTGGCCTGGTATTGATTGTTTGGTTCAGGAACAGATCAAGAATTGTGAAGTTTGCTTGTCTTCTGATAAGGTTACAACTGTTCGTGCTGCACCTTTACAACCTGTACCTTTTCCAACTATGCCATGGGAAAAAGTGGCTCTTGACATTGTTGGCCCATTTGAAACTGCTACCTTGGATTGTCGGTACATTATGACATTGATTGACTATCATAGTAAGTGGCCAGAAGTGGCATTCACTTCTTCAATCACAAGTAAAAATGTGATCAACTTCTTGACGTCAGTTTTCAGCAGATTTGGAAATCCTCATTACATTGTATCTGACAATGGATGTCAGTTCAAGTCAGTGGAGTTTGCTGCATTTCTGAAAGATCGAGACATTCAACATATATATACGTCAGTGTATCATCCAGCTGCAAATGGAGCTATTGAGCGATTCCATCGAGTACTGAAGAGTTCTATTCAATCTGCTATTCTGTCTGGAAAGCCATGGAAATCAACAGTAACAGACTTTCTTCAAATTTACCGTGCTACTCCCCATGCTGTTACTGGACGGTTTCCTTCTGAGTTACTCTGTGGTAGAAAATTGCGTACTCATCTAAATGTTCTCCCTCTTCCTATAACTTGTAAGGATCCTACTGGAAGTCAGAAAGTGTCATTGTCTCAAAAGAAGATGAAAACATACACAGACCTCAAACGAAGAGCCTGTACTCCTGAGTTCAAACCTGGAGATTGGGTGCGTATAAAAATTCCAGTTGATGTTCCAAAAGGTCATCCTAGATTCTCAAAGCCTTTGAAAATTGTATATCAACTTGATCCCTGCACTTACCAGTTATCAGATGGGGAAAAACTGGCATGCATCTCATCTTTCTCCAGCTTGTGCACCTGTGGAAAATGCCAGTGAGGGTGAACTGGTGTCCTTGCCCCTCCAGTCTGTTCCTTCCTCTACAGTGTTGCCTAATGAACCTGTGAACTTGCCTAATCAAATTGCTTCTCCATCTGTTCCTGTAAGGTCTTCATCACGAGTGAAACGCCCTCCGCGTTGGTTGCATGATTATGTTACTTAGTACAAAAGACATTGATTATTTTGTGCTAAATGAGGAATTAATTCTAGTTCTAATATGTCTGGTTAGAGAATGTAGAATATATTGTTAAACTAATTGAATTGGATGTAAATTTTGTATAGCTTTTGTCTATTGCACCAACTATGTAATTTGGGTGGAAATTACAGTTTTGAGTAAAGGGGGAATGTTGTGTTTATGTACTTGTCAGGAGATGGCGCTGTTGTCCACATGTTGATACCTATAAAAGGTGTAGAGTAAGAATGGAAGTGGTTGCACCTGCTGCCTAATCATGTAGATGCCTGACACTGTCATACCGCTTGTGGGTTTGAATAAACCTTGAAGAAATTAGAAACTTTCTTGTCTTCATGATCACCTGGACTTAGACATAACACATTCCAAATGCAGCAATACCAATGGCATGAGTTTGGCTGGGATCAGGGGCCTCATGTATAAAACTTTACGTAGATTTCATCCTAAAAGTGTACGTATACGCACAAGTTTTCAGATTTATAAAACCAGGCGTACGCCGGAACATGCGCAAAAATCACTTTATAAATCCCAGTCAGAGGAAGATTGTGCGTACGTGCATCACCACCCCGACTCCTCCCGGAAATCACCATATGGAGCTTACAACACCTAGTTTTACTAACCTCATCTGCATATCATTTCCATGCATATTTCTATCCACGTGACACCATATTTAAAGGTAGAGACATTAAGGAAATATGAGATACTGAATGCCATTTGTGCCACATTCGTTGCCAAAATCATCCAGTATGTTTTAGAATAAATATATCAAAATATCCATAAAAACAAAACTGTTTAGTTCTCAGATAAATAGCCTATTTTAGAATATAGTTGGCCTCATTCTTATCCACTGACCAAATATTATTTCAATTGATTTAAACAATTCAAATCAAATTAAATTTAAGGGAAAGGGAAGTGGTGTGTGGCCAAGTATGGTGACCCATACTCAGAATTTGTGCTCTGTATTTAACCCATCTAAGTGTACACACAGTAGTGAACATACACCCGGAGCAGTGGGCAGCCAATGCTGCGGCGCCCGGGGAGCAGTTGGGGTTCGGTGCCTTGCTCAAGGGTCTCACCTCAGTCGTGGTATTGAGGGTGGAGAGAGTGTTGGTTATTCACTTCCCCGCCTACAATCCCTGCTGGACCTGAGACTCGAACCCACGACCTTCATGTTACAAGTCCAACTCTTATCTGAAGAGGCATTTAATTTATGCAGTTTTCCCATTTATGCAGTTTTTCTGAAAAGGTGAACATCTTTTATCTATTTTTAGTGGAAACAGATAAGCAGGGCCGTGCAGAGACCTTTGGAGGGGCAGGTGCTCAAAGTATAAAAGGGGCACATGGAACACGGCTTTTAATAGGACTGTGCTCCTTGCTGATATGTGTATCGAAATGGATGCTTCTGTATTGATACAGCAGCAAATGCCATGACGCAGGTTTGAAAGAGAAGCACAACAGAAGACCATTTTAACAAAAGACCATTTTAAGTTTAAATGTTAAAGACATTTTTTGCACCTCTTAATTACTCTGTAATTATATTATTATTATTATTGTTGTTGTTGTTGTAGTTGAGTTACAGGATATGGTGGTTTTGCTGTCGTAAACACTTTTGTTGTTGTAGAAAATAATATTCCTGTCTTATTTAAATTAGAATTCTATTCTAATCCTGTTCTGAACTCATTCACTTTTTGAATTATAATGATTATAAAAACAGGATTGATGAGTATAATTCGGAGTAAGAGTATAAGCCTATTTTACCAGTGTTGTGATTATTTTTATGGCACTCTACGTTTTTTAAATAAATACTGAAATAATAATAATAGGCTAGTTCAAAGTATTAATAGATTTTAGTCAGATAGACAACGCGCTTCGACGCGCTATAAACTTTTCCCAATTAAACAGCAAGAAGGAAAGAGAACAAGCACCTTTGTTTTTATTGCCGTGTGTAGAACCACGTCAGCTGCATTTTTTATATTTAATATTAATTTTAATAAAATGTAAATTCGTCCCCCGCATTTTATTCAAGCTCGAGCAGGTGTTTTCACATAGAGGTTTCTAGATTTAAATCTAGATTTAAATTAAAAGAGACATGAACTGACGTTTTATTCGTATCCAAAATGAGGAGATATGAATATCAGGAGAGCTGAACTCTCTCGTGCATGTTTCATTCATACTCGAAGCCAGAGGGCGCTCTCGCGCAGAAACTTATGACGTATGGACAAACTCACACTGGATAAAAAAAAGCTGAATAAAAGCAGAAACGTTTTTAACTGATGAAACGTGAAGACAATAAACACACGATTGCGAAAATATGTTTTATGTGTGTTTTTCAAGTTATCTTCAGGTAAAAAATAAATAAACTATATGAAAAATGCAGTACTGATTGACATATCATTTAGTATAGAAACTATAAAATATATTTCCTGAATTATTCTGATAAAAATGGGAAAAGGGTGCCTTTATAAACGAACTGAAATGAAAGCATCCTAAAGGCGTGTCTGAACGTGAGGAATCGTCCCAGATGCGATCGTCAGGTTTAATTAAATTTACGGCTAAACTATTATTAATTAATTTTACTAATAGTCAGATTGGGCAGGCCTTAACAAAAGGGCGTTTAATTACAAAAAGAAAAAAGAACTGCCTTGAAATTGAACATGTCACCTGAAAAGACTGATGCTGTCTCTGAAATTGCTCACTCATTCACCAATAGGGCTCCAGACAAAAAAATCGAGTAAGGAGCCATTGGCTCCTATAAAAGAAAAACTTAGGCGCCAAATTATTTTTTTAGGTGCCACAGAATAAAAGTGGTTTATTTTATTATTATCATTTTATTTTTCCCCCCTATTTTACCATTTCAATCATTTTGTCATGCGTTTATGTCTTATCTTTTCTAGGCTTTATCAGCATTTTAATCCATCTTGTAGATGATCAGGTCGACCGGGGGACTAAGGTTCACTTAATGTGTGAATTAAATGTCTTTTACAACTTGAAATATACAGTCAAAGAATTGTTCGTTACACAGAATCTGTACCAATATCATGGACCATAAGCATCACTTGGCAACTGAGTGCAGTGCATCCTATAAATGTTGTCACGTCTTTCACACATTCAGTTTGTTTTTCTTCATTAGTAAAATGCAATTTTATAGGAGGAGTTGAATCATGTATACAACAGAATAAGTAAAAATATTAATATGCAACAGCGCATAAATATAGCAAAACGCTCCTCTTTATAGTTATTTTTCTAGCTGACTGATGAGTTTATGGACACTGAGTGGTTATTCTGAGGTAAATGTATTACAATGCAATGTTTACAAGCTTTATACATTTCCTCAGTTTGAAACACTGAATGAGCTTTTACATAAAACATTTCAGTAAGTTGTACTATAGGCTTTCTTATTGCCTACCTTTTGATCATGTTCATTTCATACTATAGTAGTAAATCGAAATATATAATGGGTTCACTTGCTGCTTTAACTGAGGTGCTAAAGAGATCGCGCCTGAGCATTAAGTGCGATACTCTCCGCTCGCGCGATCCGGACGCATACACGGACCGTGTGGACGCGGGGTACTGGTGTTTATATTACCGAAAGTGTGCGCTTGTGGTCCGCATTAAAGAGCACCCAAACCGCATAATTTGAATTTCGTAGCATTTTAAAGCTGATACTTTGTTTATTAAAAAGTAAGACAGCACAAAGCTTTTTGCGTTTACTGGATGGCAAGTGCGCTTCAAATAACAGGAAGTCCATGCATTAACAGAACACAGCATATAGACTAAGATCTCGATAAGAAGATGCCATATTATATTAGTAATGATTATAAATGATAATTGTTGACGATATTGCCAGTATCCACAGAGCTGACAGCTTTACCTGTTGAAGTTTGTTCAAGTTGTGCACGAAATAGACACGGCTTTTCTGCACTTGCACTTTGGGGCTGTTTACACCTGGTCACTTCATGCATTTTTTCCTGATCGGATAGCTATCTGATCCTGAAAAGACCAGGTGTAAATGGATATAAATCCAATCGCTCCAACCACTTCAGGAGGTGGTCTGGGCGAAACCGGACAAGTGTAAATGCATCTGGTTGTTGAAACCACATATGGTAATTTTACTCCTCCCATAATATTAAAATAATAGACGTGTGAGAGCGTTTTATAGGCTATATGGCATGTTATAGTCAGATATGACAGCGCAATGCAACAAGCATCACCGCGGATGAGTAGCGGAGTATTTCTTCAGCAAGCGACGCGCAAACTGAATGAACCTTAAAGTAAGTCGCAGATGCTCAACACACAATCTTCTTCATTAAAAGTAGCGAGACTAGCCCATCTTTCCAGTGCTGATGCCGCGCGCACTCTTGTTGCGGTCTCTGATATTGAAATTAGCTGATAATTAATAAAATTATCCATTGCTTTCATTGACGTGAACTCCGTTATATTTGCATATGAAGCGGGAATTGAAGAACGGATTTATATCCGTTTTGCGAAGACACATTTATGTGGCCAAGTGTAAATGGGGAAACGTTTTAACAAATCATATAGATATCCGATCAGAGAAAATGCATGAAGTGAGCAGGTGTAAACAGGCCCTTTCAGGTCTCTCTCACTGCGTTCAGCAGACTGTGTGCGGCAGAGACAAGGACTGTTTGAAACTCTTTTCCAGTAAAACTTTGATGCGCATCGTCTTATGTAAGTTTAATACGTGAACATAACAAAAGATGTGAGCGCAAAACAATCGGGAAAAAAGTCCTTTCATGCAAATTATATATAGTCGCCAGTGGCGACCTCAGCAAAAACTTCACTCGCAAATTATATTTTTGGTCGCAAATGCGACCATTTTAGTCGCAGTTTGGAGTCCTGCACAATAGCACATGGCAGAGTGCACTATGAAGTGAGCGAATTTGGACGGTGACGTGCTTTGGAGAGATTACATTAATCTAATTTAATTCAGAAAAGTGTGTATTAGGTGAAGTAAATGAACATATAGACACAGTTGTATTTAAGCTAATACTTTATAGAGATAATCTGCTTCTGCACAGGTACTGTGTGTCCTGTTCTTGAGCAAGACTGTCTTCTCCATATCAGAGACATTGGACTTTGTGTTGGACCAATTCCATATGAATTTGGCATGTGCTTCCAAATCTTCACAGCTCCGCAACAGAAAAAGACAAATGCACTGACCAAGCAAATTAAACAGTCTTATGTTTTTTTCTAAAAAATATATGAAAGACAAATCTAAATTAAAAATAAATAAATAAATATTGCCAGTTGTCCAGTTGTTGTAAATAAGATCCTAAATAAGGCACACACAAAAAAAGGCATGAAAGCAGACAAATGTCAAGGCTAAAAAGATGTTAAAGTTAGTCGGCTAAAAAGATGTTAAAGTTAGTCAGCTAAAACACATGGGGTTTGCTTAAAGACATACATCTTTGTATAAATTAGCATGGGTCTCTTAAATATATATATATCAAGTTGAATGAATATTTCATTAAACAATGCAACTAAAAATGAACTGATCATGTAGTATATGTGTGTTTCTGTGCATTGGTGTCTTTTGTGTGCATGTATGTGTGTATACTTGTCAAACATTTTGTTAAAGGTTAGGACATCAAAACACAAAAACTCTTGAACATTTCCTGTAGGTCTTAACTTTGTACCTAGTCAGGCCAGTTAGATCTTTTGCTGCATTCCCTTCAAAGGCAGTCTTTGCAGATATTATTTATGTATATATTTATATATTTTTAAAAAGACAGTTGAGATTTTGTATGTATACATATATAGGCCTATAAACCTAATTTTCACCCTCCATATCTGTGTAAAAGTGTGTATGCAGCCCGTTTTACTGACATCTTCCTTTCTTTCCCTTTCTCTTCTCTCTGTTTCCTTTCTTTGCTTGTCCTCCTACCATACTGTCTGCAATGCAATTTTTTTAAAGACTGTTGACATTTTGTATGCCTAAAAACCTATTTTCACCCTCAATTTCTGTGTAAAATTGTGTGTATGTGTATGTAGCTGAAAATTGTGGCCCATTTTAGCTTTACCAGCCATTTCTACCTAAAATGACCTCTTTTTCTTTTTTAAATTAAACTTTTTTTATTTGAAAGAGCATGTCAAAACGTTGTTCATAAACATTTGCTTTGTTGGTAAGCTTACTTCAAATTGCTTTAGTACCATTATTAGTGATGATGAATGAAATTTACTATGTCAGGCTCACTTACCTTACAATTTCTCTGACAAGCTTCATGTAACACTGTGCCCTGCCTGCCTTAAAAAGCTCAGACCAATATAAATTGTTACATGTCAACAAGTGTTTAAGCAACAATGCAAGATCAGTTATTATGATTGACTGTAAAAATGTAGAGATATGACGCTACAAACTTACTTGAAAACAATAATTCGAAACAATATGAACTTCAGAAAAGTATTTATTAGATTTAGGCAGGTATTAACATACAGACACGGTTATATATTCAGAGTAACTTGCCCCAAATCTAACTTACTAACCTTGCTTCTTAAACAGAATAAAGTGCTTTAACAGTTCAACAGATCCAAAAAACAAAAGCAAGAAAAACATTCTGTTGATCTCTTGTCTGTATAATGTTATCTGAACATTATCAGTATAATATTTTCAAGCATAATGAAAATATAACTGAGACTTCAAATCTTTAAAATATATAATTCTCTCAGAAACATTCATCTTAAACAAAAACATTTTTGCTACCAATAACATAATTCACCCATAACAGATTAATCAATAATGTATGCCACACCGATTGCCCACCTGTAACATTTTTTCTTAATAGTTGACAGTGATAAATTGTCTTAAAGCAGCTTTATAATGTTGCTGTTATATAGGGTGTATTTAGAGTAAATCCAGAACCAAAGCTACACATTAAATCCTGATTCTCACCCTCGACCAATAGCATCTATTAATCTGAAACCGTCCACACTGATAATATACAGTATTGTTTGGATGCAGGGTTTATAGAGCTGTATTATTGAAGCATTATGTTTCAAGCTGCTTGAAGGTAAAGCTATTAAACCACTAGTTCACATATAGGGGGGGGTCTGGTATGGTTATTTGGCAACAGGCTCAGATGATGCAATCCATGATGTGGATCTGCAGGGAGTCCAGGTCAGGTAGGACTTCCCCACATTTGGGACAAGCATGGTCTGGAATATTCTGCTGCTGCCAATCACCTGTGGAATAAAGAAGGGTTTGTAATCCTGATATGCAGTTACAAGTCCAGTAGCACAAAAGTTCACAACATGGACTCTTTATGGTAAGGACCTCTACCTCCTTGCGGGTGATGTGGAGATGCTGGCCCTTGTGGATTGGCTCCACGTGACACATGTCTCCTTTGCATCTCACTCATGGAATGCCTGTAGTGTAGCATAAAAAATTTCCCTTTTCAAATCACAGAGGTCACATGTGAGCAGGTAAGTGTTTGAAGTTTATGACGTACCTTCCAAGTGACTCCATCTCTTCCTGAAGCTGGGTGTGCTGTTTCTTCACATACTCCAGCTGAGTAGCCAAACGCTCTTTCTCCTCGTGAATCTTCTCCCGAGCTGCTCGTTCTGCGTAGAAATCTGAGGAATATATCTCTGCCTGTATGTGTACACAAAAACACATAATAATAAATAATGGTGGCAATTGCAAGGAGCTTAAAAAAGTGGGAGGATGCCCAGCAAGCCATACAATCGTTTGTACCTGAGCCTGGAAAACAGAAATGGTTTCTAGTTCCTTTTCCTTCTGGAAGATTTCCATCTTCATCTCATCGATCTTCTTCTGTTTGTCTGCCAGTGCTTTTTCAGCTGTATCAAACCTGGTTTGGAGGTCATCGTAGTCTTCTCGTGATACAAAACCCTGATCATGCACAATTAGGTACGTAAGAAGGATAAACCACCAACACACTCCGGATACAAAATTAACTGCCTTAAACCACACTGTATTTAAATATACAAATGTTTCGCTGCCAGCTTAATACTCCTTCAAAAATTAAGAGAATATTTGTAGTTCACAGATGTACCTAAATAATAGTGTCTGGCCAAATGCAAAAAAAATTATAAATAAATGTAAGCCTGAAGTTTTCTAAAGTAAATGGGAATTTGTACCTCTCTCTTCTTCTTATTTTCCTCTTGGAGCTCATTGTAGTCCTCAAACAGCTTGGTATAGGCATCTTTCAGCTGGTTCAGGTTGTTCCTGGCAAAGAAAGATAAGAGAAGATGTGATTATCATGAAAACATCATAAACACAATGTGCAACCGAGTGGAGTCTATATTTCCCCCATGCAACTCAATTCAAAAATGTGCATTTTTGTAGGCATCAGATGGGGGTAACAAGTTGCACTCACTTCTCATCCTGAGTTTTCTTCTGTTCCAGTTTAACAGCAGCCTGAAGGCTTTCCATCTGAACCCTCAGAGTGTCATTCTCAGCCTGAACCTTCTGTTTCTCTCCGAGCTGAGTTTTCAGAGTACCCAGATCCTGCTCCAGATCTTTACACCTGCAGAGAGAACATTAGATGGGAGAGAAAGGAAACTTTGCAGACTTTGTAGACCTTCATGCCAAAGAAAAGAAAATATCTCTCACCCAAAAGGAAGATCTGAATTTCTACATTTATTACTTATAAAATGTGCTCTGGATGGTGTGGTGCCATTGTGTTGTTGCATATAACAACAGACTATTAAACTTTAGGTGACCTTATATATTGAAACAAGATTTGCATCTCCAGAAGAAACAAAATCAAGTTTGAAAGCAGTGTATGAGAAGCAATTTAATCTAAATTTCAAGTTTAATATTTAGAAAAATACATATTATATGTGAAACATAATGATAAACATAATAAAAATACATTTATTTTTATATTTAAAAATAAGATTTGTTTAAAAAAAAAAAAAAAAAACTGTTGCCAGGTGTTTCTGACCTGTCCTGCAGGTTCCTTTTCATGTTCTCAGCCTCATCCAGTTTGATCTGAGCCTGTTTCAATTCATTACAGAGCTTCAGTAACTGATCCTCCAGATTCTTCACATCAGCGCTTGCCTGGTGAAAACAAACATAGAAAGCAATGTCGCTTCCTCATAGTAAACGTAAATTCAAAGTTGTTACCGCACTCCCAACAATTTTCTTTCACTTTCTTTCAGACAAGACTGTCCTCAAAGACCACAGTCACATGGATGTTTTGATCAAATAACTAGTTCAAAAATGCTACATGGATAGCTATAAAAGTCTGATTATCCTACATTGATTTCAGTTGTACAGGGGAGAGACGTCTGTGCACTGCTGTCAGCGTGTTCCAGTCTGTTCTCCAACTTGGCAATTCTGCAAATACCCAATATGCGCATACAATAAAAGAAGCTCAAACACCTTAAGTTCTGTCTCCGAGAGGGTAAGGGGAAAGTGTGTCCTACCTCCCACGTGCCTCCTGGAGCGTTAGCTGCAGTCTCTCCTTCTCATCAGTCTCTGCTCTGAGGGAGTGAAGCAGCTGCCTCACCGTCTGCTCCTCCGACTCAGCCTTTGGCCTGCGCACACACACATATTTGCTTAGTTATCAAATTGAGGACCTATTGTGTTTCTACAATTACTATGGACTAACCGTGGCCCACATCCTAACTTTAACCCATGAAGAACATTTTGCATGTTTTAGAAACTATTTCAATAAGTTTTCCAATTTAAGACACTCACATATGTCAGATCTAGAGCCATTTCTAGCTCACAAACTATTACTACATACAGCAAATGAAAAACAAACAATCAAGGGGTCAAAGACTGTTACATTTACTGAATCAGAAGCATTTCATTGGAAATCTGCTGAACTTCATGCCTAATTTTGCAGTGCTTACATGCTGAAAGCACAAAGGTCCTTTGGCATATTGGGCAAATCTCTGGTCACTTTGAACTCATCTTCCTGTAGAAGAAAGCACAGAGAATGAGCAACACAGTCTCGCTTTAATGAGTTTGTGTGTGCGTGCATACTTACAGCTATTCTAATCTCAATGAAGGAATCTCTAGGTGAACCTTGACCCATTTTGAGCTGGAGTTCAGAGTTTAATGCTACCAGATCATTCTTCTCGGCCTGAAGACGAGCAATCTGACCCCTCAGCGTCTCCAGTTCGGTGTGTAAACACTACGGCAGATATTTAACTCTTTTTATGATTAGATATTTTTGAGTGGTATGATTTTTCATGGTTTCACAGTATCCTGTCTCACCTCAGCTCCACTATTTTCCAGCTCTTCCACTCGTTTCTTTAGTGCCTCGTTCTCTGAATCCATAGCGTTCAGTCTGGTTTTGGCCTCCTCTAATCGTTGCTCCAGGAAGTCTCTCTCCTCCTTTTGCTTCTCCTTCCATGCAGACAGACCCTCAAATCGCTCCTTCATGGATGAATTGGTTTGTTTCAGGGCCTCTGTGGGATACACAAGGATTGAATGTGATGGAACATGTTTATGTACCGTGATTATGACTGAAAGAGAAATGAAGTCTCACCCTTCAGTTCTCTGTTCTCTTTGATCAGGGTGTTCATTTGCTGAAGGGTCTCTTCTAAACTGCCCAGATTCCCCGGGCCGGACCCGCGTGGGTGATTGATGTCCCCATTCATCATCGATGAACCAGATGCCATGTTTCTTGAGTCTCTTAAGCTGAGTTATGAAATACCACAACATGACTCTTAGTTCAAGAATGGTTTACGCTCAAATATGCAATTATCAGCACAGAATGAAAAGTGAAACTTTGGCTGAACCAAAAAAATGTATGTGCTTGTATGTTCAAAATGCAATCAAAAAACTACAGTTAGGATAGTATCAGTTATTCATTTGATCCAAATCACTAAATCTGATTCGTTGAGTCATTCTGATAAGGTTATCGAGTTAAACCCAGACTCTGTCTGATCAGTGGCAATGATTCAATGGTTTGGAAGACTGTATGTAAGTAATAATGGCTTTCGTTCTGTATCTTTACGCAAACCTATCTTATGGCTTGAAATGACATTAGTGTTAGTACATGACACATGTTTGAGTGACAAACAATGGTTTACTTTAGTGATCTCGTGTGACTGTTAAAAGCCCACCTAGCACGTTTCACAATACATATCACGAGAAAACGAAAGTTAACAAGGACATCTGCGTAAACTACGCCCTAATATGTTTTATAAGTGCGCAACATGTTAATACACATGGAGACACTTTTTAAAGATATAAAATGAAATAACTCGGCAACATTTAAGAGCACTGCTATACTCACCAAGCGTTGACTTCTTGTGCTCACCAACTTGTTTTGGGAAATGCTGCGTTTCCTGATCCAGACGTCAGTGCAGCGCGCAGAACGCACAGATCTGTGTCCAGAAGGATTGGTCTGTTTACAGCAAGCGTTATGCAAGTAAATGTCTATCCGATGTCATAAGGCTCTAGTCTCTGTAGCTGCTTCAATGAACAACGCTGAACCAGCTGACGGAGACGTCAAGACGCGGCCCGGGTTTCCCTGCGTCTCTCCGCGTGACGCACCCAGAACTGGGGCAAACGGAGGGGCTTTTCTGCCCCCCCGTTTATGATTTTAGTGTGTAACAGTCATACTTTCCTATTTATATGATGACAAACACTCGTGGGCGAAGAATCAGCTTTGCCCTTTCCTTCCATATGATAAATTTAGATTGTATGGGTCATAAAACGCTTCAATATAGCTATAACCAACAAAAACGATAGCTCAATATCGTTGTAATAAAAAAAGTTGTTACCTCTAATGTAAGGACTTTGTTGATGCACTAGATGGAGCCATGGAGACAGAGCTGAGCGACAATGTGTTTGATTGTACTTGGAAGACCTTAAAACAGAATTTCAAACAAGATTTTAAGTTTCAAATAGAGAAATTATTACCTCGTAATCTAATAATTAAAAGGGAGACTGAAGCTAATTGTCATTTCTATCTATATTTCCCAGAAAAAAAGATACAGTCCATTGAATACAACTTTTGTACTTTTCAAATCTAAAATTACTACTAATAACACTTGTATCAAGATGAAATTAAAGGATAATATTTTTTTGGTTGTATTATTAATATGATTAATTGATTATTTTATTTTTTGCATTTTGCAGACTTGTTAGACTTTATATTAGTCGTCACGTAAATAAAAAAGACTAAATGTTATACATGTGTTATCCTAGTTAAAGAAGACACATTCTTAGGCTAATTTAAATTATTTTAAGTGGGCAACACAATACAGAGATAAGCTACTTAATATTATTTAATAAATAAAATAAAATACTTTCTATAAATGTATTTTCCCTAAAAGCACTTTTGTAGAAAGTGACTTTCCTGTTTTCTGCCTGTATAAATTATTATCTGGTAACCTAACAATTAAGGGGAGACTGAACTGTACTTTTCAAATTTAAAAATACTAGTTTTAACACTTATATCACCAGCATGAAACAAAAGGATAATGTTCTTTGTCTTATTATTTATACGATTAATTGATTATTGTGTTCTGCTTTTTGCAAACTTGTTAAACTTTATAAAAAAGTAATGACTGAAAAGTAAAGGGTCCATACATTTAATGTATTTTCCCTAAAAGCACTTTTGTAGTAAGTGAATTCCCATGAACAGTGATCTGCTTTCTGCCTGTATAATCAATAAAGACAGAAATGAGTCCAAATGCCGTCCTGGAATGCAGCAGTGAGGCTGCTGGATGGACTCAGGACGCAGGGCGTCTATTGGCTGTTTAAACTCCAGCGCGCCGATTGGCCTGAGACGAACTTCAGGAGTGATGATGGATCGAGGAGGAGCAGGATGGGAATATGTGAACCGAGTCGGGACTATGTGAACTGACCCTGGGCCGCTGCATGTGTGCTTTCACTTGCATCGCCTATCCACTGAACCCGTGAACGAGCACTTTTACGCTTTGGTTTATTTACTGGCACGGGAAGCATGCACCTTGCGCTTTTGCTGACGCTGGGTGTCGGGTTCGCGTTTGCGTGTCAGCTGCCCAGCGAGTGGCGACCCCTGAGCGAGGGCTGTCGAGCTGAACTCGCCGAGATTATCGTGTACGCCAAGGTGCTGGCCATCCACGAGGAGCCGTACGCGTCCAGCCTTTACAATTACCTGCCGTCCCTGAAGCACGAGCGCGCGGAGGACGCGCTGCTGTACGCGGCGGAGGTGGAGCTGCTGTGCGATCAGGCGTGGGGCAGCATGCTGGAGGTGCCTGCGGGGTCGCGCCTCAACCTCACAGGACTGGGGTACTTTAGCTGTCAGTCACACACGGTGATGGAAAACAACTCCTACATATTCTTCCTCAGGTGGGTTCAATGACTCGAACAGATTTTACTTAAGAACTGGGGTGGTTATTGAATCTTTCAACTAACATACCGAACTACAAGATGTATTTTTTCTTTTTTTTTTCGATTAAATTTTTTTAATTTTGAAATTAATGTAGGCAATGAGTTGCACCTTTTACCTACAGTAGTCTTAAAAAAAAAAACAAGCATTGCTTGTCTACTTACTTTCAAGACCTGAATATTCTTTAGTAAAACAATAGTTGGGTATTTTTTTTATTTTCAGTTAGTTTTAGTATTTACATTACTTTTTTAAATCTAGTTTATTTGAAATCAATTTAAGTCATTAAGTCAAACATCCTCACAAGTAAACAAACATGTATGTGTCTCTTACAGGATGGATGAAAACTACAACATCCTCCCTCATGGAGTCAACTTCCAGGATGCCATATTCCCTGACACCCTGGAGAACAGACGACTGTTTTCCAGCCTCTTCCAGTTCTCAAACTGCTCTGGTGGACAGACGATGCACAACTTTAATAGTGATTGGGAGAGCCAGGAAGACAGCAGGGTACGACACCAATAAACACACACACAGATGGGCTCAGTAAGCACTTTAGAGTGGTAGACATAAATGAAAACTATATATCTTGTCAAGACATGAAAATTGAAAGGCATAAATCTGCGAAAGGTGAACATCAGTATGTGTACGTGTTTGTGCAAGCTTGTTTGCATCGTTACAGGCAGCGTTCAGTGTTTTTAAACGACTCTGTTGTAAATTGAAGAGTCTCGTAAATGGCTTTTTATGAAGACATGTCTGCTTGCACAAATGCATTATTTTTTACCTGTGCTTTAGCAGTAAAACAGCAGCCAATTTTCATTCCACTAGTGCTACACGAACGTCTGGAGAAAAACATCTAAAGAATCGAGAAATCTGATTGGCTATTACCAAAAAGGTGCGAGTAACACAGGAAGTGAGAATAATACGAAAGTAACATGTTCAGGTTCTCATGGGTAAATGGAGCTCTGTCATACAGCACACACTTAAACACACAAGTCCCTTTCTTTGGTGGTCTTTGTATTGACGACTGTGACTGTTCATCACGGTAGGAGGCTGAGGTAATTCAAGAGTTCATTCAGCTCGATAGAGCCCGGATTAAAGACCTCCCAGCTAGAGCTGCTCTACCTTACACACACACACACACACACACACACACACACACACATGGACAGCCTGTCCCACCTAAACACACACATCTGCCACTGAAAATAAAGTTGAGAGAGAAAGAAGATGGACAAGGATTGAGGGAGACGTCAGCTGGACATGTGGACATCCTCATGGGGAAACGGCAGTGGGTTTTTAAAGGAAAATAAATCATGCGTTTGATGTGGACAGTTTGAGGCAGAATGGGAGGAATGTCAGGGGTCCTCAGAGGTTATAGCAGGGGTTTTGAATGATGTGTGGATGTAACACACACACACACAGTATCAAGTGGAGGCAGATATGTTTGCCTTGATGAGATTAGCCTGCTGTACATTCACACACATCAAACACAGAGCCGCTCATTAGTCGGACTGCAGTCTGCTGTCGGAGGGGAGGGGTTTATTTGAAGACTAACACAATGAGATGCCTGAACGATCAGACTAATAACCACTTCAGTGAACTGAAAACAGTCATCAGCTGGGGCGGTACAGTTTCAGATTTATTGAGCGTAATATACCAACAGTGAAAAGTTCAGGTTGTGGACCAGTGGGAATCACCCTTGCCTTCCAGACAAACATCAATTGCCAAATGCTTTTTTGTTTGACTGCATATGTTTGTCTGGAAGGCAATGGAGTAGAATTGCAGTAAAAAATTGCATTAGAAAATAAAAAATATCAAAACAAATTATATTTTGTCTTTAAATGGTAAAACAATAGATATACTCAAAGATATGCCAAATTTGAACAAAACTGACTTCATCCACTAAAACAAAAACAAATAGTATAGTTGAAAAAAACAGTAAAGGTAGTAAAAATGATTGTAAAAGTTGCAAGGGAAAGTCAAGGAAATTTTAAATTTTCTTTTATTTTTTCTTCTTTTTCTTTTTTTGCAGATGCCACATGGTTTAGTATTTTGTTAACAGTTACATTCATGCAGACAGTGATTTAAATGATACTTTTTTATTATATTGATTTATATTATATTTACTTTTTATTATATTGAAATAGTATTGTATTTAATAAGTCAGATCTTATCTTGATATGTTTAAATTCCCAAGCTTTTATGTCAACCAAAAACAGTAAAAACAGTAATATTATGAACTATTATTCTTTATGTTTTTTAACTTAATTTATCAAAATTTCTATTTGAATATATTTAAAAATGTATTCCTGTGATTGCAAAGCTGAATTTTTAGCAGCCATTAGTCCAGTCTTTAATGTCACAATACTTTTACAACACTGTCAGATTCACTTTGATCAATTTAATGCATTCTTGCTGGGTACAAGTATTAATTTCAAAAATAAATTTCGAAAGTATTCATTCAAATAAAATCTTACTGACCCTGAATTTTTTTAACAGAAATGTAGATGCAATTAAGGAAGCAATTGCACTGAGAATGTGAGGTATTGTATGCATCAAAAGCTGTCAGAAGTATTTGTGTGTGCCCATTCATGTTGAGATTACATACAGTGACCCGAGGAGGTGCAGGATTCCTCTAACAGGTGTCCACTCCGCTAAACAGATGTGACAGTGGGTCTGTAAATGCAAACAAGCTTTATCCGGTTTCAAAACAATTAAAGCCCTATTAACAGAATCTATTTTGAATCCTGAACATTTCTTCTAAATTCATTCAAGTATTACAGATCAAAAAAGATACACAGGGACACTTCGCTAATCACATCTGCACAGAGAGACAGACAGATGCTGGGTAGAGAAGATAAAGATAATGATGGTGTGTGCGCTGCAGGAACAGGTGGGTGTGATTATCAGGCCCGGGAACCTCAGAGAGATAATGAGAGCTGTTTTACACAGGAGGTTTCCTGTGGGAAAAGGATTGTTTGAGGCCGCCTGAGGGACTTAGTGCTCTTGTGACTGTAGCCAGCACCGTGGCTGTTAGTTATGTCACCCCCTGCTTCCCGTACCATCCATCTTAAACACCCATTATGCTTTATTAAACTCTAATCAGAGTCACACAAATGCAAAAACACCATTGCATTTGCCACACAGTCAAACGTCTCAATGCATAATGTATTTTCATCAAATATCATATAGGATTCTGAAGAGCATGGGCAAAACTTGTTCAGCTCCATCCATCCATCCCCAAATATGTGCCCAAATTCTCTCAAATTCTTTCTCTCATTGTCTGTTGTGCATTCTTGTCTTTTCTTTTCTCAAAAACACTCATCTATTGTTATGGATGACTCGCGTATACCACCACATCTGGGTCTGGTTCGGGTTTGGGTTTGAAAGCAAAGCAGGCTATGTTTGGCTCTTGTGGTTTTAAAAACACAACACCCACATTAAGAGGAAATCTTATTATATTGAATAGCATTGCTAAATAGCTGTTTACATATTTTTAGAAGCAAAAGAATGACTATAAGGTCTAGTTAATGAGCAGAGATGTTTATTCCAGCATGTGTGTGTTGTGTCCACCTGTCTGTCTGCTCTGGGTGTCGTGTCGTTTGGAGAGTGCTGTTGTTGTTACAGCAGTGGGTGTTTTGTTTGGACAGTAGGACACAACAACAGTCATTCTCAGCAGTCCTTATTCTACAGTATGTGTGTTTTTCTGTCCGAGGATAGTGTTTAAAAAGCTGTGCAAACATATATGAACTTATACACCATTGTTCTGTATGTTTTTATTATTTTAAGAAATTAATACTTTTATTCAGCAAGTATGCATTAAATTGATTGCCGTTATTTTGAACTTTCTGTTTATCAAAGAATCCTAAAAAAAATGT
Organism: Barbus barbus; assembly: GCF_936440315.1. Taxonomy (NCBI): domain Eukaryota; kingdom Metazoa; phylum Chordata; class Actinopteri; order Cypriniformes; family Cyprinidae; genus Barbus; species Barbus barbus. The sequence goes on from NC_136717.1 coordinate 22,135,954, forward strand.
ATTAGTTTCCATAAAAATATTGATTGATAATATGAATAAATCTTTCTTGACCTGCATATTAGACGGATTTCTGAAGGATCATGTGATACTGAAGACTGGAGTAATGATGCTGAAAATTCAGCTTTGCAAAACATACTATAAAGTGTTATTTTAAATTGTAATAATATTTCACAATATTGCTGTTTTTGCTGTATTTTTTATAAAATAAATGCAGCCTTGGTGAGCATAAGAGACTTCTTTCAAAAACATTAAAAAACACTTCAGACTCTGAACTTTTGAATGGTAATGTAATATAATACATAATATAAACAAATATTTGATCTAGTCCCTATGCTACATTTCTGCTACAGCTTGAACAGACTGGCATTTAAATCATTATTGACTAAAAATGACTGAACTCGACAGCATCTGTCTCCGTTCATTTTCATGACGTTTGTGTTTCACTTTTTGTGCAATCAGCTCATGAGGTGACCTTTGACTTCACGTAACACTCAGATTTGGTCCTTAACAATAGGGATTTAGACCTTTCCGCTGTTCAGGGAGACATGCGGCCTCCCGTTGCTCAAATACACACTGACACAGCCATGCAATCACACACTCTCCACATGTGCACACACACACAGCTTGCCTCAACCTGTGTCTACCATGGGCATGACAGCGGGTCACTTTTGTACTGCCTCCATCACACACACGCTGGTATGTGTAGGGGCCCAGAGAAGAAAGGCAGCGCTCAACAGGAAATTATAAGGCTGACGGAGGCTGGAAATGATGTCATGTTTTATGTTGACCTTCATTCCTCAGGATTGGGTTGTCAGTCCATGCAGATTATAATGTGCATAAATTACCATCTCTCTCATTTTATCTTTCAGCTGCTGTGCTCCTCCGTGCAGAAGGTGTTGTTTGAGGAGGAGGAGCGAGTTGGACAGCTTCAGGAGCGCGTGGCCGAGCTGGAGAGGAAGAACGAACAGTTAAAAGAACGAGTGGGGAAACTGAGGCATTCTCTGAGGAAGGCCCGCAAAGTGTCCCGCCGTGCAGAACGGGAGCGACTGGAGCTGCAAGAGCGTCTGAAGATGGCAGAGAGACACGTGGGACATCACCTCAATGCCATTTCACCCCAACACAGCCCTCCCCGCCACAGATACACACACGGACTGTGAGCTCCAACACACACACTCAGACCTTCACATGGACTCATACAGACTGCAGGGCAGTCTTCAAATATCCATTTTTTGTTCTTTCCATAGTTTTTAGCAATTAATTAAGCTCCAAATGGTTGGTGTAAACTTTTTTTGTACATAATTTTAATGTTGATATTGATAAGGCAAGCTTAAACTTAAATCTTAAAAAGATTTTAGTGTAAAGTGAATGCTTATGGAGATATTTCTAATTTGACCCTTAAAAATGACTTGTTAGTATAAGCTGATGTCGTACTTTTAGTTTGAATTAAACTCATTTTGATCTATTTTGATTTGATTTAATTTTGAGATCTGATTCTTCCTTTCTGGTGTAGCTGATAGTAATGCATCACAGGTTCACTTATCAAGCAGACAATCCAGTGACGGCTTTTCAGCAAATCCTCACTCATTGTCTCCTTTCATCTGCTGAGCAGATCGAGATAAAAAGCAGAGGAAGGGGAGAGAGGATGTGTTTAACGTGTCTCAGTCCAGTTCTGAGAAATTATGGCCTCACTCATATTCCCAAATGTCTTTAGGAGTTCAGGTTATGAGGATGCTGAACAATCCTGCAGCATCTGGTAAGTCAAACCGACAGATGATCTGAAAAAATGACATTATGATTATTAATGAACAAAAACAGTTATATTTCACTTATGAGAGGAGACGAATATATTTCCCATTAGGTGTATAAATAGCTGCTCTTGTGAAGATTTGATTAGGATTTCTTACTAAATACAAACACACAGAGGAACATCAGGAGTTTTCATCTGCACACCCCCAGTTCTTCCGGTAATGAAACTTTGCAGGCATCGTGCAGCAGAAAGAAATGTTAAAACTTCCTGAATATTTCTCTTATTCCATATAACAGAGACCCTGCAGAGTCATATCACATATGCGATGTTAGAGCGTCTTTTAAGGAGACAGTAGCTTTGATTTCACCATTTAGCTGTAGGCTTTCTAAAGCAAGCAAAATGACTCACTGTGAGCTAATATTGAACTTTGCAGGACCGCTGCTACACAAAACATTACCACAATGGCATATCAGCATGCTGACAATGCAGAGCGTATAGATCTAAGACTGTTCAATCTCACTCTAACCCAAGCAAACATTATCCAGTCCTCTCATAAACATTAACCTCAACTGATCCCACTACAAAACATACCAGACTGCCGTTTGTCCACTTTCAACACAGTCTGAGTCTGTTATCAATGTCTTTGAGCTGCAGATGTGATCAAACAGCAGGATCTAAGAGGCTGGAGGCTGATAGCAGGAGCTGATGATGACTATGAAGTTAAGAACCACAGAAATAGACTTAAAAATGGCAATGTTAAGGTTTTGGTCACTTGATAATGGCTGGGAGCATTTCTAGATCACGTTCTGTTGCATAAAGGCAACATCGATTCAATTTGAAGAAAATGACAAACAGGGAACATTCTTAGAACTGTGGCTAACATTGTAGCAAGGTTCTTTTAAAGTTATGAACACACTCTTCCAGTAATGTTAATAAAATATTTTCTGAAACAGTTTAGTTGGACATTCTTTTAACATTTTTCAGAGAACATTCAAAAGTAATGTTCCAACAATGTTTGCAGGGTTTCTGAAGGTCTTAAAAAGACCTTAAATCAGAGCAATCGTCCTCAGTGTTTTGGTCTTGTATGAAGAGTGTGAAAGTATGGAATAACCCTTTGATTTTTGATTTTTTTTAAGCCCATTGGCAGATATTCTTTTTTAATCCTGAACTCACTTCGTGAGTTTTAATCATTCAACTCATTTAACGTTTACCCAAGAATAAACATTTTAAAATGTTTTAAAGAGTTTTCATAACTTAATAGAATTGTTAGCAAGAACATATTTTTGTTACCTGGGCTTGTTGTATTTTTCTTTAAGTGTTTTCTGTTGTTTTTGCTATTTTTGAATTGTATTCAAGAAAAAGTAACTTTTCTCTTTTGCTCTGAATGGGCTGTGTGTATATCAAGGCTGAAGTGTAGGACATCATGCATGTGCATGTATAAATGCTAAAAAAATAAATGTTTTATACTTTTTCTTTCTTTCTTGGCACATGCCAGGCCAACAGTTTTGGTCATTTCAGACAGCTAGCAGGTAGCAGCTGTACTATTAAATCATGAGCATTGGGGTGTTGCCAAGATGGCCACCAAACACCCTTGTCATGCTTTCATTGAAAATGAATTCATTCATAGACTGGCAGATTTCAGAAGAAAAATAAACGGCCTAAGTTTTCACAAAGAAAGCCTGTCGAGCATCTCTTGACTTCAAGTGAACGTCATTGGTGAGTCAAGATGCTTTCATACTAATTGATGTAAGCTATTGTGTTTGAGGTGTTGTTGGTTTGATTTTGACCACATAATATTGTAATATTCCAACATTTTGGTTGATTAGTTTGGTTGTAAGGTTAATGTGAGCTATTTTAGATCATATGAATAGACCAGGTATAGGTTTGTTTGTGCACTCATGTGAGTCAAACAAAGAGCTAGAGATGCCATCTAATGGCTCAGGTTTTTATTTCTATGACCTGCTGGATTTCTGAGATGTCTTAATAGCCTGGTGTGTGGATGTGAGTGCACGTAATGCTCTGTTTTCTGTGCCACTATTCTGGGAAAATTTCTTCATTTGTACCCCCAGCATCCACTGAAATGCCCTTCAGCATGATTCAAACAAAAAGATGAAGATTTTTGTGGCTTAGCAAACTATAACATTAGCATGACTCATAATTTCCCACTGTTAGGTTGGATAGAGAGCGGGTCACATGTTGCAGTGCACACTGACACTGGCTCTCAAGGCGATGCAGTTAGAAGTCATTTATTTTAAGAGGATAATGACAGGGAAACTCTGCGGCAGCATGAGGGGAAAACAATGTGTGCTGTCCTCCGGGGAAATCTCAGCATCTATTTTAAGATGTTTTGGATGTCGGTGTGTAAAATGAAAGTGGGTTTCTGCATGGTCAGGTCTACCGAAGAACCTATAGTGCAGCATTAAAGGTTTGACTGCATCTGGTGATGGTGAGCAGAGAGAAAAATATGAAAGAAACTTATTTTTCTTTTTTGCATTTCTCCTTTTCTATATGCTTGCTTCCTAATCTAGTTGTCTAATAAACATGGCATTGTATATTATGACTATTATTGGCTCTTTGACAAAGAGAGAATAAAAGCATCGGCTAAATGCATAAACTTAAATGTAACAATTTAGCTTTTCACATAATTCCATGTTGAAGTACAGTTTGGAGAAGACAGTTGAACAGCAAAACAAGAAAAATATCTTGGGCAAGAAAAATAATCTTGTTTTGCCTTTGAATTAAAATTACTTTTCTTACTCCGTTAGCAGATATTTTTCTTGTTTAAGCAAAAACTGACAAAATTGTGATTTTTCTTTTCAGAAAACATCTTATTTTGAAAACACTATATATAGCCTATTGGTCATTGTTTATCGTAGTAAGGTCCAGTTGTAACTGTGAATCAATTGTAAGGGAAAATGCAAAAGTGAGCGTTTTTTATTTTTTTCAATATTCTTAACACATAGTGAAGTTTGTGGCATGCATATGGTAGTTTAACTGTTGCATTTGTACTATACACATATTTTTTTCCTCTCTCTCTGCTGGAAAAGCAAGTTTACTCAGGCAAGGCATATCTATGTGTGTGTGTGTGTGTGTGTGTGTGTAATGTCTGCTAAGCCGGCAGACAACCTGTACTTTTTGAATATAGAGTAACTTGGCAAGCAAGCTGCAGTTTCACCGTCGCCTCCTTGACACGGCTAATGTCTAACATGTTGGCCAGCCACACGCACAGATGCCCGGGGTCGTACACGGTCACGCATGGCTGGATGGTTTTCACATGCTCTCTTTCCAGTCTGTTTTGAGTCCATAACAGCAGGCATCGCCTGAAGCTCTGAGCTGGTGGGAGACCGGCAATGTCCAGCCCCACTGACCGCTAATGAAAGAGTACATACACTGGATCCAAACCAAACGAACGACAGAGAAAACAGTGTTCAAAAGCTAAATAGGGGTCAGAGAGATACTGAGATCCTTGTCAAGCCATAAAAGACAAATCGTGATCATTCAGGATTTATTTAAGGAAAAAGGAAAGAAAAAGAAAGGAAAGAAAAACAATCATTCATTCCCCATTGCTTTACAGCATGGAATATAAACTCTGATATGTGCAGATGATTGTCAAAGGCATTGGATATACAAGCCCCATATCAACAGAAGATCACGTCACAGTAAAGTTAGTATTCGTATGCCACTCCCAAAATATGATCATCATTGTCACATGCATATGAGTATATAATTCACATTTCACTGGGCAACTTTTATTTCGGACAGGTTGTGTCAGAGATGCGGAGATCACAAGGCCTGCATTATCAGAGTTGCATTTTTTTCAATATATATATTCATATAGATAGACATATTTCTTCATACATATAGTTACATGGTGAGGACTTTTGAAAATACGCAAACAATCGGTTGAATCGGAAAGCGCATTTGACATGCTCGCAGTTCTTTATAAAATCATTCGATGCGGTTGCAAGGTTTTTTCTTTCTTAATTTGCGAAGAAGTCGACATTCAAGGGACAAGTTTAAAACTGCACAGTCACTGGGTAGCACAGACACTTGTCAGTCACAGCTTTTTCATCGTAAGAGGCAAAAGTGACGCCTGAGTTGGTAAAAAAAAAGAAAACGATTCGTCCGGAGAAGGTGCATCACAACCGATCATCGTTAAATATTCACCATGTTGCACGTGTGAAGTTTGTACAATAGAAACATGATTTTCTTGGAACGTACGACATTGAGCGAGAGACATATACATCTGTGTGTATTACAGTCAAGTGTGGCCGATAACTGCAGAGAAAGGCAGTGTTTAGAGAACGAGATGAGACACGCAACGGACACACTAACATCTCCTCAGGGACAACATGATAGACACGTCACAATCACAGTCTATTTACAAAGCCTTTGGACACACAGAGTGATTTGCTCTGGACGCAGACAGACCACAGTGATGCTGTAATCGAAGTGAACTGAAACATCGCTCCTCTCTGACCTTCATTGCACTCACTGATCGATCAGGGTGTGTTTGTGTTTGTGTGTGAGCCATGGCACGAGTGTGTGCACGTATTTCCTTTATTTCATTACTGTAGTAAGTTAAAATGAGTTTAATTGTTCGATTTAAAATACATTTATGTTTGGCTTGCAGTGGCAGTAACTGTATATAGGTTTATTTATCTTCCTTCAAAACCCCCCCCGCATTTTGGTGTATATTTTTTCTGCACATCCTAATGAGGGTTTAAAAAATTCAAAACCAGCATATCGGACGCATTTCCTGCATTTTACATCCATAAATACACACAGAAGAAAGTGAAACTTACAAACACAGACTACATGAACACTGAAGCCAAAAATGTAATGCCCTGTTACCACAGAAAATCATTTCTAGTTGTCCCTAAGTTTATAAAAACAAGCAAAAAATACATTTATAGTAATGCACCTACCATGAAAGTCTACAGGGGCAAGAAACGGCAATGAAATAAATGTTAACACTGATTTGATTTTAGTTTTTTTTCAAGATTACTGGAATATTACAAAAAAGAGAAAATAATAATTTCACACATTCTACTTCAAATTTCTGTGAAATTTTTTGAGAGTTGTTTTTCATGTAGTTTTCGAAGAATGTGACTAGTTGAAAAAATTGCTTACTAACCTTGTTTGAAAAGTTACATTCAATTTCAAAATAGAAAATATGGTCAATTTCATACAATATGCACAAAGGTACTGTTTACATGACAAACTTGTTTATGTAGATAAGATCAAACTACAAGTCTAGGACAGTCGTACCTCTGTTAACTAGGTAGCTCAAATAACATTTGTACAGAAAAATTAATAGTGCTTTTAATCCCTTTATATGCCTTTCTGTACAGTTGACTTGTATTCTTACAAACTAAGATACAAATTGAAATGATTTCCTGTGGTAATCAACATTATGCCACAGTTACTATCAAAAGAGCTCAACATTCATTTAAACAACTGAAACTTATCAAACACCTCATGCTTAAACGCCTCTGAATGAAACAGAAATGTGCAGTATGGTTCACTCTCAAAGAAAACAGCTTTCGTGACATACAAAATCATAACGTCGCCCCAGTTTCGTGAAAAGCTTTGCAGCGCATCTCCGTTGTGAGATTACAAACTCCTCTCGAGTGTGAAAATGAAGACAAAATGGTGCATGCATGACCTGACTGAAAAATAAACCCATTAGCTCAAACCCCTCACTGTGAAGCGCCGCCCACACCGAAACAAACATTCAGGATGAAACTAATGGGAAATACGTGAAGATATTCGATGGCACTTTGGAAAATGTCACACACTCCTAAATCTTGTCTGTAGACGAGGTTCCCTCCTGTGATATTAACAAACCATAAAGGGCAAAGAAGACATCAGTCACTTTAAAAAAGCGACAGGACCTAATAAGCAGAGCCGTCCGGGGACAGAAGACCAGTCACCCATCAATAAGGAAGTGCAAAAACCTTAACTTAGCCCTTAAACCAATGCTAGAAATACACTTTGAATCATACTGGAAAGATTTTTAAGTCACTGACAGTTATGCTGCATTCGCGTTGAGTCAGAATTATGCAATGATGATGACTTTACTACAAAATACTTAAAAGCCACATTAAATTAATTTTTTTTTTTGCTAAATCAGGAAGAGCGAAGAAAGCACATCATGATATGCTGGCTATAATAAAATCACATATCAAATAGAAATATTTAGCAGTATATATACAAAACTGCCTTTAAAGTGACGTTTCTGTGCCACTAGCATCACAAAATGTTGCAGAAATAGTAGCAGGTTTCGTAAACACTCCTCCGTCTGCCATTAGTCGAGTAAAATGGTCAGTCCCGCCCTTAGCTTGTTTCCAACATGTAATAGAGTGCAATAGTGGCCGCCCACTTTATCAGCAGCCTTGGATCCGGAAGTATTCATTTCATTCATTTTCCCCGTTTAAGAGTTATAAGCCATTAACCAAACCAACCAGAGACGGGTGACTCACAACATCATAAACACTGATTTGAAGCAAGAAGTTTTTGAAAATTGAGAAAAATCTCTCAAATGAGGGAAAGAACTACAATTCCATGAAGCACTGCAAACAACAATTAAAATAAAAAGATATATAAAACTCTTAATTTAAAGGTGTGTATGATGTATGTATATATATTACACACACACACACACACACACACATATATACCAATATTTAAGTAGTCTGAAATTGTAGGGAGATTACATCAGTCATTAGCATTAGTGGTTCATGGGAGTGTAGTTCTTTTTCAGAATCATGGGCAATGTAGTTTTTCACTAGGACTCCCCCTTGTTAAACATTATTATAAAAAAATGTGGACATAATGCTATCGATAAATATAAAAAAAAATAATATACCACCGATAAACAACCTCGTAGCTCACAGTAGGTGATTAAAGACTTATAAGTTATGGTTAAAAATCAAATCTCCAATGGAGAAAACTGATGGGATTTATTTCCAGAACCTGACTTTTGCTCTCTATCAGAAGTTTGTAATCATGGTAGGCTAATTCCGAAATGGCGTGAACGTAGCATAACATATCAGTTTTCAAGCATGGTCAAATTGTCATACAATCGTTGTGAGAGTTAAACAGCTGGATGAGACAATCTCAAACCATGGAGGCGTTACTAAAGATACCATCACTATGTTGCCCAGTGCAACTGCGGAATTCCCTGAGAACTCGTACACTGGGCGTAGAAAGACGCTGTCATGGCTTTTTCGGGAGATTTGTGTTGCGTATTAACAGTTATACTAAATTTAATAACTAACACTGACTGTCTGTGTGTATTTAAAGTCACGTTTGAAGCAGAGAGTAACAGGATCAAGCTGTTTTTCTCGCTGCTTTAAAAAAAAAAAAAAGTCCAGTAAAGATAACAATCAAACATATTGCATGTTTTAACCGATATCTTGAACTTCCCGATGCTAAAACCCGACGGTGAGGTCGTAAATCGGTAATCTCCCATCTCATAAAACATTAGCAATTGCTCTACCTGTTCTCGCGTATAAATGTCCAAAGTCTCGACTCGAAAAATGTTGCAAAACGTGATTATTAAAAGCACTTCTGCAGGTCAGCATGACACATCAGTGGAAAACCCCGAAAGATCAAAATGGTAGCTAACGAGAAATACAATAAATCGTGAGTAGATAGAGAAAGGAAAGAGGGAAGAGCTAGACATGTTACGATATAGTAAGAAGAATCATTTGACATTGGCGCCGTTCTCCTATAAGGGCGGACACGATCATGCACACGCTTTCGCACCTAAACCTCTGCGTTCTTCGTTCGTTTTTTTTTTCATGGCTGGCGAGGTTCGTAGCACATTCATAGCAAAGACATCACAGTTCTGTCCAGCCGCACAAATTCACTTCTCAAAATGGAAGCCTTCTGCTGGAAATCTCCGTCTCCTGCCGCTGCATGCATTGCACCCTCTAGTGGCCTGGAGGTTAAATGGCAGGGGTGCGTTAGGCGCGCGCAGTGTTGTGAGCCTCTCGGTGGTTGCTATGGCGATGGGTCAGTCCTCTGCCTTATTGGACGGCAGGGCGGGGAGTGAGCTGAGGGGCGGGGCTCACAGGGCGGTGGCCTCCCAGCTCTCTCCCCGCAGAACCTGGCGTCACTTGGTCCCAGTTAGCACTGTGCTCACCGACGCAACTGAGGGAGGGAGTGGCCTGCAGGGCTCCGCCCCTGAGGCAGAGGAGGACGCAGCTGATGCCAGGGAACAGGAAGTGTGGGGAGGGGCAGTACCTACGAATGCAAATTCATCGGTTAGTGCATTTTATGCATTTGAGTTAGAACTAGTGTTAAGCGATTATAGCAGAAAATATATCTAATTTAAAAATTTTCAGCTATTCTCGATGCTATTCTACATCTGAATATTTATTGTATTTGGTTTTAAATGGCTTAAAAATATATATTCCATTTTTTTAAAAGTTAGAAGAGCCATCATTTTGACAGTCATTGAAGTGCGATAAGGTAAATATGTTAAAACTTAGTTTTAAAAACATGGATGTTTTACCACAACATTGAAAAGCCGTATAGCTATAAATAATAAATTTTCCACATTTTGTACAGTTCTGTTTTTTTAGTAAAACATACTATGCAACATGCAAAAATTGAGTTTTTGACATTTAACTAAATTAAACTAAATTAAAAATACTATTCAATTTTTTTTTAAATGCTATAAAATGAAACTGAAATAAAATAAAATATAAATATTAGAGGATAAACTTCCACAAAACTTAAAATTTACTTTTGCAAATTGAAGCAATAAAATAATAATAACAATTAATATATATTAATAATATAATATAATAAATAAAACCTAATACTAGTAATATTTAAAAACAAAAACTGATCAAAAATACTAAAGCGCGCATCTAAGTACTACAAATAACATTACAATTAAAATTGTAATTATATTTTAACAAAATATAAAAATTAATCTCATTCTAAATATAAAAAAATGTGTACTAATCGAAAAACAATATTAAACACTGGATGTGAACAAGTGATTAAAATGATTCACTGAAACAGGCATATGAAATGAACTCTAATAATTTTTTGCCATTATACATACAGCACTCTTATACTTCCAATTCTTGACAGAAGCAGGTCTAAAACTATTGGCTTAAGGAAATTTTAAATAAAATAATTTTTATAGAAATAATACATTCGATTTTTAAAAGTGCATTAAAATGATTGCAATATTCATGTTGATTAATATGATTGACTAATACTTACAGTCTTTGCGTGGTATAGAGGTGGTTCCTGTGGCCATATCATTAATGAGAACGGCGTTTGCGTTTGGAGCAGGCTTGTGGTTTTGGGTAAGTGCCACAGTGGAGTTTGGTGTGGTGTTCGGCGGTAGGTTTGGAGTCTGGTTGGCGTTCAGTATGCGGTTATGGTTGGCATTGTTTGATTGGTCCATGCTGCTCCCCATGCTACTGCACAACTGCAGTCTTCTCATGTGGCGAACCACGGCCGTGGCGTTGAAGGCTTGCTGATATGTGGAGAGACAAGAATTCATGGTCAAAAGGAAAGCAAAACGAGGACCAAAACATACAGTACTCTAAGCTTCACAAGCTAGATTTTGTGTTTCAAAATTTGACTCTACTTGTCTAAGGTTGCTGGCCTTATTCACAATGTCAATTCTACTTACTCTCCATTTGCTTTTTGCAAAGTTTTTGCGCATTTGTCGACTGACGGATTCATGGATGTTCTTGCAGAGCGCAGTGTCTCCTGCAATCCTGAAAAGCAAAACGACAAAGTCAAAACTTTGCACCCTTGTTCACCTCTTCACTTCGTCCTCTCCTCTCATCGCTCCTCTCCTCTTAAGAAGCACTTTGATTTACTCAAGTGTGTAAATTCCCTATGGTTTTCAATCCTTCTGCTCTGTTCTCCAGTTTTCCAGAATCCAAGGCTTGTTAAAGGTGCCTGTAGAGGATGTGCTAATTGCCGATTAGCGCTTTGGAATACATAATGTGAGATTAGACGCAGTGTCTTAATTGGCTAGCGTTTATTCAGTAGCTTTCCTCCTGCCCTTGAGAGAGATCTTGCTGCCTGATAATAGAGAGACCGAATTCAGCCTGATACTCAGAACATACACGCAATCCCCGGCTGACGCAGACAGCGTCTCAATCTAATACCAATGAAATGCTGCACTAATAATGAGATATAAAGCTCTGTCTCTAAATGCTGTTTATGAGGTCACAGTTTAATTGTTCTGGTACAGCTTAAGTGTCTTTGAGGACCCAAAAGACAGTCCAAGAAAATAAAAGTAAATCATAAAGAACAATGATCTGCAGAGACCTACTTGTTGCCGTCACAAAAGGATCTTTATTAAATTCATCATTTAAACAACATCACCTACAGCAAAACTAATGTACTATATTATTTGTAAGAACTGTTTATTATTATTGTAATCAATTTCAAATTTAATTTAACATTGCTATTATTATTAACAAAAAAAATACTGATTTATTATTTAAATATTTTCACTCTGAATTCTTATTACTTTTAACATTGTTGCTATACAATAAAATGAAATTTCAACTAAATTATTATTTAAATAATAATAATAATAATAAATTACTATCATTTTACTTAAATGATAGTTTCACTTTGAATTAAAAATGATGTAAAATGTATTTATTATAAAAAAATAGTATTATTAATAACAATAATAATAATTTATTGTTATTAATCAGGACAGTACTGACTTACCAGGGATGTCGAAGGGCCTGATCACATGTGTATCGCTTTGTTGGGTCCTTTTCCATCAAACAACTGATGAAGTCTTTTGCTGTACATTAAATATAAAAGTTAAACATTAAAAAATACAAAACATACATGCTCAGTAGCTTAGAACCATTAAACTACATTGACATTTCAAGGCATCATATTTGCGTTCTACACTGTGAACCTACACTATGCCACATTCATCCTGTTGGTGAGATGAGAGTTTGGGTTTATCAGTGGAAAGACTGACAACAAAATTTGGATTGATTCACAGTTCCCTGTTTTGTAGGTTGGAAGGATTTCATAGAGCTAATGCCCGTGGTGTTTACTGAATGCCAGAGACGGCGCTCAGAGTTTCCTGTAAAACATTTTTTCCTCTCTTACTGGCAGCATGAGCAGTTACTGATAGACAATTAAGTGAGTGTGTTATAGATTTAAACACCTATAAACCAGACCATTTGCACAATGTGCTTCTTTTCTACACTTCCCAGAGTGAATATACCTGAATCAGATATATCATCCCAGTACGGCGCATCGAACTCATAGTCTGCTTTCAGGATCTGCTCAAAGAGTTTGGAGTCATTCTCGTCATAAAAGGGAGGGTAACCACACAATCTGTAAGAAAACAAAAGTTTATTGTATCATTTCCATACTTACAGCTCATTCAAAGTGTATGTAAGCAAGTATGTGAGGAATCGAACCCACAATCTTCATCAGTAGTTCTTATATGCTACTTATATTTAAATGAACAGTTCCCCTCAAAAATGGATATCAAGCTCCCAAATGTCAAAAATGAATGCCCACATGTACAATATAGCTTAAAAAAACTAGTAATATAACGCAATAATTATAAGGACTACTTTTATATACTTATTTTGTCATATTGGAGATTAGTCCTGAATAAATAATGCCAGATTTTCACTTCTGAGTGAATGATCCCTTTAGAATAGATTATCACTGTAATCCTCTAAAAACACGTCAGCTCACACCTTGATTCAACAGAAAACGTTACGCTTCGTAAATAAGCATAAATAAACCCCATGGGCTGGAAATCTGAAAAGAAAGACAGCTGATTAAACCTGATCAATGTAAATCAAATTTCCTCAACGCATCTCTTGGAATGTTTTTCTCCTCCATCAAAGTCATTAAAATACCTTTCCTCATGGGGAACGGAGGCAGTGGGGGAGAAAGGGATGGTAATTTTCTGCCTGATTTCGACCCCATTAGCTTTGTGTTTTTCTCTCTTCTCGTTGGGTTAGCTAATCAGACGCTAAGAGAATTAGCTACGGTTTCGGCCGGTTGTCACTGCAATAATCACACCTGAGAGGAGATCAACCATCCATGAGATCTGACTCTAAGCTCTAGCGGACAGCTGGCTGTGAGGAAGAGCTGGGCACAGGCCCTTGTCGGTAAATACACATATTATTCATAAACTTTCATGTTTATTAATATTCTGAATTTGCTTTTATTTTTATATTTTCATTTTCCAGTTTTAGTATTTTTATGTGATTTGTCAACTTTCATTTATTTTTCAAAATATCTAGCTTTTAATTATTTAAGTTTTTGTCATTTTTTTGAAGTCACATATAATACATTATGGGAGTTAAAAATTCATTCTTAATTTCATAATTAAGTTAGTTAAGGTTAACCTGTGCAAAAGTAAACGCTGTAAACAAACTCAACCATAAACGTGAATATTTGGGATCGGGACAGCTGTGAGTGGGAGTGATGGGAAGCGCTATCTGAACGACAGCTTCAGCAGTTTGTTGACAGACAGTGTGAGTGTTTGTGTTGGCGCAGGAGTCGCCCCAGAGCAGCCCAGGATCGAAATACCAAAACAAAAGACAATTGAATCAGAAGTACACGGAGAACTGCAGCAGACTAAGATATGAGAAGGTGATGAGGCACTTGTTTTTATGTTGGTTTGTCTCTACTCAGTAAAATGCTAATTCACAGACAGAGAAGCACAGATGGCCACAGCACATGTGAAATGTACAGCTTTGATGACACACTCTCGGTATCCTTATGAACATTCCCACACTAAGAAATAGAGGAAAACATACAGAGGGAGAAAAAGAAGGTGAAATGAAAATATCACCGTGGTATCGCAATGATTTGTTTTTGGGACAATGTACTTTTAGTGTGAGGAATTTTCCATTTATAGGCTATTTAATAGTCACAATTACAATAATTTTGCTGGCATAATTATAGTAAGAAATGTCATATGACATTTCTTAAGACTCTTTAAGTTAGAGCCAGTAAGTTTGATTCTTCTTCCTGAATCAGTTCAAACTTTTCCAAATGAATCGATTCAAAACGCGAGTTATCACTTAAAAATGTCCACGTGGTATTTTTTTATATAAATAAAAAGTTTTCTTAAAAAAAAAGAATGTATAGTTTGGATAAATGCTGTTTTTTTAACCATGTCTTTTTAGATATTAAAGTGTATGTACTATAATATGGGCATTATATATGGGAAATATGGAGAAAAATGAGAAAATCCTGTTGTTTATCAGTTGTGTTATTGTTTCAAATAAATCTAAATAATTGTTGTTCATTTAGTGAAAAACTACAAAAAAGATAACTATTTTAATATAAAACTTTATAATATAATATGAATATTTAAAGCAACCATTTAAAAAAAAAATCTACTTTGTTTTGCCAAATCACCCTGCCCTGTAAGTAAACAAATATATATTATATATATTATATATATACACAGTGCCCTCCATAAGTATTGTAACAGTAAAGACAACATTGCTCTGTTGGCTGTGGAGTCAAGACATTTACAAACATGATTAAAAGATGAATATGAGACAAAACTACAGAATGTCACATTTTATTATTGGGTGATTCAACACACAGATGTTTTACCAGCTAAGAAGTTCAGCACTTTTAGAGTTCATCCCTCTATCTGATGTGAGCATAAGTATTGGAGCAGTTGCCTCACAGGTCTTTCTAAGTGATCAGCTGTGTCCTGTTGCATTAATTCTTCAGATATTAAAAGCAGGTAATGTGTCGTATCAGTTATATCCATTACTTCTGTATTCTGAATCTTGCATTCGATGATGACACACACAAACCAGGATCAAGATGAGGGAGCTGACTTTGAGAGAAAAGTAAGCAATTTGGATGCTAAAAGAAAAGAGGAAGTCAATTAGAGCTCTAGCAAAAACAAAGAGCATGGAGAAATCAAGAGTTTGGAAACCACCACCAGCGACACCAGCAACCAACAACGACCTGATCGGCTGCGAAAACAACAGTAGTTGATGACAGACAAATCATAAAAGCTGTGAAAATGAACCCTAAAAGACGTCTCTGTAAAATCACCAACAACTTCCAGAAAGCTGGGGTGATGCTCTGACAACCTACTGTCCTCAGGAGACTTTGACACAGAATTACAGATGCTACACAGCAAGATGCAAACCTCTGACCAGCACCAAAAATAGAAAGGCAAGATTAGAGTTTGCAAAAAAGCACAAAGGTGAGCCAGAAGAGTTTTGGAACAGTGTTTATGGACCAATGAGACAAAGATGAACCTTTATCTAAGTGATGGGAAAGAAAAAATGTGGAGGAAAATAAAGGGAACTGCAAATGATCTCAAGCATACCGCCTCATCTGTAAAGCATGGTGGAGGTGGTGTCATGGCATGGGCATGCATGGCTGTCTCTGGAACAGGCCCTCTCAACTTTACTGATGGCTTAATGTATGATGACAGTAGCAGAATGAATTTGGAAGGGTACAAACCCATCTTGCCCACCAATATTCAAGAAAATGCCACCAGATTCATTGGGAAGTGCTTCATATTGCATCAGAACAATGACCCAAAACACCCTGCCAGTTCAGTCAAGGAGTTTGGAGAAATGGAAAGTCTTAGACTGCCCAAGTCAATCTCCAGATCAAAATCTGATTGAATATGAATTTGACCAGCTGGAGAGGAGAGTAAAGGCAGAAACTCCCCAAAACAAGCAACAATTGGAACTGGCTGCATTAAAGGCTGGGAAAAGTATTTCAAAGGATGAGACCAAGAGTCTGGTGATGTCTATGGGTCACAGACTCACTGCAGTTTTGTCTCATATTCATCTTTTAATCATATTTGCAAATATCTTGACTCCACAGCCAACAGAGCAATTTTGTCTTTACTGTTCCAATACTTATGGAGGGCACTGTATATATATACATTATATAAGAATTCATATCAGCACCATGGCCTTAGCATCTCACACTATCATCATGTACCATGGTAACACAGCAGTGTTTATTGGTAAGAAAGCGTTCCCATCTGCTGAGGAACTCTTCCAGAAATTCCAGAAATCTTCCAGTAATCAACATCTCAAATATTTGTGAGACACAAACTCTCTCTTTTCTGTTTTAATGACTCACTCAAACTGCACCACAACAATAAGCCCATATAAGGAGTCTGAGTAAAGTGGGGCACAACATCTGTAGCTCATCTGGAGAGATAGGTCATTTACTCAGTGGTCCAGACAAACGTTTTCTTCTCCTGAAAGTTTCACTCAAACCTTAGCTGAAGGATTCCTCAGCTTATAAATGAAAGGATGAGTGTGGCATTGTGGGTACTCACAGGATGTAGGCAATGACCCCGATAGACCAGCAGTCCACAGCTTTACTGTACGGCTTCTGAGCGAGAACTTCTGGAGCTGAGAAGAGAGAAAGAATCAGATCAGATTGAGACAAATCATATCACTCCTGTCTGCCACTGAGTTTCTGTCTTTTAAGACAGTCTTGCAACTACATAAAAGTAATGACTTAAACATGTTTTTGTTAGTATATATGTGAGTGCAGGTATCTAGGAAAGCAGACAACCATAGAAACCATGACGGGCACTCAATTTACCATCTTTATGAGACACACACCTTCACGCACACTCACATACTCATAATCCTGTTATTCTCCACATGAGGTTGAGGCTCCGGAGTCCTTCTAAATTTATTCTATTATTCTCTGTTTTCTGCCTCTAGACATTTTCTTCCTCTCTTCAGGAAACAAGCTTTCACTCACGACACAAAAGCTTTGTTTCTGTGGTTTTGGGCTTCAACTTATCCTAGAGTAGCCTATTGCTTGTGCGTGCCGGACTAGTCTGTTGCTCATGAAAGCTGCGTTTCGAAAAGCCCTTGAAATGAAACAGGCACATTTCCATTAGAAATGATCGAAACTCCGTGACCTTTAAACAACAGCTCTTAAAAACACACAGGTAGCAGTGATGAGAGAGACACTTTTAACCTGTAGCTTGCTAGTCTACAAGCGATGCATAATTCATAAAGTACTTCAACTCTTTGAAAAAATTAGCTACATTGAAGCTATTTACAAGGGCAATAAATTAGAAAAAAACATCTGAAACAAAGTTCACTTCACTTAAACTTATTTTGTTTTTCATCAAATATTTATTTAATATGAATATTAATTATAATTATATTTTAATATAATATTTAGATTTTATTTATATTTTTTTCATTTCAATATTTATATTTAATTTTAGCTTCAATTTAAATGATCAAAAGCGATTTTTATAGCAAAATTTCTGACCACATAATATTAGTTACTTTTCTAATTCAATATTTTCTAAACTGAATATTGTATCCAGCTGTGTGTGTTTATTTCGCATGCAGCATCACATACAGCCATGTTGGCTCAAAGTGTTGCAGTCGCTCTAATCACAGGGGAAAAGCAACTCTGGGGCAGTTCTGTCAGTATGAGATAAGAATAAGCTTCAAGTGCAGATACAGGCCGCACACAAATGAACCGACACATGCATCCCATGCAGTCACTCTTCAATAGCTAAAATATACACATTTATTAATACAGTATATGAACATGCACATCACATCTATACATCTCAATCTCTCTTTCATATCTAAACTCTTACCCACGTATCCCGGCGTTCCGCAGGCTGTGGACATGACATCACCTGTCCCCTCCATCTTAGACAAACCAAAATCACTAATCATGATCTTTGAGCCATCTTGAGGGTTGAAATAGAGCAGATTCTCTGGCTGAAGAGAGAAAACGCAGTCATATTGAAATCAAACATATCAAACCAGAGCAGAACTGTGAATGTGGGTGTGTTTCGCTCACCTTTAGATCTCTGTGTACAATGCCCATACTGTGGAGGTAGTTTACAGCATCTAGTACTTGTCTGATAAGCGTACTGGCATCTTTCTCTGTGTAGAAACCTTTCTCCACGATCCGGTCGAACAGCTCTCCTCCAGACACACTGCAAATAGACAAAGTGAGAGAGAGACCACAACAAAGAGCCGAGAGACCACTAAAAAACAAATTCCTTTAGTTACATATTAGTAGTAATGCGTGTCCTAATACACAGCACAACTGCAGGGCTGTAATTGATGTGAACTGCCCTGTAGGGGGTGCTGCATGTCGACTCTGACCTGACAAACCCACCACAGTGCAACTGATCTGAATACAGGAGGAAAAAATACTTTATCTCGTCCCTGTAAGTGCAGAGAACAAGCCGTCACACAATGGAGCCTCGGCAAAGAACTCAATGACGTTTGGCCTCTTGATCTCCTACGCCTGCATTAGCCAGTCATTTTTATGTAAATTCAAACTCTACTACATGCAATTAGGCAAATTTAAGCTCAAAGCTGGGGAGTGCAGACATGTGCAGCTTTTCAGAGCACATTAATGCTTATTGAAAGTCGGAGGCTGGACTTGGTGTGGTTTGAGCAGGGGTTGTTATCAAACTATTAAGACTATAGTGCCTCCTTTTGGATGGAGATACAATCGCTTTCGTTCGTAGTCTTTATGATTCTCAAAAAATGGATGCATTGCCCATTGATGCATATATACACACGAAATATGCATTAAATAACTCTTAAGAGTTTTGTGCAGCCTAATTTATCTTTTGTTTTGATCTATATGTAGGCCGCAGTTGAAGCAAATATTTATGTGCAAAATTGCCCATGAAAACCAATTTCTGTTGAAAATCAAGTTGATCTACCATTAGAAATAGCTCCTTAAGGTAGCAAATGCACATTTGCACCTTTTCAAGTTTATACTGGATGAAGCAGCAGTTTTGGAGACCATTTTGACTACACTCTTAAAAATAAAAGTTCTTTATTGGCATTGATGGTTATATAAAGAACTTTCCACTGGACAAAAAGGTTCTTTAAGGAAAAAGAATAGTTCTTCAGACTATTAAAATGTTCTTTTAAGAACTGCTCTCTAAAAGATTCTTTGGGGAACCAAAAATGGTGGTTCTACAATATCATTGCAAAAAGGTTACCTATTGGAACGTTTATTTTTAAGAGTGTATGTAGAATTATTTCTTATTTTTACAAAGTACTACTGCTGCCAATCTTACAATTTACAATATATTTTCCTCCAATGCACACTGCTTATTTCATTTCTATGCCTTATTCACTTCTGCCAGTGTAAGTTATGATTATATGGACCTATGGGAAGGAAACCATAGAGACCTTTAATTAAACACTCCTTCTCTACGTCCTCATGATCATCATTTCAATTGTAGTCAATGTATTTACAGCGCTCTCTGCTGCAGTGTGCAGACGCCCTTAGTCCGTCCCTTTCTCTCTGTCCTCATCAAGTCCTCATTTCTCTCGTTCCACTGCCGTAAATCGTGTCATACTGCAGTAGTGCCTGAGGATCTAACATGCATGAAGAAAACAGTCCATATCTGATTGAATCACACTTGCACACACACTTACGTGAATTATGAAAAGAGTTTCTAAACGGCATCTGTGAGATCATACAGAGAGCAGATTGGTACTGTTTAAATATTCATCTCAACACAATATGCCAAAATGTTCTTCATGTTTCTCTCAGTAACACACACACACACACACACTCACTCGGCACAACCTATTAACAGGGAAAAGAGGGGCAGGCTCCCGGCCAACTATCAAATTAACACTCTGGATTTCAAATTCCAATGCGGTTTCCAGGGGCGAAATGAGGACGGAAAATAAATGTTTGTTTCCTCTAATCTGCCTAACTTCCCTCTCGTCTCCGCATCATCAGCATTTAAAGTTGAAATGAAATCAGAATCGACCCCGTTTATGCTGTTGTCTTCGTAATCTCTCATGAAAATGTAATAACAGGCTCCGTCCCTGAACCGAATTTCCTTTCGGCTGACGTCAGCAACCCCTCCCCTGCAACCACCTGTCATAGAAACCACTTTGCACGATCATGTCAATTCCTGATGGATAAAGTACTGTTGTCCATGCTCTCACTTTTCTTATTTATATATATGGACACAATCATTTGAGTTTTTGAATACACAACCCACAGGGAAACAACATCATAAATGACCTCTGTAAAAAATTATTGAAGAATCAATACAAGCTAATCTACAGCTTAATGTTGATCAGCACAAGAAAATTATTTGGATTTATGTCTCTTTTACTCAATAAAAAATAAATAAATAAAAACTGAGTTACAAGGGAAGTGTTAAAATACTCACAAGATGTAACCAATATGCATGTTAACATGGCTTTATGTGAATAAAATCACTTATTAACCATTTCTGTGTCAAGTTATCTAATTTAACTGTTCCCATGATAATTTAACACCTAAAATGTCTAAAATAATTAAATGTTTTTTTTTACAGCTCAAATAATAGACAAGTTTTAACAGAATAATTAATTTATAACTCGGAAATATACTACTGTTCAAAAAAAGCTTAAGTGCACCATGGCTTCATTTATTTAATCACAAATACATTAAAAACAGTATTAATGTCAAATATTATTATAATTTAAAATAACTGTTTTCTAATTGTATTTATTTTAAAATGTAATTTATTCCTGGGACACAGACCTGAATTTTCAGCATCATTACACCAGTGTCACATGATGCTTTAGAAATCATTCTAATATGCTGATTTGCTGCTCAAAAACCATTTCTGATTATTGTCAATGTTGAAAAATGTTGTGCTGCTTTTGCTTTAGTGCAGTTGTGATATAGTTGTGGAAACTGCTACTTTTTGGATTAATATAAATCTCAAAAGAACAGCATTTATTTGAAATGGGAATCTTTTGCAAATTATACGTCTTTACTGACACCTTTGATGCATCCTTGGTGAATTAAAGTATTAATTAAAAAAAAGAAATCACATTATTGAAGGAAGACTGTCAATGCCATGTCACTGGCAATCATACATTGCTAATTAAAAAAAAGTAACATGCTGTGAAAATACACATGGCTCTGATGCAGTAAATCGTCTTTCAGGCCATATTTATTTACTAGCGAGAGAGGGGTAATTTTTTTCTCTTTAAATGCATATTATACACACACTACATGCTCCCCTTACATTAAGGTGTGTGTGTGTGTTATTGCAGTGCTGGACACATTCTGCTACCCATCACCGATGTTACGCAACGCTTCTACGTCAGCATACAGCAGCGCTCAGCCAACTCACCAGACTGCCACCCTCTCTCTTCCTCTCGGTCCAGATCGACATTCTTCATCTTCCAGTTCGCCGTGATCTGGGTCGTGGCCCACCGTTCCATCCTTTTTTCTTTTCACTTTACAGATTAATTTTTGAGCATTCATGTGTCAGAACATTGAGCTCATCGAAACAGAGCTGAAGTCAAGGACGGTACAGAAGTCACTTTAATGCTTGAGCAAGAGGTCAGACTGTCAACTGCTGTTTAATCAAAGAGTGAAAACACAAAATACAGCGTTTTTAAGCGCAGAAATGTCTGAGGATTACAAAGATGAGCAACAGAGCTGTTCTTATGTCTGTCAAGGTTTCTTCTTGTGGGAATTTAGTTTTACATGATCACTTTCCGCCCTCTCTCTGACCCTTAGAATCAAACAGGCCTTTTTTGTTACTGTACTTTTAAGACTTCAATATGTAAATGACCCCTGTTATGATGGGCTAACCTCTTCGCATGTGAAATGAGTTAGCGACGCCCCTGCTGGGTTGCTGAATACTGATAAGGAGACGACGATGTGGGCGGTATTATATTAAAGTCATAGTTCACTCAATACTGAAATGGCTGAAAATCATGGACCACAGACACCATCAAAAGTGACAGTAAAGACATTTATGATATTTCAAAAGAGTTCTGTTCAAATAAATGAAATCTGTATTCATCAAAGAATCCTGAAGAAAATATTATCATGGTTTCCACAACATCTTTGTTTGTACATACACAAGCAAATAACTGGGAATTTGTTTGTTAAAAATGTCCACAGAATGAACAGGAAGACATGAGCGCAATGCATTGTGGGTAACAGTGTAAGCATCGAACATACTCACAGCTGCATTATTAGGTAGAGGTGATTGGAGCTTTCATAGATGTCCTCCAACGCCACTATGTTCTCATGCTTAATTCTGCAAAACAAAATCCATAAAGCTCATTTAAATGCACAATTTTAATATCAGATTTCATATCGGAGACATATAACAATGTTTATCTTTTCATCTGAATGGAAACATGGCATAAAAATTGTGTTTTTGTGAATATTTATGTATACTGTATTCAGATGGTGTAAAAGTTAAAATTGATAAACTGCAAAAAAATGCCCATTAAAATAAAAAAATTCATTATTATTATTATAAAGGGAGACAATTTTGTGTAATACTGATAAAATTGGCAAAAATACATATAAAATATTACAAAACTTTGTGAAGGCAGGCTCAGCTGTAATTGCAATTTAAAAAATATGCATTTAGCGTCTATTTTTTGTGCATATGTTTGCTACAATCTGGCTTGCATTGCCTCGGGGTTTGTTTAGGAAGTTAATTTAAGGGAGTGGAGCATTCTGGATCTTCTCATAAGCATATGAATACTTCAGTGGTGCACATTTCCATAAGCCCATAAAATGTACAATAAACACTGCCATGTTTTATGCTATGAACTTGCATGCTCTAGTATGTTTTTATTATTGAAATTCAACATTCACTACACACATATTTGTACATGCATTTCAGGTTAAGGTAAATAACATTTTAATTTACATTTGTATGTATATACAGTATATTGTCATATGCCAAAACAAATGAATAAATGGCTTTTGAAGATTCTAAAGCATTTAGATGCACAGCTAGTCTAATTGTTGTCATCTAATGGATGCTGTTAGGGTGCCTGGCTTTTTCATCTCTGTCATATCAACTGGCAACATTTTTTTTGTTTTGTTTTTCTTCTCCTTTCCTTCCCTGCAGTTAACATCTCTCTCTCCTCTCGTCATGGTAACACAGTCACGGTGGCTGTGTGTATACACATTAGCGTTGCATTTTAAGTGAATTCTGATCAGCGAGTCCAACTGGCACATGATAAGAGGCCAGGCAATGACGCAAGTGAGCGGACAATAACAAGACGCACGCGCACACACAAGCTCATAATGGACATCGACGGGTACAGATAATACATTGCCCCCCCCAACCCCACCTCAGTTTCCTATAATTAACTCTCTTTGTACATCCATATGTTCAGAAAAGGTTGATCCCTACAGGTAAGGGGCAATCATCTCAGAAACGGTCCTTTCATTGGTGCTCACCGCTGTCTGAGCCCAGATAAAACAGAAAAAGCTTTTGGTTCAGAGAAATGCAGAATAAAAGACTGCAGTAAAACGCCTCCAAGCAGCCAGCAGGCATTTTTTTTGTCAGAAATGCTCCTTGTATTGTAGTTTAATATATAAAAGGGTTACTGAGGTATGGATAAACCTGAGAGCAAGTGATTAATTTAGTGGTTTCGTCGACTGGTTTCATATCGATTCACGATTCAATGAACTGGGAGTCACCTCTGATGCAGCATATTAAAACCTTAGCTTTGGAAACAAATGAATAAATAAAAGACATGCTCTGCTTTTTCTTCTTAAACAAAACCTGTAGGTCGATTCGCCCTTTGACATATTGATTTTTCAAAACTGATGATGAAAAACCCGTCTGCTGGAGGATTACAAAGCTATTCACTGGTTTAATATCCCTCTTTCATGCGTTCGCTGCTTCTTCCCTCTGTCTGTTTCTCTCTCTCTCTCTCTCTCTCTCTCTCTCTTTCTCCTTCAGCAGTGAGTGGGCAGAAGCTGTAGCACGACTCATTCGCTGCCTCTGAAACCATCTTTTCTTTTGATTCAAGAGGAAAAAGCACTAAGGAATAGGGGTGAAAGCAGAACGGAAAAAAAAACACTCTCTTTTTCCATTATTTCACAAAAAACAATGCTGAGTGCCAATAAAAAAATCATTTAACAATAAAAAGGTAGAATGACTAGCTATATACTGCTGAAAGCTACGTCTCGCTTTCTTTTGTGCCGGTGCTTTTAAGTACTATATTCAGCATTCACATTATCTGATGTGAAGTGAGATTTGTTCTCATTAAAGAAAATACACAAATGAGATCTATTTTTAAAGGCAAAGTTCACCCAAAAATGAAAATTCTGTCATCATTTATTTACTCACCCTCCACTTGTTCCAAACCTATCATTTTTGGACAAACTATACCTTTAATGTTTCAATTGCTTCTCCAAGACAGAAATGAGATTAAATGGAGAGCAAATGGAGGTTTACATATGAAGATGAACTGTATATACTGTACGTGCTACTCACGTGGGTCAAAACACACTCTAATTTATAAAAATGTTATTGTAATTGCAATTAACATGCAATTAAGTGTCTGAAAACATTACATTGAGTTTGCACATAAATATATTGTAAAGTATATTAAGTTCTCTTAATAAAAGTATGCTAAAGTGTACTTCTTTTTCACAATGTTATATACTTTTACAATGTCAAAAATTGTACGAAAATGATCTCTTTTGTTCCTGTTCTTGTATCTCCTAAGAAATTTTAGAGGAAACTTCTGAGACAAAGCTAATATTTAAACAAAACAAGTAATAACCGCTATCTCTTCCATGTAGATCTTATTTTTTTGTCCTGACCAATGACAAGTGATGCTGTGCTGGCTAGCCCCACCCACCTTGAAATCTCATTGGTCCATAATCCTAATATTTCTTGACTGACTGAGACTATTGCCTTACGCAGCATTTTC
Organism: Barbus barbus; assembly: GCF_936440315.1. NCBI lineage: Eukaryota > Metazoa > Chordata > Actinopteri > Cypriniformes > Cyprinidae > Barbus > Barbus barbus. The sequence goes on from NC_136717.1 coordinate 22,161,439, forward strand.
CCTTCTAGTGCGGACTAAAACAATTATGACCGGAAACTTCACATCATGCCTGATTAGAACTCAGTTATGTCTCGTGAGCTATGAAAGAGCAGCCTTTGAGCAATAAAATTTCCCTCTGGGTTAGCGAGTCCCATGTCTGGATAAATTGAATTGACTTAAGTATTTAAACATAACATTAGTCAGCCAGGCAGCATGACTGTGAGGCATGCTGGGAGTGTACGTTAGCGATTCTCTAACCTATGAGGGCATCTCATTATCTCATTTGTAGATGTGAAGGAAATATCTTCCACATATGCAGGCAAGATAAACAGACAATGAAGAAACGAACACGCTCGTCTGTGCGCTCGCTCTATCTAATTACCTGCCTATGGCATCACCCAGGAGATGGCAGACAAGCTGTCAATCATTTGGTTGCTATGATATGAGATGAGGGAGACTTGACGGACAAAACTGTGTGTCCGATCTCCAGGGTACGATCGCTGTGACAACAGCAGCCCATGTCAGAATCAGAGGCAGCCTTTCCTGATGAGTCTCAGGGGAAACACCCGTCGCACACCATATGTCACACACACCGAACACACCTGCTTTCATTTGCACCGACGGTGGGAAAATACCTGAGAAATGTGTTAAGCTTGTTGCTTGCATGTGAGAGGTTGGTTTGCTTTGCTTTCTTTGAGCTAGAGTGTGCAAATTAACAGCTGTGAGGTTATAAAATTAAGAAATAAAGAGAATATTAAACGCAGAGACATCTAACGCTCAGACATACTCTCTAATGCATTTGTAATATGTATTTTTAATGGGCCATGCACTAATTTAGCTTATATCAAAATATTCCTTTGGATTGCATTTAAAACTTTAACATAACATTAAAAACTATAAAATCATGTGTTAAAATATAATTGGACTTTAGTTTTTAATTTATGTAAATATAACCAATTTAAATATCTGCACAAAGGTAAAGCTGATATTGTGTCCACGCCAAGTCAGCGAGTAACACTTCATGAATATCAATTAGGACGAGGGACTGAAAAGTGTAAAATTGCCTGGCAATGTCAACGCTAGCTAATTAATATTCATGAGCTCACTGATTCCCAAAAATGACATCACAACCAGCCCGTCTTTGGCCTCCTACATATTACACTACATTCTTTTTTTTTTTTAAATCTCTTATGAAGAAGTTCTCTTATGTATATAAAAAAATCATATTGTGGAAAAAAAACAAACCTTTAAAATTTTATTTTTTAGATTTTTAGATTTTAATATATTTTAAATCACTATATATTTTTGTGATAGCAAAGCTAAATTTTCAGAATCTTTACTCCAGTTCATTCTAATATGCTGATTTGATGCTCAAGAAACATTTCTCTTTTTTATCAATGTTTAAAACTGTTGTGCTGCTTAATATTTTTGTGGAAATATTTTTATTAAAAAAAAAATATTTCTGCATAAAGCATTATAAATGTATTTACTGTCTCTTATGATCAATCCATCCTAGCTGAAACAAGTATTAATTTGTAATGAAAAAAAAAACCCTGCTGACACCAAACCTTTGAAAGGCTGTGTGTGATTGGACTAAAATTGGTTGAAATTACAGATTATTTTTTTAACATAAAAATCAGTTTATTCCAAAAATATCTACTCTACTCATGTTTATCACTGTGCAGACTATCTTTTAATACTAATAGGAAGCAAACAGTATATCTCTGTCCACACTCACGGACACGATTCACACGTGTGCGGCTTCACGGAGAGAGAACATCTGCGGGAGCGTCCCTGCTGTATTGGACGAGGGCACCGGAGTTACCAAGGTAACTGGAGGTCAAACCTCAGGCAAACAAGCTCCTATCAACTGGCAAACTGAGAGAATGAGTGTGGAAGAGAGGGGTGAAGCTGTTGCCATGGGTACAGGTGTGGTACGGGAAATGGAACTCACTTGCGTAGAACGGCAATCTCATTCTCGATGCTGCTCTCCTTCCCCTTCAGCGCTTTTTTAGGGATGCACTTCACAGCGAACATCTTTCCCGTGGACCTCTCCTCTGCCAGGACCACCTCTGAGAACGCACCCCTTTAAAAGAGAGAGAGCAAAGAGGGTTTATGGCTTCAGGAGCTGGGAAATACTGACAGTTAGTTGGATGCTACTGGCTAATGGATGCAGCAGAACGGAAGCAATTGATACAGTCAAAAAATGAAATATTAGTGTTGTCATGTTTGGACCATATTAATACTATGGTAATCTTTTAAATATCATATAATTATGTACTATACTGTGTTTTAGAATATGAGGTTACTAACCAAAACTTTAACAGTAATGCAGAAAAAAAGTACTGTAAAAGTAGTTTTCAGTATTTTCATTGGTCCGAGACTTCTGGACTCCAGTGTTTTCATAGTGAAGTCAAGTCACCTTAATTTATTTAGCGTTTCACACAATACAGATTTGAATTACAGGTGTTTCAAATCAGCATTACAGCATCAAACAGGAAAATGTGAAACAAATTCAAGTTCTGCTGTAAAGCAGCACTAAAAGAAAAAAACAGTGTCATTATTTTATAAGTCAGTTCAGTGTTGGTTCAGTTCAATAACTGTGTAAAATTAATCAATTATGAAACAAGTTCAATTTAGTCAGTTCAGTGTTAATTCAGTTTAGTGAAAATGTTGCAAAATCATCAATTATGAAACAAATTTCAACTATATAGCAGCTCTACAGAAGACAATAGTCTTCTATACTGATTCAGTTCAATTCAGTAAGTCAATAACAATTTTACAAAATTAGTTGGTTATGAAAGAAATTTGATTTGGCTATAATGCAGCTCTAGAGAAGACAATAGCATCAGTATTCAGCTCAGTTCAAGTTTTGTTCTCATGCAATAGTGTCACTGCAGTCAAAACAACAATATTGCTGAATATTATGTTTCTTTTTAGACCCCAACTAAGCAAGCCAAATGAGATGAAAAAGTAGAGAAAAAAAACCTTGGCAGAAACCAGGCTCAGCACGATGGCCGGTTCTCCTCTGGCCTAAGTGAACAAATATGATTTATAACTCCAGGCTGCATAATGAAACTGTATTTGTTGCTTAAATCCTACCATTTAACATTTCCAAGTATATGTGCATGAGTGTGCATTTATTCATACATCATGTATATGTCAGATGATGGCATGTTTAACGATGGTGTGCTGCAAATGCTGTCATTTAGCAGGAGATAAATTAAGGCTACAACACACACTCTAACACAAATGAAAGTGGCTCACTGTCCAGTCAGTCTCTGAAGCACTGAGTGTGATTAAGCAGTTTACAGGCATCAGCATCTACACACGGGTGCTAAAAGCATTCTGTTGTCCTCTCTGCTCTCATACAATATTCAACAGTGACTCTACAAACACAGATATTTACGAAATAGATTTGCATTTCCTGAAGGAAACACCAGTGCTTGCAAGGCATCAGCAGAGTGGTGTTAAAGTTTTCTGTAAGTTCGGTAAAGTTATTGCCAGTGCCCTTGAGCAAGGAACTTAACCTCAGGTAACTCCAGAAGGCCTAAACCTGGAACGAGTGTACTGAATAATGATTACTTGCATAATTATTGCGCATTTATTTCAACTGAAGTTCAACAGAAATTTACTTAATATTAATGTTGCAATGCGACGGAAGTAGAAACAGATCTTTTTTTCTGCATTATCATGTACATATGAGTGAAACGGGTTACTGTAAAATGAAAATATGTAGGGTTAAAACATAAAATAAAAAATATACACTGTAAAAAAAAATATTTTTCGAAGATGTAGTCTTTCTTCATCAATTTTTTTATGAATTTTTAACTTGGGTATGTTACTGCCTTTTTATAATTATTTATGAAATTCACTTGCAATTTCTGTGTATTTTCAGTGTGATAAATTGAGCATAATAAGATCAATAACATGCATTTAGAAAATAGGTGAGTGAATTTTCATTTCATGCAGACTTTATGAAATCTGACATGATGATCATATTTGAAATGCTTGAATCAATTTAATAACCAGAAGTGCAAGAGCTGCATTGCAAGCACTGTAACGAGCACCAAGATGGTTGGCGCACATTTTAGCTATTTTAAGGAACATATAAGTAAAGCTCTATATTTGAATGAGGAAAAATCTTGAAACTGTTTGTCAAGAAGTTTCTTCAATAACATTTCAATTCAGCATTAAAATCTGATAACAATAAGATCATAAATGTAGCTACTTCAACTCAAATCTCATTAAAACTGTATTTGTCAGACTGGTCCAGGACAGTTTTGTATGCAAGGGAAAAACATATTTACATGTATTACAACATGGATATGGTACATGTAATATATTACAACATGGCCACAGTTGAAAAAACTAAACCTGTTTGCACCTGATCATTATAATAAAAACTCAAGTTAACAAGGTGATCTGCCTTTTTAACATTAAGGTGGGACTGAATTTTCTTGACCGCTGTGATTTCTTCCCTTATACAGCCTCTGATAGAGCTCACATGGCTAACACACCTGGAACTTTAATACTGTGCTTTGAGAATGAGATCAGTATAAGGTTACTGACCTTTACTTTTTCATTTAAACTAAAACATGTCCATCAGATCTCAGAGTTCAGCTGAATTACGTAATGATCCGGTGTGTGTGTGTGTAGAGGGGTGGCCTGAGATTTGAGAACACCCATTTGCTGATGAGGTCCCTGAGAAAATCTCATCTGCCATCTGCCAGCACACGTAAAAGCTTTTAAAACACTGAGCAAAGAATTAGGGAATATTTGCTTTGGCAATCTCCCACTGTTGCTATGCTGCTGCTGTATACAGTACACCAAACACACTCTTCAGCATGACTGGACAAAGGCTTCCTGTTACCAAGTCACACACACGAGATAGAGAGATATATATATACACACACACGTTTTATATTAATATGTATTCATATATACAGTGAGGGGAAAATTATTTGATTCCCTGCTGAGTTTGTACGTTTGCCCACTGACAAAGAAATGATCAGTCTATAATTTTAATGGTAAGTTTATTTGAACAGTGAGAGACAGAATAACAACAAAAAAATCTGATGTATACAAAATACACATGTATTTGCCTTTAATTAATGACTTAAAATTAACATAAATTAGTCATTGTGTTTTTATTCATTTATACCATTTAATTAGTCATTGTGCTTGGACAAGATGATTCTATTTAGTTACATTAATAAGAATAAAATTTGGGGGAGAAATGTGTCCTCTTCCAGTGGAGAGAACGCCGGTGCGTTTTGGCTTTTCTTTTTCGCTTCTATATGAATGTGTGTGTTTGAAGAAAGAATACTCTGAGATAGGATTAAACATACAGAAATGAGAATAGAATTAGTCTTTGCAACTGCCATCCACAACACACACATACTCTGCAGAATTAATCCCTGATTAAGCCTGTCATATTTTCTCAGCTCTGCTCAATGCAACATGAACATGAATCATAAGACATATTCAGGCTGGACTGCTAACAAGCATGCAACGCCGGAGTCAAAATCAACTCCTTTAAGCTCCCCAGCAACCATCATCTCTGTACTGACTTTCACACAGCAAGGAAAGAGGTAGAACAAAGCAAAAGAGAGCAAATGATGAGGACAGCATACTGTGATTGTACTGTTAATAAAACAGAGGTGAAATAAATGGCTGTACATTTGATGAGTTCTGGGTGGTTGCTAGGGTGCTGGTAGGCTGTTCCAGATGGTTGCTATGCAGTCAAAAAGCACCCACCTCCAAGACTTTGATATTTAGGTCTCTAGATATGGTTCAGGTCAGGCCTAGTTTGATTCTTAAAGGCGGGGGTCCTGATAAACCAATATGGCCAATTTTATGAGATTACCAGTATTGAATTGTGCCTGATTAACACAAGATTTTCACCTACAGTCAGTTCTTAAATGTGTAACTTTAATAATGAATAATGCACACCTCTCAGTGAATTTTGAGTAAATATCGTGTAAATTTAGAAGTTATATTTAGACACTTATGTACTTGAATTTACAAAATAAAAACTTTGTCAGTTTTTATTTTGATATTTTATTTATTATATATTATATTTTTAGTTTTATGTAGTTTTTTGTGCCTTGATAATGAATAATCGCCAAAAGAATTTTGATTAAATATTGGATAAAATACATTTAAATTAAGCAGTTTTGTGTATATTGTATTTGCTGTCATAAAACATGTATTTTATATTGTAAAACAGTGTTATTTCAGTATCTTTGAGACGCTATTATAGCTTTTATTAATATTTTGAATTAGTTTTTTATATATTTTCCATTTTAATATTTAAAGTTTTAGTAATTTTGTTGTGTTTTTGTCATATTTATTAGTTTATTTTTTAATGTGTCTATTTAGTTTTTATATTTTTATATCAGTTTTAGTTATTTTAGTACAAGTTAAACTAAATCGAATATATATTTTTAAATATTTATTTGTAATTTAAATTTATCTTAAAGTAATAATTGTTTTATGGTTTTAGTTTGTTTTGGTATAACTATATAATACACACACACACACACACACACATATATGTATACATATATGTATGTGTGTGTGTATATATATATATATATATATATATATATATATATATAAACCCTGCTGTAAACCACTTTGCTCTCAAAATATTAGCATCAACCACTAATTATGAGTTTATTCAATTCCTAACACAGTCGTAATAGTGATGCAGTGCCTTTGCAAAGCACCATAAATGAAACAGTCATGAAAATGACACATCTCAAATTTAATGAAAATGAAAAATGGAAATAGAGATGGAGGGAGGAAGGGACGTAGCGGGAGAGCAAATCGTGATGAATGAACGGTGAAGAGAAAATGTGAATGAAGTCGCCAACACGCATCACCACTGCAGCCTAACACACACTCACCCACACGTCCACACACACACACACACACGTGCACTCACTCCATAAATGACATTAATTTCAGGCCACAGGTGAGAGAACGACACGAGGTAGATTTATATGATATGTGAGAGCCTCTACCTGTCAGATGTAATCAAGCGTGTGTTTTTTAGTGCCTGTGCGCATGGCAGGCGTGTTGCGACAGGCTCGCCGAATCATAATCAAACTAGATATAGCCAAACCAGCAAGACCACGAGCAAACACACAGACACACATATAAAACACCGGGCATATCATTTCTGTATCCACAAGTGCAGCTGCAAATTGAAACCCCAGCTGTGCTTGTGATGTAACTTCTATGCGAGAGAGAGGGCAGCAAACAAGCCAGAAGAAAAATGAGTTTGTGTTTGTAAATGTGCTTCAATTTGTGCTTCTAAAACGAGGGCAGCGGCCCGGCTTGTGCCGAATGACTGGAATTTTGTTGTGCCGAATGACTGGAATTTTGTTGTGCCGAATGACTGGAATTTTGTCAGCAAGGCTCCGCTGCCTCTGTGATTTGTCTGAGAATACTGCTATGGAGTTTCCTGGTGCTATTTGCGTATGTATGTGTGAGTTAGGCCGCTGCTGAGGAAACTGTATGTCAATATGCAAGTGCTCATACGGGAGAGAACGGAGCCGCTGTGATTGTCAGTCAATGACTCATGCGTGCGCTAACGTCGCACATCCTCGCTGGAAGGGTTTCTGTGCCGCTGCGTTCTCCTCTAAGGAACAGTTGACAAATTATACACAAAACAGCCACTTATTACTGCCTAAACTGGAGAGAGAAATAGACAGACAATGAGAGCTGGTTTAAAGAGGACAGGATTGAGTTACGATTAACATGGCCTCAATGAATGTTAATTACACTATGCATCAAAAAAAAAAAAATCATGTTAGAACATCAAGCTTAAGTGAAAAGCTCAGCTGAGAGATATGTAATTGAAAAAGGGAACCATCAGTATGGGCTTTCATTGAAATTATATGGAGCAAAGTCCCAAATGGTCCCAAATGACATTGGTCCTCCTCCGAATCTACAAAAGGTTTGGGGTCAAGTTTTTTGGAAATTAGAAATTAATAATTTTATTCAGCAGGGATGCATTAAATTGAACAAGAGTGACGACAAAGCCATTTATAATGATTTCTATTTCAAATGAGTTGTTCTTTGTAACTTTCTATTTATCAAAGAATCCTGGGAAATTAAAAAAAAAAAATTACTGTTTCCACAAAAATATTAATCAGCGCAAATGTTTTCAACATTAAAACACCAAATCAGCATATTAGAATGATTTCTGAAGGATTGTGTGATGCTGAAGACTGGAGTAATGATCCTGAAAACTCAGCTTTGCTATCAAAGGAATAAAATGCATTTTTAAAATAGATTTAAATAGAAAACACTTGTATATGTTTAATTTGTAATATTTCACAATATTACTGTTTAACAGAATGTTTTCAGATACTATTTATTAAATTACTAAATTTAGTAAATGTCATCCAGATATAAATTCATATTATTTTATATTGTTATTTTAGTCCAACTTTGTTTTAAAATGTCTTAATGCCTTGGTAGTCCAACTACATTGAGATTTAAAAAAATTTATGATATTACTTCCGATTCAGTCATTACACTTGACATGTCAAATTGGGTGTTTTGAATTGTGGGATACAATATTCTAACCAGTGTGGTTTGTATACTGCATTTTTTTTTTCAAATGTAGTAGGACATGTATATTGCATGCATACAGTATGAAAATGTACATACTGTATCATGCACAGCATGCACAGTGTGTACTAACAGTGTTAGTATGCTATTCTGCACACAGTTGACTTCATAAAAACAAAGAATTGAATATTAGACTAATTGCAATAAACCAGACATGAATAAACTAAACATAAACAAAAAATTAACAATTCAACAATTTGCTTCTTCAAAGTACCCAATGTCGAAATGTGCTATCAACTGTCATTTTCAGTAGTATAATCATTATATGCAGTAAAATCTCAATTTAAGATACAAGTGAATTAAGATACTTCCTCTCTACAGAAAAATATTTCCATTTCAACACGCTCCCAGTCACTCCCTGATGTCAATAAATGTTGCAACGAATGGTGAATTTGGTTATTCATGCATCTTAGACGCTTCCCTTTGTCTGACCCTTCAGTCCAAATCCGTTTTGTTACAGCACTCTTAAGAAGGATACATGGAGAGACTGATGATGTAATCAACTAGCAACTACTCAAGAGAACATAAGAAGCCTTGGAAATGAGAAACCAAGGGCATAAAAACAGTCCTCATTCTCCAAGGACTACATTATTTTGCAAATTCAAAAACTGCTTTGCAAATCACCACTGGAGATACAATGGCTCGTTTAAATTATTTTCTGCTTTAAGTATTCGTAAGCGTTTTCCACAACAAATCGCCATTCTGTTTGATGTTAAAGGAATCACTCCCAATGCCAAAGGAAATTAAAGCAAGAGCAGAAATCCAGTGCAATTGATTGCCTAAGCCTCAATCTCTTGTTTAGAGCTGTCCGATTTCCCATTAAAACAGAGGTGCAAACACAACTTTGAATTAAGCAGAGGTTGTTTGTGCACAGCATCCTGTGAGTGTGTTAAAGCCACTTCTATACACTGCCTCCATAAAACCAACAGCTGCATATCGCCCTGAAAATACAGCTGAACGTGATTACAGTATGCATCTCTCTCCCCGAGTTTGTGTATGTGTGGGTGTGTGTCAAACTATAAGCCCAAGGGTTGGTTTGGACATGGATCCAAAAGTCTCACACAAACAGACAGAAAGATAATGCTCCACTTCTCACGCTAAAAATAAAAGTTACATCCGTACTAGATTAGCTGCACTTGCTGAGATAATCTCAGCACAGCTCCAAACCATTTCCTCTTTTCTATCTGACCCCCACTCAGATTAACAGATCAGCAGCTGAACCTGACAGAAACAATTTACTTGAAATTTTTCTCATCAAGTAGACAGAAGAGAGGAGGAAATGGGAAAGCCCATGTGTAGTATACGCTACGACTGTACAATATATTTGTAAGCACTTTTTTTAAAATGATTGCTATAGCCTAATTTGGCCAATATTTGATGCAGATAATATCAGAGATTCTTTTCATTAAAAAGGAAAAGTGTTTATCTTTTTCATTGTCATACTAGTATTAAAATGTAATGTCATCAACAATTAAAAATGTATCTAGAAAATTCTAGGATAGAGATTTGGAACAGAATGTTTGCATAGGCCTACTTCATATTGCATACTGTGCAGTATACACTATACTGGCTAATATTTGTTAAAAAAAGATTGTAAAATATACACAATTCAATTATAAACATTTCAAATTGCAACATTGTCCTCTTGAAATAAACATTTAATTCAAAAAGTGTATTTTTCTGTCATATAACAAAAGTAATAAACTGTAATTTATCTTTTCCATCAACAATTTTACTAACATAGGCTAAATAAAATTTTACATAAAAATATAAAACTCAAATCTCCATCCTAGAATTTTCTAAAGTTTACTTTCCTATTGTAAACGATTGACTGAAACATTTTATTTTCATTTATTTAGATTTTAATTGAAAAAATATGGAAAAAATAAATGAGAGTTTATTACTTGGAATGGCAAAATAATGTTATAAAATTTTATTTATTTATTTATTTTTACAATAGACATAACAATATATAACTCTGCTCATCAAATTGAACAAATTGGCATCAAAACAATTTGCAAATCAGTTGTATGATCAATTCAATCAATTGTATGTTTTATGGAGAATATAGTTTGTTGCATGTGTGTGTATTGTGTGACGTGTGTGTGTGTGTATATATATATATATATATATATATATATATACACATACACACATACACACACACACACACAAACACACGTCACACAATACACACACATGCAACAAACTATATTCTCCATAAAACATACAATTGATTGAATTGATCATACAACTGATTTGCAATATATATATATATATATATATATATATATATATATATATATATATATATATATATATATACACACACACACACACACACACACACACACACACACACACATCTATATATATATATATACATATATTTATGTACATTATAGTATTATTCTCTTCTGTACGTAGTGTAGTACTCTGTAGTAAACATTTCAGCCTCTGTATGTATTGATACAAGTGTGCAATTACAGTCTAGGTTGGAATATGTAGTAAAAACTATTACACATAACGTGTGGTGCCGAATTCTCACACTGGATGCCAAACAGACAAATGCACCCAGGGAAGATCTAATTTAAAACAACACAACCTGCAGGAAAACACTCTGTTTTTAGGGTACAGAAGCTACATCTTGAGACCTGAGACCATTTAAGTCATCTAACCCAACAATTCATCAACTAAAACCTGAATCTAACAGGAACACATTAGGACAAACAGAACCCATAATTTCTCTTCTATATGTAGCAGGTTACTTTGTAGTATACATTTTAGCCACTCTATGTATTACTGCAATAATGCATTTTCACGAACATCCACTACAAGAAGTGTATACTATACTACTATAAACTAAAAATAAATACTAAAAAGTATCAGTGTCTTAGTCTGCAGTGAAAAGGTGATGAAGGGGTTAATTTTCCAGACAGGAGATAGCGTGAATTAGTGAATGGGTTGGTGCACATTCGATTTGCCCCAGGAATGCATGCACTTCCTGTATAGAAAATGAGATACTGTAGCTGCGCCTGGGATCACATAATCACATGCCAGGTAGTAAATATTGGATATATAGTTTAATCAGAGTCCTTCTACGCAGAGGTTATGCTGACGCAGGAGCTGTGAAGATCATGTGAATGTGTACAAGCACACATACACATGCTAGAAGATTAGATGAACGTTTACATCAGCCCAAAGACACACATGCACACCCATCATAAATTCAATAGTGCATTTGCCACGGCAGCAATTACAGCCTAGGTTGGAATATGTAGTAAAAACTATTACACATACTTTGTGGTGCTGAATTCTCACGCTAGATGCCAAATAAACAAATAAAAGCAGGGAAGATCTAATTTAAAACAACATAACCTGCAGGAAAACGCTGTGTTTGAGGGTGTAGAAACTATGTCTGGAGACTATTTAAAGGAAAAGTTCACCCAAAAATGAAAATTACCTCACCCTCAGGCCATCTAGATGAATTACTTTCTTAATAGGAACAGATTTACAGAAATTCAGCATTTCATCACTTGCTCACCAATGGATGCTTTGCAGTGAATGGATGCTGAAAGAATGAGAGTCCAAACAGCTGATAAAAACATCACAATAATCCACAAGTATTCCACATGGCTACAGTCCATCAATTAATGTCTTGAAGCAAAAAGTTTGTAAGAAACAAATCCATCATTAGCTATTTTAACCAAAATATGAGTCTATAATAATGGTTCCTCTAGTAAAAACTGTAAAGAACTGTTTTTGCTTGTAAACACTGCTTGAATGTTTCTCTCCTGCTTCAGACAATATGACTTTCACTAGATAAAACAATATTATAGATAGAGGACTCTTATTTTAAGCAACAGTTAAACATGTTTTAATGATGGATTTGTTTCTAACAAACATGCAGCATTTTGCTTCAAAAGATGTTATTTGATCGACCGGATTACTTTTTATCAGCGGTTTGGACTCTCATTCTGATGACACACATTCACTGCAGAGGATCCATTGGTGAGCAAGTGATACAATGCTAAATTTAAATCTGTTCCAATGAAGAAACAAACTCCTCTATATCTTGGATAGCCTGAGGGTGAGTAAATTTTCAGTTTAATTATTGGGTGAACTATTCCTTTAAGTTATCTAACCCAACAATTCATCAACCGAACCCCGGAACTAACACACACGCACATAAAGGCACACTGAACCCATAATTTATTAACTTCCGACAATTAATCATTGCAATTGGTTTCTTTGCCTGCAGCGATCAATAGTCTGCACTGCAAAAATAAATGATCTGTTGGAAGCGTCAACAGCTTAAATCGATGTGTGCAACATTTCAACCACTGATCCATTCACATCTAGACATTTGTGAACATGTATCTGTAGTTGACATTAATTAGTTGTTCTGATATCTACAGAAAAATGTTTTTGGAATGTTTTGAAAACATTTCAAATATTCAAAAAACATTTGGAATGTTCGGATCAGATCAAAGCACCCTGCACACTTGTTGCTAGGAAACCTTGCAGCTGTAGCAGTGAGATGCTTTATTGATCTAACTGTCCGAAATAATGTATCACCCTTCCTTTAGTAATGGCAGTGGATTTGACATCCATCTGTTCATAGCTAAAGAGAACGAGCCATAAAGTGTTTAACGAGAAAGCCTTTCTGCATACTGTATTTCATGCTCCCCGAGAAACTATAGCATATAATTTCTTGATTTAATCACAGTGAGTGCATAGAAATATGAGACTGGAGCTCTGATCCCAAACCTAGTGCACTGCCATGCTGGTTACGGCTTACATAAGAAGCTGCCGCCTTAGGCAGCATCCTAAAGCTGTGGTAAGCATCTAAAGGATTTATTTCTACTCAGTCTAACCCTTAAGAATGACTTTTGCTGGTGTAACCTAATTTGTCAGATTGATTTAGACAGATTAACTACTAGACTTCAATAAAACCAGTTTTATGGTTGTTACCACATCAAACTGAGCTGAAACATGCACTCTACATAGACAGGAACTCCACACCACACAAAATAACGATATTCAAACATTACAAGTGACACAATCACAGTTGATTCCAAAAGTCTGACATTGGCATGTCGCTTAGCTATGTATGCACTATACGAAGAAAACTGAAAATGCATAGCATACATGTAAATGTTGAACAACAAGTCAATTTGATTGGGCTATTTTGGAAATAAATATTCCATTTAAAAGTAAAGATTTTTTTAATGTTTCTGAATGTCACTTATGCTCACCAAGGTTGCATTTATTTGATTAAAAATAGTAATATAGTGTAAAATTATTACATTTTAAAAATATGATGCTGTTTTGCTGATATAAGAAATATTTCTTATAATTATTATCAGTCTTAAACAGCTGCTGCTTAATATTTTTGTGGAAACTGTGACACATTTTTTAAGGATTCTTTGATGAATAAATTCAACAGAATAACATTAATTTGAAATAGAAATCTTTCTTAACATGCATAATGGCTGCACGATTAATCCGAATGAAACTGGAATGTGGCTTTAGTTAAATACATATATGCACAACACTGTTCTTTTACAAAGTAAGTGTTTGATGTTTTGACGTGAAAATAAAGAATTTAAGAGACAAATATTAGTATTGTAATTTTACAATTGTAATGCAAAATATATACAGTGTATATATATTTTTCTTAACTCAAGTCTGTTATTAAAAGTTAAAAAATTTGACATTGTGCAGCCCTATACAAACAAGCACAGCAACCCTGGATTAACTGTATTTTGAATTTAAATTTTTATCTGAATTTTTTTCAATAATTTTTCATGTTTACGCATGTTTTTGCTGTCACTTTTGAATAAAAGTATGTTTTTGTTGTATGGAAAATTTCCCTTAAAAAAAAAAAAATATATATATATATATATATATAAAAATTGTTTTTTTTTTGTGAGGGAAATTTTCCATACAACATATATTACATACAACATATATTTTGCTATATATATTTACACACATATATACATATATATATATATATATATATATATATATATATATAGCAAAATTTATCTAATTTCGTCAGCCATCTTGGTGCACTATACAGTACATTCTGGGATTACCTTCTTTCCAAAAATATCTGTATATCTGAAATATCTGATATTTAATTATTATACTGTCAAAAGGAGCAAGACCAATGAGATTTCACTGTGGTCGGAGATGCCCAGACCAATAAAAAAATCTAAAAATGTCCTGTTGCTTGTTCCTTGTTGCTGATTGAGATAAAATCTGAGATTTACATTGGAAACATAGCTTTTATCTCTTTATCTTGTTACGCCATGGCCAAAACAAGGTATCTTAAAGAGATTTTAACGTCTGAAGCAGACTTCACTTCAGGAGTGCACCTTTGATGCCTTAAAAGTGCTGTCTAGGTAGGCAGCCCTCTAGGTTTGAGAAATGAGTTTGTGTGTGCACATGTGTATCGATCAGCCCCACGCTTCAAATAAGTTGCGCACACTAACAGTGAAAAAGTTTATAATGGTATGTGATTCATACTGACACTCATCTACGGCCGCTGGCACAAATACAAGAGAGTGGGTGCGATTGACGAGGTGTGATCAGAGATGTGTGTGTGTGTGTGTGTGTGTGTGTGTGTGTGTGTTTGTGTCTGCGTCTCCCTAAGGTCGTGACTCATGACGACCAGTGGGTTGCAGAAGCCTGTAATTTCAGTAAAAAGCCCTGAGTCATAGAGCTACACACACACAAACACACAACTAGATGAAAGTTTGGAGGGTTGTTCTATAAATCACTGAAATTTCATCAAACACAATCGCACTCTATTCCCACCTGTTAATTGAAGTTTTTTGTAATGCAAGAGAGGATCATGGGTAATTACTGAAGCCAAGGTGTCATACTCCCTTAACTACAACCATTTTGGAGCATCCATTTGCAGTTACCATGGTTACGAAAGTGATGATCAGCCTATTTGACAGCAAGTCTACAGAAGAGACAGACGTGAAACAGACAGATCTGTGAGGGCCAGGAAGACGAGAAGACACTCGGGGCACATGAGGGATGGAGCTAGAGCTGCACAAAATAGCACAAGAACATTCACGGTAAAAGAACATTCGCTCTGGCATTGCTTTAGCACTCTCGCTGAGGTATTATCCAGGACAGGCCCAAAGGACCATGGGTAATTACACGTATTATTATCTTCTCATTCTGACTGCACGCTCCCTCCAATTCATCACTGCAAAATCCCACTTTTCTCTTTCCTACTGCCTCTTGTTCATTCTCTAAAATTAACACCAAGCAAGTTCTTATTTTAAATGACTATCTGTTCTTACTCTATGCAGTACTAACAGAACTATAGAAAATGGAAGATAGTGTGCAAACTGTATTAAATGACTAGAAAAAGAAAAAAAAACTTACAGGGATCCTTCCTATAGTACTGTATCATGGTACACTGATTTTATCAGATAGTAATACCACAGTAGCGTGTGATTTAACATGAATTTACATGTCACTACCATTTTCATACCATACAGAAAGGTGCTAGGGAGTCTGTGAAACATTTGAAAATGAAGAAATGTACTTTTTAGGGCTCACCAAGTATTACAAAAAAATAATTCACATAATAAATACAATAAATAAAAATAACCAAAAAGTATTTTACAATAAAATAAAATATCATGCTATTTTGTCACACAGTATAAATACATATTTAAGCATGAATGTGTGTGTTTATAATATATACAATGTATATACTATAAAATATATTTTAGATTTATAAAAATATTTATCAATACTATTTTTTTTATAATATTTAGAATAAAATCAACATATTATATAAAGCACTGTATTTATGAATGGGTTCATACTTAGGGGTCCTTGCCTTCAAAAGGTTTGAAAAACTCCTTGGTATTTAAAAAAAAAAAAAAAAAAAAAAGGTTGATTGATGAAAAAATGTGCTATTGCTTCTCTAAATTATCAAATGTACAATTTTTGCTTGGCAGACAATAAAATGGGCAAGAAAACCAAATTGACTTGCAATAAAGGAAGGCTATATCTAGAGACCAAAACGTTCAGAATAATTAAAAAAAACACCCTAGGCAACCACCCGAACCACTCTCAACACCTTAGCAACCACCCACATGCAGGCAAGTGGCACATTTTCTTCACAAAATATCAAACCATGCTTGTCTTTGCCGTTTACCCAAGTCCGAAGGTTAAAAGCCCACGCCAGTGAAACCATTTCTTTTCATTTTCTTTTAGCTTTAAAGTGAAAGATGACTGAATGTGACCCGTGTGCTGTGCCACAAACATGTGAGATGAATTAAAAGGGTCAGTTTTGGGTTGCCGCATTTGATGAAGCAACACTAATACACCCATCTGCAGAAATCCAGCACCCTGTGGGGTCAAAACACACAAATCTCTCATAGAATAACACAGCTGAGATCTCACCCTCTTCCTAAAAGCCCCTATTATCAAACATCTATCAAAACCTCTTGCTCAAAAATAAAAATGCGATTTTTCATTGAGCAACATTTATTTGGTGGATTGTATGTGTGTGCGTGTTTATTTGTGCGTTTTTGCACTGTGAATGGAGTAACACTGTACACCGGTAACCACAGGAAGCCTGCATATTCTCTCTGTAGCTGCACCTGCAAACAGCAAGAGAGGCAGACAGCGCATACAAGGGCACTGTGGGGGAACACAGATGAAGCTCCATGGTAACTCTATTAAGATATGTGATCAAATCACATCACAGGCAGAGTCGGATCTGAGCGTTCCTACCGCTTTGAGCCCGAGACACGCACAAGCCGCCCAATCTAGCCTCCTGTTTCTGCCGCTAACGAACTAGAGAGGATACAGCTATCGCAACCTCTTACCTGATTCTCTTTCTATCCTTTTTTTCACAAGATAAATTTGCTTTGTCTGTGTCAAGGGAACAGACAATCCCTTAAGCACATAAAACTCAAAACACACACACACACACACACACACATTATCCTGTACTGTTCTATTGTTCCCACTGATCTGATAATAATGATCTGATACCTAACCAGGAAATACAGGGGAGGAGGTGATGCACATCAGGAATCACACACACTTGCACACACACATGGGCCTCCTAAGCTGAACCCAATGCTGTCGTCTCATAGGGCAGAAAATCAGTGAACGTGCAACACAAACTCACAGATTCACTACTGTCTGTCTGGTTTAAAGGGATAGTTAGTCCAAAAAAGTATAATTTACTCACCTTCATGCAGTTTCAAACCTGTATGAATTTCTGTTGAACACAAAAGAAGATATTTTGAAGAATGTGAGTAACCAAACTGTTGCCGGTAGCCATTGACTTCCATAGCAATTTTTCCCTATTAAGGAAGTCAATGGCTACCGGCAACTGTTTGGTACTGTATCTTACAAACATTCTTTAAAATATCATCTTTTGTGTTTAGCCAAAATGAGAAACTCCTACAGGTTTGAAACAACTAGAGGATGAGTAAATGATGACAGAATTTTCATTATTTGGGTGAACGATCCCTTTAAGATTATATTGACCAATCGCCAAAAGTCCAAAAAGGACAAAAAAGCACCATAAAGGACCATTAAACTGAATGTAAAAAGATGCACTGCACCAGATTTCCAATCATTGACATCAAACACCATTAGTTTCTGTGTATATCATAATGAAACACACGTCATGAAAATGCAAAAGCATAAATTAGCCTACATTTTAAGTGAATGTCTTAAATTCTGGATACAAAGCTATCATATGGTTTCAAATAATTTTTTTCAATACACTGGTTACCATATGCATTTGTTGTATAGAAAAGAGCAGCATGATCTTTTTTCAAAGCATCTCCTTTTCCTTTTGTATTCCGCAGATTTAATGTGAGTAAATCATTTAGGGTGAACCGTCCCTTTAACCTGAAACATACAAAACATCATCAAAGAAAGTCGAGACGTGTTAACAGCAGCAATAAAGCATCCGAAGAGCATGCACAGGATTATACTAGCAAGTATTATCAAAGCTTTGTCAGTAAATTAGGAACTTGTTTAAAAAATCATACATATTCAGGGATTTGTAAGCGCAGGATTTGAGTGAGTGAACTTTGGCTGGCTTCTGTTTCCTCTTAATAAAAACAACCTGCTTCAACTAACAGAATATTTTTAAGGTGAATATAACCTTGACAATATGTAAAAATATTTTTTATACAATTATACATGTGTATAAACTATACATAAATAATTTTTTATAATTTTCTATTATATTTTTTTAAATATAATAGCCTAGATGCAACATCATTACATTAAAGTGAAGAAAATAATTTTTAGGTTCAAATCAGGTAACAACTGTGCATTCGATCACTACTGATCGTTTAAACACACACATGCACTGATTGATCCATTGATGTACACACTTGATTTACAGAAACGACTCCACACGAGTTTGCCCATCAAAGCAGGGAATGCGCTTGAACGTTCTGTTCCATAAACTACAACAAAGAGCTTTCAATTAAACAGACATGATGAGCACTCTTGTACAACAACCGCAGGCCATTATGCAAATACCTCAATTAAAGATAGCGTTACGGGAAAGGGGGCTAAACTTGCACAGTAACAGCCACAAACAGGAAAAAGACCCCATTCCACCCCCCTTCCTGCAGTGGGCCAACGCCTGCAGGCTGTGCTATGAAGGAGAACAGCTGC
Organism: Barbus barbus; assembly: GCF_936440315.1. Taxonomy (NCBI): domain Eukaryota; kingdom Metazoa; phylum Chordata; class Actinopteri; order Cypriniformes; family Cyprinidae; genus Barbus; species Barbus barbus. The sequence goes on from NC_136717.1 coordinate 22,180,765, forward strand.
TCTGCAGATCAGAAAGAACCACTGAGGGTAAAGGCCTGCCCACACATAGACAATAATGCTAAGTCCACACTATAACTAAAACGAAAATGAAACCGGGAAACCATAGCCTTAAAGTCACTTACAAAACTTTTTTTTTCCAGCTGATCAACAATAAAAGCATTGACAGCCAATCAGAATCCATGCAGCTTTAAAGAGCGTTTCACTTATAATAAACAATGTAATGTGCGTTAGTTTGGACGCTACTATAGTTATCAGAATTTGATGTTAGCATGTTGCTATGCTAATGACTCAATACTCTAAGCATAAACACATAGTGAGTGCACATAATTATTGGATAAAATAATCAGTTATTACCTAGATTTGTTTTTTTATAATCAGCATTTTTGGACTGCATTCTGTGCAAAGGATTCATGCAATGTCTAGTTTTTGGTTCAACTTCCATGCCTATGACAACTTAGTAGGCAGCTCTCTAGATTTTGGGACAGAGTTTATGCATGTATGAATGAAAGAGTGATGCCTGAATGTATCTCGAGTTAACCTCTATATGTCTCATATTCCATGGCACGGGAGAGAGATAGCTTTATCTGATGAATGTGAGCAATAGAGACAAAGAAGGAAATCAGTCAGTGTAATAGCCTGTCCAGGCGCACGTACACCCCTTTATGAGAGAGAGAGAGCGAACCAGCCCAGGATACCCTAGAGAAATCAAACAGGGAGCATGCTGGGATACTGTGGAGATGGATCAAACATGTTATTGACGACGGTTTGAGCCAAGCAACTGCAATGCCCAAATTCTCTATGTTTATTAATCAGTCTTAATATTATTCAAATTTGGCTTACGGATTAAACCAAACACCTAAAGGCAAGTAATAAATTTTGGCTTCTAATCGCACAGAAAGCATGTTGGGATATCGTGAGGAGGGATCAACCTTGTCTTTGTCTGTGTTTTGAGCCGAGCAGCTGCAAAGCCAATGCACAAATTTTCACTAAATCAATATATATTAATCACACTTAATATCGTTAACATTTTGGATTCTGGATTAAAGCAAGCGTTTTTTTTTTTTAACTTTGGCTTTGCAAGAAAGATTGCAAGAGAGGGAGTGTAAGAGAGTGGTGAAAGAGAGCTTTATATTTGACCTCACTGCAATCCAAGACCAAAGACCAGCACAACTCAAGGACAACAACCTGTTGCGGTTCCGGCTGCACAAATGGGACACGCACATACAAGACACTTACATTAAAAGACACTTTATTTAGATCCCTTCTGAGGGGACAACCTGTAATGGAACTTTTTCAAAGTAGGTCTCTCATGAAACATGGCCAGAGAGAGAAAGAAAGAGAATGGGAGGGAGAAACATATGATGTGGAAAGAGAAGCTTAATGAAAAAGAAACCTTCGAAAGGACTGAGGCAAACTCCAGAGATGGACTGGGTGTTGCTAGAACATTTTTCAGAACACAAACAAAACAAACATTCACATACAAAATCAGTTTCAAACGAGTCTTTAGCTGAAATTTGCCATTCCTAGCTGGAGATTTCATACTAACTCAAGAACTTTCTAACTCTATCATTAATTATTAACTGTCTACTATAATTATTAGACTATTATTCATCAGTTCTGTGAACATGAACCTCCAGTTAGAAATTATTCTAGAGTGTTTCCTACTAGAATACTGAGGACATTCATATGTAGCAGTTCTAAAAAGTATTTGGACACTTAAGTCACATTTAAAAATGTGCAATCTCTCATTGCATTAAATAACAACACAATATCAAACCAAGTGAGCTACTTTGAAAAAGAGCAAACAGTAAGGATACTTTCCATGCACAATATTTCTCAATGTTTGTTAGTTTTTCAATCATAAAACAATAGATTAACTATTCGAAGTGAAAGGGGACATCGGATGCAAAATTCCCTTTTACATGATGTTTGCATATAAATAAACCACAATGATAAAAATCAATTTACTCCTTTTTTTGAATTCCCAAAAAACCTAAACAATCTCAATTATCAAGCCGCTTTGATTTCCTGAGCAGTATATGACAACATGCTGTTTTTGACAAGGTAAAAAGGATATTGTTTTACACGACCATTGAGGAATTTTTACCAAAGTATTTTGCAGACATTACATGAACACCCTAATGAAACATAGCAACCTGTGGAAAATGCCCATCCGATGTCTTCAAAACAATATTTTGATATTTAATATATTACCTTGTTTTTAATAAATACCTAAATATCTTAAAAAAGACACATTCACATGAGAAGCAGACTGCACAAGACATTATGCATATTTGTCTAGCTTCATTGGAAAGCTTTCCAACTAGTTTTAAAGTTACCATGAAATGGCACCCACAACCATTGCATACCAGGATGGAGTCATATATTTTGATGAAACATTATGAGGACATATAAAAAAATCTTGATTCAAAACAAAGCTGTTGATTACGAGTAGGATTGTTTGCAGTTTTGGTTAGTTTATGCAAGGAGCTACAACATGATTTAGTGGTGGCATGTTCTACAGTGTGTAGACCAACTGGCATTTAACACTGAGGTAATGACTGAGTTTTCAGATATCTGGGGTCAGTCTCCCCCGGAGGCCATGCTAACATCCCTCTCGCTCAGCAGGTCAGCTTGTGTTCTGACTGAATTGTGTGACGACCGCTGCTGCAGCTTGCATGCTCATTGTATAAGAGAGCGTTTACAAAATGTTGCAAAGCGCTGCTAAACTCCAGCTGCATTTCCTTGTGGGAAGGTATTGGGGTTGACGAACACAGCGGAGAAAATGAGAACTATAGCACCCAAAGACCTCAGCACCTGCCACTAAAGCATCCCTGGCACTCAAGCTCACACATTAGCCACTCAGCCACCATTTGCTTAGAGTACCACACAATTCTCATAAATCAATGAAGTTTCTAATGTAACATTAATGTTCATGGTTTTTCAGCATAAATTTTGCTTGACTTTTCACTAAGTAGTCAGATGCATTACTAGACCCATCAACCAATTTTAGCTTCACTTCATACACGTTTGTCATCCCTAAGTTGCCTCTAATGCCAACTTAAGTAGTGAATACACATTATTCAGTTCAAAATCTATATTTGCTTTTGTATAATGTTGAACTGTGGATTTAAATGGTTTTGTAATGGCGAAGCTGCTTTGCAAGAGATGACATTGCTGCAAAGTTACTGTGATGATAAAGAGGAGGCCTGTCACATGTTCTGCCCTGTTCTCTGGGTTTCCACGTGGATCAGGCTGCGCTCACAGCGGGGATCCTGCGCTGGAGAGAGTCTCTGCTGGGATAGATTCTTATCAAAGAGCAGGGAGAACTAAGATCAGTTATGACAGAACAAAAAAGAGGGAAAGTGACGGCAGCTGAGAATGCTGGGAACACATCATTTAAACTTTTTTTAGCATTTCAAACAGCTGATTGTAATTTTTAGCATTTTATTTTCAATTTTGACAAAATAGCTATAGAATTGTAATAGTTTTTCTACAAAAATTTAAAACAAAACAATAAAAACTAAAATCAAATGTTTAATGCTAAAGCGTGTTTAGGCATAACAATTATAATGAACGTTATGAAAAAGTCATATTTAACATTTCTTCAGTTGTCAAACAATCAGTGTTATTTTAATAATCACTGATATACTATTATAGTTTTTATTGACATTTTAAATGTTTTTTTTCTTTTTTATTAAAGTTTTGGAAATTTTGTCATTTTTATTAGGTTTAGTTGTTTTTTTAATATGGCTATATTTTTTTCGTTTTTCATTTTTTTATTTCAGTGTTAGTTTTAGTTATTTTAGTACTTCAAGGTAAACTAAATGAGAATGAGATTTTGTTTTAGAAACTTGGTGAATGAAAAATAAATTTTAGGGTTAAGTAATTTAATTTTAATTTTTTTGCTTTAACAAAAACCCTGCATACAAATCAAAATTATGTAATCATCACAATCACATAAAGCATGTTCAACTTTTAACATTAAATGATTAGTTCTAAATATCAACTTAGTACCTTTTAAACATTGTTTGGTCTCCTGGTGGACACCTGACTCCCATAAGCTTGCTATTTTCACAAGTACTGTCCTGTGTTTTGCACAATAGACTATCAGTAAGCAAACTATGAGTGGTCCGTGAGGCTGAGACTACTCTAATCCCCCTTTTCTACTGCAATCTCTTGTAAGGATGCATTCAGAATCAGCGTGGGGCTTAGTTAAAGGCCAAGAAGATGATGAACAGGCTGTTCCAAAACGGTCTTATTTTATTTAGCCTAGTTCACTTCCAGTGCCCTTTCCAATATACTACACTCTAAGCTTCACCACTATCCTCTACGCAGACGGTCTGTTCCCCCGCAAGCAGTTCCAAATTATGACTTTATCCCATAGCTCCAATCTCGTTGTAGGCCAGTCCTGGCTTAGCAGAGATAGCGATCGAGGAAACAACTTGATGCTTGTGAAAGAAATTAAGGTTGACGTTGATACAGATTAATGTGGCTAAGGTAATAGACTTAAATTGCTGCACTATTTGTCAGCAGGACTCACGGTGAATGCCAAAGCCCTGAGCCACTAGGCTAAATAAAGAGCTATATTCAGACTGGACGTAAAACCTGGTCACTACTTATAAACTTACTATTTATATATTAGGTTGATCCTAAAATAATGGGCAGTGCTTGTTTCCGAGCTTTATGCTTACGAGTGTGTTAGAGCACGGAGAATGTGACGAGTGGAAGATTGTAGATAATTGCAGTAATGAACTCTAAAAGCTAATGTAGGGAAGGGAATCTTCATGCTGTCCCTCTATTTTTGGCATCAAGTATTCTAAAAGAGATACACTGAAATAGGAGGGGCCTCACAATACAAGAGTTGACTCACAAGCATGGAAGCAACACTAACAGCTATGCACTATACACGCATACTGTATGCACAGCTTACAGGGCAGCCCACAAGCAAATAACACAAAAATACACCTTTCACACTTCAATACATAAAGTACTGAATGCAGTCATTTATCATTTAGTAAAGTGCCCTTATACAATTCTCTCATTTGGAAATCTATTTGATTTAGCTAAATGATCTTCTTTATTAATATGAAAGCACTGGATAATCAGTGGAACAAATTGCACAAGTCAAAAAGCGGGACATAAAACATGTCTGTGGCTCTGTTTAGAATGTCATGCTGCTTATGGAATTCTGTATACTGTGTAGTATATACTACATACTAGCAACTATTTAAAGGGGTCATATGATGCGATTTCTTGTTTTCCTTTTCTTTAGTGTGTTATGTAAGCTGCTTGTGCATGTATAAGATCTGCAGGGTTAGAAAGCTCAAAGTCTCCCACAAAAGGATTTATTCTATATAAAAGAGAAGGCTGATCCAGACTGGGCTAAAACGGCTCATTCACACACGCCCCCACATGTCTACATCACAATGTAGAAATATTTGCATAATGCCACCCGAATGTGCATGCAAAGAAAGAAGGCGTGGTTTCAGTAACCGCGGTAGTGTTGATGCAGCCATGTCAGGGAGATGCTGTGTGTTTCTATGCGAAAGCAAAAGCCTTCCGAAAGTAGATGCAGAATCATTGTTAAGATTTGTTTATAAAAGAACAGCACAACCCAAATGTTCGAATTTGTGCAACGCATTTTATGGACGACAGTTTTGTGAACCTAGGAGAGTACAAGGCTGGCTGTGCACAGAGGCTATTTCTAAAAGGGTGTCTAAATGGGTCAATTCCGACTTTGCTGTGTCAAGCTTCTGAATCAGCAACTGTAAGTATGCTTTGTTGTTAGTTTAAGTATTTACTATTGACTGGTCAAATGTGGAGTTTTGCGCAGTGTAGAGTAACACTGTGTGTGTGTGTGTGTGAGAGAGAGAGAGAGAGAGAGAGAGAGATGGGGGGGGGGGGGGGGGGGGTCACATCACAGTCGGCTGTCTTAACCGCGGCTTGTGTACTGCAAATACATACCAGCATCATCACTGTGTCTGTCACATGACTCTGTGTCAGCTGGCCAATCAGAGCAGACTGCACTTGTCGAAAGGAGTGAACTACAATAATGTACAGTACTATTTGAAAAATAGTGTTTTTTGAACATTAAAGCATGTCAACATACTCTGTTACACCAAAAAGACAAAATAATGATCTTTAAAATAGCATCATATAACCCCTTTTAAAAAATAGTACGTCAAACAGTGTGCTGTATGTAACAAGTGTTATAAACGCACTATAATGAGACCTCATGTTGCACATTTAATTCAGCAAGTATAGTCCAGTTATTTGAATTTTATGTTACAATGTCATTTAAAAAATTGTGAAAAATGAAATGGAAAGTCAAGTCGAATGCACCGCGTTGTCAGATACAGTATCTCATGCATCATGGACGATTAGAAAAATGTGGATATTCTTTGCATACAAAAAAATAGCATTCCGCACACCGCAGAAACAGTATGAATAGTATACTACAGTCAAAACCTAGGATATAGGCTAATTCCTACTTTACATAATAATGAACCTTACTAATAGGATATAAATAAGAAATCTGCTGTTACAATATTTTAAATTGCAGTCAAATTAGCCAGATTTGCTGCTTCTTATGTCTTTTTCACTTGTCTGTGCTTTAACTCAATCAGGACAGTCCCAAGGAGGAAAACAATTTAACATTATTTTTGGTTGGTGATGGTGCACTAGTGTGACATTCATTACAGCTTCAATCTCTCTTAAATACTCTAATTTGTCCCTGTAGAAGACAATAATTGCACTAGTAGACTACTAGTCTAGTGGAAACTATGTGCAGATGACTGCATCTTCATGGATTAAAAAACTGCTGGAAACCACCCTGAATGCATCATGTTTCTAAAAGAATTGTGAAGATTTTACACCAACAATAACAATAGCATAAATCGATGTACCGCAGTACTTCTCAGTTTCAAAAACAACCATTTCCACCAAAGGCCACACAGCACACACTCAATCCAACATTAGTGAGCCATACTGAAATACAGGTCTTCATGAAGGCATCAAGTGAAACCCTTGCAGAGATGTAATACAAACCCGCTAATCACAGGCATATTATACCTGCTACACAACAAGCAGGGCATAATTAATGACTCACATATTTTTAAAGGGGCTGCAAACTGTCAATAAAAAAATTGCCAGGGAAATGCTTCCCTGTCTAATGGACTTGAAAGGTGTGTCAGTGAGTCTAATCCTACTTGAAACGAGCGGTGTGAAGCGCTGTGTGTGTGGGCAGGTTCTGTATTCATTGTGGGCAGAAAATTTCAGAGCGGGGACGTCCCAAAAATTATTACGGGGGTGTTCATATAAAGGCCATTCGAGGTACTAAGTAATCCTAAATGTCTGTCAGTATTTCAGTTCCCAGAGATAATCGTAAATGTTAAGAGAGGACCACAAACTGTTAGGTTTCCAGCATTCCTAAAAACATATGTTTGTGTTCAACTTAAAATTTGGCATGTGTAACACTTTTTTTATGTTTTTGAAAGAAGTCTCTTATGTTCACCAAGGCTACATTTATTTGACTAAACATAATAGATAATAATAAAATGGTAATATTGTGAAATGTTATTACAATTTAACTTGTAATTGCAATTTTAAAATAACAGTTCTGTTTTTAATATTTTTTTAAATGTATTTTATGTGGGCAAATCTAAATTATTAGTGACCAAAAAAAATCTTACTGACTCCAAACTTAAAATAGATATTTTCTATATTTATTCTAGAATTTTTATATTGTTTTCTATCTTTTAGTTTAGAAACTTATTTCATAAATATTTCAAATGACTTAATATATTAAGTTAATATTAAAAACTCTTAAATAATAAAATCCTTTAAAATTATATTATTTATTTAAATGTTAAAATTTTAAAACTCTTATTATTTGGTGTTAATTTTACTGTTTACCGTCACAAAATGTGGATAATGTATAATAAGTGAGTGTGAGGTGTGTCAGTGAGTCTAATCCTACTTGAAATGAGCGGTGTGAAGCCCTGTGTGTGGGGGCAGGTTCTGTATTCATTGTGGGCAGAAAATTTCAGAGCGGGGACGTCCCAAAAATGAGTACGGGGGTGTTCATATAAAGGCCATTCGAGGTACTAAGTAATCCTAAATGTCTGTCAGTATTTCAGTTCCCAGAGATAATCTTAAATGTTAAGAGAGAACCACAAACTGTTAGGTTGGGTGTAAGAGTGTGTATTATATCTCCCTCAACTTTTTGAATGAGCAGTCGACAATAGTAAAGAAGAGACATTTTAAAATATGAGTCCTGCATCTCGACTTTGTTCATGATTAAAAGTTATGCAAATTATGCATCATTTTTTTCCTGCTTATTTTTTCCTATTTTTGTAACACAATAAACAGTAGCAGGTATTTATTTCAAACAAATGCTCTGATATGTGTATACATATAGAAGCAGGAATATTAAAATTAGTGTAGTTTTTGTATACTATTAAATCAAATTTGATACATTTTCATTGCATCCCTAAAGTTTTGTAATGTGCTCCTGAGTTACTTGGGGGAAAAAAGTAAGCAACAAGCCCCCCTGAACCCTCAAAGTGACATTATAATGCAACTGAAGTACATCAAAAAAAAAGACAAGTCTATAAAAGCACATAAGACTGTTTGTGGGTGGCGTGTTGTTGTGCCCGTGTTGTCAGCAGCAGATGGGATTTGGTCATAATCTCATTCAGAATCTGCCCGCTCTTGTTAAGTGAACAAGCTTTGCTGATAAACATTGATGACATGAGTACAGACGGTCGTCCCCTTGGCTGAAAGCGATGGCAGGAACCAGACCGTACACTCGGATGAACAGAAGAGCGAGTGAGTGAGCCAAAAGACAGCAGAGCTTGAGGAGAGACGGAATGGAGCGGATAATCTCCAAACGGGTTTCCTCCACCGTGAATCCCATTTGCTTTGATCAGTGCAGATTAATCCGGCACTAATGACCTCAAAGCCAAACAATTTATAGAGTTACTGTGAAACTTCTTGCAAACCGGCCTGTCAACATGTATTGGATGAGATGACTTTCATGAAGATCTTACAAGACCCAATCATGTAATTTCTCTGTTAATACCTGACGGATACTCGTGCCGCACACGTTGATGGCACATAACAGATGGTTGTGTGAGCTGCACACATGGGGGGATCTATTAGAGCGGTCACAAGATGTTTGCATCAGAGGAAACTAGCAAAACTGTGCATGTTTTTGTTCTCTAAAACCGATTGTGCCACAGGGGCCTGTTTATGAGAGAAGGAACTTTTAAAGGGATTTCTTGTAAGGCTGTCAACCTCTTCAGACCCAAAATCAACAACAAACTTTTCTGAACAGGTCAAAGTGTTTAACAGCGAAAAAATGACACACTTCACCTTTAAGCAATATGTGATATTTTCTGTCAAAGTAAGTGTAACTTTCCCCTTTTTGAACACAGACAGCGTTGAAGCTAAAGATTACACCCGGACAGCTGACTCAGGATCTCAGGCTTACCACATCACTGAACAGCCGTTAGGAATACTTTCACAGACATGAAGACACACTCTCTCGCAATAACAAAACCTTTTTCTTTCTCTGTATTTTTTTCTTGTATCCAGTATCGCAACATCTTTGAAATAAGGTGTACATCACTTTTCAAAATGTGGGGGTTTTAAAAGAAATTATTTGTTTTATTTAGCAAGGATGCATTAGATTTACAAAACATGACTGTAATACTTTTATATAGTTACAAAAAAAATCTATTTAAGCATAGTTCTGTCATTTTGAACTTTCCATTCAAGTATTATAAAAAAAAGTATTAAGCTTTCCAAAAAAACTATTAAGCAGCAACAACATTGATAATAACAGGAAATGTTTTTGTGCACCTAATCAGCATATTAAAATAATTTCTGAAGAATCATTTGATACTGAAGACTGGAGTAATGATGCTGAAAGTTCAGCTCTTCCATCAGAGAAATAAATTATATTTTAAATACTGTATATTAATGAAATAGAAAACTGTTATTTTAATTTGAAATAATATTTCATAAAATTACAGTTTTACCGTATTTTTGTTCAAATAAATGCAGCCTTGGTGAGCATAAGATGCTTTTTTCAAAAACACTAAAAAATCTGACCAATCCCAATCTATTGAACTGTAATGTACTTGGATAAAGAAAACAATTTAATAACTAAAAAAACTAATTTGCTTTTTGACTTTGAGCTCTTAATCTGTTTTGCAAACAGTATCTTAAAATCAGTCATTTTTTAAGCAAATACAAAGACATTAATATGCATTATATTAAACAGCATTTTGCATTTTTAACTAAAAAAGGCAACTTATGATGCTAATATTTCTAAATATGTTTCCTACATTGCAATTTAAATCAGGCATTATACATGTATTTACTCACCAAAGCAAGTATTTCTTGCATTTGGCCCTTGACTTCATTTCATGACATGAAACAGCTATAATAATTTGAAATACTAGCAGAGACCAACAAAAAAATTAGATGTCGGAAAAAGCCCTTGCTATATTTTGAAGCAACTGATATAACAACAACTATGACAAACCGAGGAAAGACTTAGTGGTGCATTTAAAATGTTTGTTTGTTTCACTAGCTAACATTTTGGTTATTAAATACAATTTAAGTAGACAAAAATGATTTAGTATAGCTTTAAGTGACTTTCCACTCAACAACTCGGGCTTTCCTCATCTGCAGCCTAGCACAACGAGTATCTGTAACAAAGATTTTATAATAGAATCTCATTTTGAACTCTAGCTTGCCCTGCAAAAGTCACTTTAATAGAGTACAGTGAGGAGGGATGGAGAAACAGAGGGACATATGAGAGAGAGAGAGACATTCTTAAATAGAGGACAAAGCCAGGAGCACAGGCCTGAAAATGGAGCAGGCAATTAAGGGCTTCATGGCCTCAATGTTTCCTCTCTCTTTTTTTTATCTCTCCCTTGCCTTTCCTTTCTCTCCTCTGGAGTCACCTCACCTGGTGCAGGACGTGTGTGTTGTAGGTTGTGCCTTTGAGAGTTTTCTAACAGTAGCATGCTGTACCTGGCACACACACACACACCTGTTGAGTGATCACATGACCTCCTGTGGCCTCTGGGCGCTTCACATACTGAATAATTCAGTTCAGAGAACAACACTGGAGGTGTTCACACACAGAGATGAAACACAACACTGAATTCCCATGTACCTGAGCTACTAGGTAGAGTGGACAAGTCTATTTCTACATATTCATACTGTGGGTGTGATATTATTGTTATTATTAATGGTCCACGCATCACTATTACTAATGCTCCAAGGATTATGGATTTTAACAAATTCTTAACTTCCAAGTATTAAACTTAAATGCATAATATGTTACAGACATGAATGACTTAGAATAAAAATTAAAACAGTACTTACATAACACTTAGGTGACAAAACACAGCTCAAATTATTTCACGCTTTTTATATTGTTTATTAACAATTTATATATAATAAATCTACTTCAAATCTAAAAGTTCCTATAGTTCATATTAAAAATCTAGTATGAAATGTACTTTATAAATTTTCATAAATATTGAGGTTTTTTTGCACCCTCAGATTCTCAGCCAAATATCCTAACAATATCCTATCCTAACAAACCATACATCAATGAAAAGGTTAATTATTCAGCTTTCAGATGATGTATAAATCCCAATTTAGAAAAATTGACCCTTATGACTGGTTTTGTGGTCCAGGGTCACATATGCACTTAAAATTTGGCATGTGTAACATTTTTTTAATGTTTTTGGAAGAAGTCTCTTATGTTCACCAAGGCTACATTTATTTGACTAAAAATAATAGATAATAATAAAATTGTAATATTGTGAAATGTTATTACAATTTCACTTGTAATTATTACAATTTAATTTATAATTGCAATTTTAAAATACACTTCTGTTTTAATATATTTTGAAATGTATTTTAGGCGTAGGCAAATCTAAATTATTAGTGACCAAAAAAAATCTTACTGACTCCAAACTTAAAATAGATATTTTCAATATTTATTCTAGAATTTTTATTTTTTTCTATCTTTTAGTTTAGAAACTTATTTCATAAATATTTCATATTAAGTTAATATTAAAAACGCTTTAAAATTAAAATATAATATTAATTTAAATGTTAAAATTTTTAAACTCTTATTATTTGGTGTTAATTTTACTGTTTACCATCACAAAATGCGGATAATGTACAATAAAAATTATTTAAAAGAATGCTTTCTGAACTTACTGAGCAATGTACAAGCCACCTCCAACTCAACAGTTAGAGTTAGTGTCTTTGATTTTTTTTTTACATCTGATGAAGATGTTACACAAGGTCTAAAAGTAGAATCTGAGAGATGAGAAAATTATCTAGCAGTTGCGTACACAAACACAGAGCGCAAAAGCAAGTGAAGTCAGCCCTGTTTGGTCATTCAGGGCCAAACAAGCTGGAACTGAATGATTCATGCGACTCCAAGTGTGAGATGGTGGGGAGAGGATGTGAAATAGCCCAGGTCTAGGAGCAGAAACCGGTTCGTCTCTCAAAAAACACACTGTTTTAGAAAGCTCAACTGTTGAATTTGACACATCCGTCAAGAATATGAGCAGAAATATCCTCCGCTCTGCCGGAAACGCCAACACAGCTGTCTTTCTTCTGGATAAAGCGAACGAACAGGGTTATAATGCTGCGGCTTTTCCTCGCCATTTTAGACCGAATCAATAATCAATATTTCCAAAGGAATAACACTAAACTGTGAATACAGTAAAGATCAGGCATGCTGTGTACTGGTTTATAATGGCCAGTTGGATGTCTGTAGGTGGATAAATAAAATCTGCGTGTGCCATGAGCGTGGGAGGAAAGAACCGTACGATGCCAGCAGCGTTTTTTTATAAGGGGGAAAATGAAGATCGGTGAGACCCTCTTAATGGTGTGCTTGAACGGGCCAGTCGGAGTTGCCATGACTCCTGTCTCTTGGGTTGCTATGACGGCAGCATCTTCACATCGTGCCCAGATCCACCTAATCATAGGTTTAATAGATGTGTCCTCACAGACACGAAGCTCTTCCTTTACCAAACACTCCTCCAACTGAACGATCATGCTCAGAGCTCATGGCTTCTTGATGCTTTTAAATAGTTTGAATGTGACTCTACACCCTTACCTCATTTAATATATGTGGATATGCAAAATTGATCCCGGCTCCACTCAATTTCACCAGCCTGCACTACCTGCTCCACTTTTACTCAGTTAACTTAAAGGGATAGTTCACCCAAAATCCTACTTTTAATGATTAAATTCAGTTTTATTCATCAAAACGCATGTCTAATTAACTGAAATCATGAAGCTTGCCATGTTGAACAGCAATTTACTAAAAGTTACTGATAAGTTACATTTTTAGGGCCTATAAAATGTTTTATTAGTTTTATTTTTAACGAATTCACTTTTTTTCCACCGAATTTTTCTGGATTTGATTTTAAAAGTTTCATTAAATATTAATAATTAAAACATCATTATTAGTAGTAGTACTATCATTGTATTAAGTAATATTTCTGTCATGGTTTCTTCAAGTTAAACCAAACTTTTATTTTGACGGTAAAGACATTTATGACGATTTATGAAGACATTTATGATGAGTTTTTTGTCAAAAGAAACTTTAAAATTGTCATGAAGTGACTCTCAGAGCATAACTTAATCCTTATTATTCTTTTGTTTTTATTTTTCAGCCATTATCAGCCTTTATACTGGAAATAAAACGTTTACCAAGCCACATGACTTCAATCCCAGTATACATTTACCCAACTATTATCAAAATTATTTCTAAATAAATACAACAAAACATTTTCTTGTGACCTTGTATGAAGTATTATGACAAAATGCATTAAGAAGAAGAATTGGACCTGTTCTGCAGGTGCATTAGAGGTCACATTAGCATCATGCTACATAAAACAATTTATGAGCTTAAAAGTGCACTTTTACTCAGAACTCACTTTAAATGACCATCGAGTGCTTGTAATAACTTTTTCGATCACATGTGTATATATACACTTTGGGCGGCCGCAGTATATTATAAAAGTAGCCCAAAAAAAAGCAACCCACGGCTCTGTAATTTTTCCGGCGACTGTATTTTCAAAATAGCCCAATTGTGCGGGAAAACCGTGACCCTAAATAGCATTGACAATTACTAATATCACATAGAATTTAGGATGGATAGTGTGCACATTGGGATGCAGGCAATGATTACCTTCCGCGCTGCAATGACGGCAAGAAGTTATCAAACGATTAATTTGCGTTAAAATATTAACGCATTAAAATTTTTTGATTAATCGCATGCATCAACGTCGACAGCCCTAATTTATTATTATTATTTTTTTTTTTATAATTTTAATGCATAAAAATAATAATGCATGAAAATATTAATAATAAAAAGTGCAATTTGTTCTGCCTGTTTTTATTGAAATAATGCACATACAGTTTCATGGCCGGTTAAAAAAAAATATATATATATATTTATGGCCAGGCCAGTAAATTTCCTTAAGTCAGCAGGTATGAGACTAACCGTTAGTCTAACCGGGATTTGTCACAGCACTTACATATTGTTGCTCTTTTGTTGATTTGATTGCTTCTATTGTCCTCATTTGTAAGTCACTTTGGATAAAAGCATCTGCTAAATGCTTAAATGTAAATGTGTAGCAAAATTTCAGTTGTAGGCCCTGTGTGTACAGTATCACCATGATCATTAAATAAACCTCTCAGACGTGCATTATGAAATTTGGACACAATCTATTCAAGGCCTGTCTTCCTCCAGTGCAATAATGTGACCTGGTTAATCCGACTCTCCCCCGGTTAGCACACAGAGATTAAATTACTGCAGTCAAAGCGACCGGGCGACCCACTGCAGCACGTACAAACACTGTGCAGGCCTGTGAGGATGCACAACAAAAACAATGCATTGGTGCACTGTGTATCTTTATAGGTCCAGAATGCATTTAATAAACTAACAACCTGAGAGCAAATCACTTATGTGGTAAATGAAAATATCCATGCATGGTGTTGCAAGTAGCTGCAGACTGCAAAGCAGTGCCAATCAAACACACGTGCATGACCACAACCGCTGCAAAAGCACTGCATGCGGGGTAACGGAAACCGCCATGTCCCTTCATGCATTTAACAAAAACCTAAGCATGAAATAACTCCACCCAAAACACCTTCAGGGCATCAAAACACTGTTTTTGCAGTGCATTTTGACTCCCTGCTTTTAGAAATAGTGTGAATACTGAATAATAATGAAACCACCATCAGAACACTATTGCTCCTCTTGTTTAGATACAACAAAAAATGTATGCTTGGCAAGAAGATCTGTTGGAAAATCCAGTTTAAGGTGGCTGGTTGGTCCAAAAACTTGTTATTGGTCTAAGACTGTCAACCAGCAAATGATCATATTGGACCATTTTAAGATGGATTTTCCAGCAGGGTTTTATTTGTTTATAATTGATTGTTTACCAGTTCTTTGTTTACCAACAAAACAAGAGGAAACTAATCTATTTGGGTTACAAAGGAGCATTTACAGCATTAGAACCCACAATTTACACACGATTTACTATGGTAACACTGTAAAATGTTTATTATTATAATACGTCTTTGTTTCAGTTTAACTTGTCTCAATATTTTTGTTATTTATACTCAAATGTATGAGCTTCAGCTCAATTCAAAGTGTGTGTTTTAACTTAGATTTGACTTAAAGGCAGTACTGTTATTGTATTGTTATTAGCCACCACTGCCATGATCAAAATAAACAAACAAACAAACAAGAAGAGACGGAAATATACTGAAGCTGTTTGAAAGTCATCACAAACTATGTCTGATTTGACAGAAGTCTTCGCTCAAATCAGTAACGTTAGCCTATCATAAACCATTCTAAGATTTAGGCTATTGGTTTTAAGTGGTTTTTAATTGGCCAAATTGGTGTTCAACTGAGGAAAACCAGCCAATAAGTCCCCATCACCTCTGTAAAACCAGCAAACCAGACTAACCGAGGAGACCAGCGCATCCATTTAAGTTGGTTTAAGATGGTTATTTCAGTAACTAAGGTAAATTCTCGTCTGTTTTATAGGTTACAGCCGCGTGTCAAAAGTTACTCACGTCCCAAGCACCTCCTTGAACTCAAACATCTCCTTGATATCATCGACCTGCTTCTTCCACGAGCAATCCCCGCCGGCCTCTCCGTTCTCCCGAGCCATGGCGCAAAAACAAAACGTGGAGGACCGTAGATGGAGAAGTGAGCGCTGGAGATCCCCGGAGATTTCCCCCGCTTTCCCACGCTGCACTTCCTGCTCTCTGCTTCTCCTTCTTCCCTCGCCTTCCCCGGTTGTACCGTTACCGAATAACCCTGATGAGGATCTCCCGCGTGCTCTTGTCTCCCTCAAGCAGCTTAAACGGTTTGACGTAAATAGTTCGAAGAGGCGCGTGCGTGCGTGTCACCTTTGCGGCACCGGTGCGGGTTTATTCCGCCCCGCGCGGACTGATGCGCTGCATCCGTTGTTATGGCAATGAGGAGAGAGAGTGAGTGAATGAGGAGGAGGAGGAGGAGGAAGATGCTCTGCTCCTCACCGCGCGACCTGACAAAGAGCAAATGCATGAGAAATATGGCAAGCCGGTTTAACATTCAACTAAAACGCATCGTTTTTCACGAGCACTTACTAGTATTTTTAATTAATAAATTTAACAGAAGTGAATATTTACTTGTTACTGTAAATAAATTTCAGTTATACTAGTTATACCACCCAAAAATAAAAATTCTGTCATTAATTACTCACCCTCATGTCTTTCCAAACCCGGAAGACCTTTGTTCATCTTCGGAACACAAATTAAGATATTTTTGATGAAATCCAAGAGCTCTCTGACCCTGCATAGGCAGCAATGCCACTGAAATGTTCTCAGGCTCAGAAACATAGTAAGGACATCGATAAAATGTGTCTGCGCCAATAGCCTTGTGGGCAGCGTGCCGACATACAGCGTCATTGCACTTCAGGTGTCCCGTGTTCGAATTCTGACTTGAGGACCTTGAGGATCCCTCCCCCCTCTCTCTCCCACTTCGCTTCATGTCATGTCTGATCTGTCCTATCACAATAAAGGCAAAAATGCCAAAAATAAATCTTTAAAAAAACAATAAAATGTTACATCAGTGGTTCAAACGTAACTTTACAGAGCTACAAGAATACTGTTTGTGCGCAAAGAAAACAAAAACCAGGACTTTTCTTCAAAATCACATATTCCGCCATTATGGAGAGTACTATGACGCAAGCGCAGTGCATGCGTGTTCTACGTCAGGTACTCTCGGTAATGGTGGAAGACATCATTTGGAAGAGAAGAATTGTTGAATTAAGTTATTTTTGTTTTCTTTGTGTGCAAATGTATTCTTGTAGCTTCATATAATTTAAGGTTGAACCACTGATGTCACATGGAGTGTTTTACCAATGTCCTTACTATGTTTCTGGCTCTGGGAATATTTCAGTTACGTTGCTTTCTATGGAGGGTTGGAAAGCTCTTGGATTTCATCAAAAATATCTTAATTTGTGTTCCAAAGATGAAAGGTCTTACGAGTTTGGAACAACATGAGGGTGAGTAATTAATGACAAAAAATTTATTTTTGGGTGAGCTATCCCTTTAATATTTTAACTGTTTACTGACCATTTCCTAGTGGAAAAAAAAGTGCATTGTGGAAAGAGCCAAAAAGTAAAATTGACTGTTTAAACCACGCCCCCTGGATCTTGTGAGCTGCAGCGAGCCCTACTTGTAAAAATATGTTCTAGTAACAACAAATAAATGTTAAAATGGCTTGCCATACGAGAGAGTATAGAAGAGGAGGAGGAGAGACGGTGTGGCTGTGTGGATTGTTCGCATTGCACCAAAAGCATGCTCCAACTGAAAAAGACATGCATCTGTTCAGATCAATTACTTTAATAAAGTCTAAACTCACAGGGTGCCCTGTAGGAAATGAAACAGTGGTCATTTCAATATAGATGCATTATGGGACACGGACGAAGAATATATTAATCATTGTTAGTGCATTGTAAAGCAACAAAGTCAGTCAAAATAGTTTAGGCAAAATCAAGGTAAAACAACACTTTAGCTACATCTGGTGGCACCTATTAGCAGGCTAATGATGATAGTAGTGCACAAACCAGCTTTAGAGTTCTAAACGTGTCTGTGTTTATTGATAAAGTGCACTTAAAATTAATGTATTGCTATTAACCAACACATCAAAACTCAAATAATGCAAATGAACACAATTGTACAGTCAAAATAACAACATTTACCTTGAGGTCAGCATGTGACTTGAAGATAAAGACGGTGACTGAAGTATTTACAGGGACAACCTTTACAATTTTTTTCCTCAAAATCAGGCCCATTCACCTAATAAACCTTAAATGTCTACAACCCACATAAAACAGCAACATTTAAGGGTTAAAAAGCATGTTTTAGAGCAGGTTTTAATAGTAGGACCGAAGTTTGCTTGACACATGCCTGCAGTGGATGTCAGATTGGCTGCAGGTCATTCACATATATCAATACAGTCAGCAGCGAGGACAAAGTGTGTGTGTGTGTGCATCAGTCAGCTCTGCTGTAGTCTACCGCTCATGAGTATTCCAGCTGCAAACCACTGCAGTTTCTCAGCTCTGGAAAATCTGTCCCTCCCTTTGCATTCTTTCTCTCTCTTGTCCTCTTTCTCTCTTTACCAGCTCTTGAGTCAGCAAATCTAAGCAGTTTGATCTGACAGTCAGGCACCACTAACCCCCTCTGCTTGTTTTTTTTTTCTCCCCAAGAAGATATTTCTCCTCTGATTCCTGAGTCCACTTGTGCATTTGTATTGTCAGTCATTAAGAAAAATTCCCAAAAAATGCAACCGTGGAAAAAAAAAAGTGCTAATGAAGACACCTTGATGTGCAGGGCTCACTGGTAGCTGTTCATTTGTTGCTAGTTGAATTCAAATGAACATCTTTTTTGTCCTATTACATTCATTTGAGTGCAAAATACACCAAAGTGAGAGAACTTTTGGGGAGAAAGAATATTCGGTAACAATATGGTTTAATTGGTTAATGCATTAAGAATCACACAAGTAGCAAAAATGAATACGTTTCAAACAGCATTTACTAATTTAAGTCAATGTCAATGTATAATTATGCTACTCTTTATTGTAAAATTCATGTTAGTTAATGATTGATTTACTAATGTTCATTTATACAACTTGAAGTGTTAAAAATCTATTATTATGTGTAATTTAACATTAATCAACAGCTATCTATTGTATCGACTAACGTTAATGTACAGAACCTTATTGTAAAGTGTTAACAAATATCGTGCATATTGTGTATTCCTGTGTTTAAATCAAGACTGTAATTAACAGGGTTATCAAATTTTTTTGACCAATTAATTTCCATGTCTTTTCAATCAATTTTCAGTCATTTGTGATTACTAGATAAGGATTTTAAAAATGATTTTATACAGGTCACAATTACACAGCAATTTCTTGAGATGAAAGTATTTTAAAGCGGAGCAAAAAAAGCTGAATTAGAAATGGGAAATATATGCCCTATACAAATTTATATGCCATTTTAAGATTTGATTCAATTCCATTCGTTTTGAAGGCCTAGGAATTAAAGTGAAATTTAAGAGAAAGTTTAAATATATTCCAATTACAGATTATTCCTGTACACAAAGTTTAGTATTTGGCGCCTCCACGTGGATGCTGAAAAAGCGATTCACATAATAGCAAAAATGTATTGTGTGTTATAATGGAGATACTAAATTTTAAGATGATATAATTTCCACAGAAACATTTTTTATTATTATTATTAAAACTATTACTTCATAACAGTTTTAAATCTATTGCACTTTGAATTTACGTGTATGAGCACTACTCCAGATAGAAAGCATAAAAATGTCTTCTGCAACACAGAAGCTTGTATATTAGCTGAGCATTTGACAGGGGCTTTATTGGTAAGCACACATCCCATTATATACAGCAAGGAGAGCTTTCTACAAAGTTTGGTACCTCAATTTAATTTTAACCCTGAAGTAGCCGATCAAGATTTTCTAATTCACCAAAATACATGCAGGTGTATTCAAGCAGGATTAGAAGTAAACCGTGAGAGGCAGTAGTAGTAAACTACTAAGGTTCCTCCCCTTCTTCATCAGACGACTCCTCTTCCTGCTGACCCTTCTTCTGCAATTATCGAGAAGGGAAAGAAATAAGTGTAAAATCAGAAATACTGGCCACAGTAAAAATTCTATTTGTATTTGTAATATTTAAAGGAATGGTTCACCTAAAAATCAATCAAAACCGATTTAGAGAAATGTAGCATTACATCACTCGCTCACCAATGGATCCTCTGCAGTGAATGGGTGCCGTCAGAATGAGAGTCCAAACAGCTGATAAAAACATCACAATAATCCACAAGTGATCCACACCAGTCCATCAGATCTTGTGAAGTGAAAACACATCTTGTGAAGTGAAAAGCTTTGTGTTTGTAAGAAACAAATCCATCATTATGATGTTTTAACTTTAGACCATCGTTGATCTGTACATATTTGTTTCCTGATTTAGATGAGAGGTCTTTCTTTACTGGAGAAAGCAATTTTACGGATGGAGAACTTGTGGATTATTGATGTTTTTATCAGCTGTTTAGACTCTCATTCTGACGGCACCCATTCACTGCAGAGGATCTATTGGTGAGCAAGTGATGTAATGCTACATTTCTCTAAATCTGTTCCAGTGAAGAAAAACTCTTGTGCATCCTGGAAGGTCTGACTGGTGAGAACATTTTCAGCTAATTTTCTTTTTGGATGAACTATTCCTTTAAGTGACTTACTTGGGTTACTAAATACAGAACTACTGTATGTGTTAAAATATTTATAGTTTATATTTTAAAACAGGACTGACAACTGCATTCTGCTTTTTCTACAGATGTCTTTGTCTCTGTTGTTCGTATCCCTATCTCACTCACCAGCTTAAGAAAATCAATGAGTTTATAAGCATCTTCCCCTGTGGTCAGGTCCAGGAAGTCTCGTGGGATTCTGTAGGACAGACATGGGCTGGGCTGCACAGTGACTTCACTGGTGGTGTAACGGAATGCAGGTCCGTCCTAATAAAATTCAATATGCGTCTCATTAAAATAGCAGCACATTTGACTTTTAAAATACAGGTAGTGCAATGCATATGAGAAGGGTTTGAAGAAAAATGTGTTTCATTTTCAAGAACTACCTGCAGTGTTGTGTCATCTTGCGTTTGACTGGCTGTGAGATTTTTGCCAGATGTTAGCTCCTCCCACGTGAAAAGCAAAGAGTCTGTGACTTCACCAAACGGGTTCAAGTCAATCAACCACACACGCCCCTTTAGAAGACAAACTTGCAATTATTTTCATACTTATTAAAGATTCAATTCAAACAACAGGCTTGCATTGGAGATACATTTAGTATCATACATTGCTATACAGTAAATGACAAATTTAAACGTGAAATTTGCATTCATAAAAACTTACTGAGCTATCTCTGTAAACATCCAAGACAACTAAAAATAAAGAAAGAACATTGTTAATGCACATATGTACTTTTTAAAAGCAAGACAAATATTTTCTGCCTCTCCACACTGATACACTCACAGTCCTCATCTGGGAACTGGTATTGGATGTGATCTCCAAAGAACTGCAGTATGGAGGAGGAGATGCTGGCCTCTTGTTTGGCGACGTGCTGGTAATGTTGTGTGTAGTCTCTCTGACTGATCGCTAAAAAACAGACTTGATCTCAGTATTTTAGAAATTGTTTGAAATGTTATATTTCCATGGCATTACACACATAATACAATACATTCATTTATTCACATATCAGGTTAACAAATGCACAATTTTCATACCAATTACTTTATTTTCTTTCACAAAGCAGCGGAACTCCGCTCCTGGAATAAGCTCGCTCCATTTTCTCAACACCAACTGCACAAAATGAATCCCACAGAGTAACAACATATTATGTAATAATATTTATTTATTTGGGAGATATTTAAGGGTTATTCATCAGGTTTCATTATGACATAATAATATAGTATACACGCTATTGTTACAATTTTGGAATCTGTAAGAGTTTTTCATTTGATACGTTTTTTAAAGAAGTCTCTTATGCACTTTTGCATTTATTTGAAAAAATACAGCAAAACTGTAATATTGTGAAATATTATTACAATTTTAAATAACTCTTTTCTATTTATATACGTTTTAAAATGCAATTTGTTCCTGTGATGCAAATCAGTTATTACGTCAGTCTTCAGCATCACATGATCATTCAGAAATCGTTCTAATATGCTGATTTGCTGCTCAAGAAAAAAAATCTTAATGTTGAAAACAAAAATGTTAAATTTTTAGTGCATGCATTTTTTCAGGATTCTCTGATTAATTGAAAGTTCAAAAAAATAGCACTTGTTTTGTAATATATCATATTGTATTATATTATAGTTATATTGTCTTGAGTATGTACGAGTATGTTTAGCTGTTTTATTGTGATTCTGTACCTCATAGTTTATGGTTGGGTCTGGAGAATCATCACTACAATGGAGGAATCTGCCAAAGGAGGTACACAATTATTACTTCAACTTGAATTTCTTGAAGAAAACCCCCATCGCATAGGGCATGATGGGAACTGAGAATATCAGCATTTGTGCAGGATACTTACGGCTGTGTGAGGTCACGCGTGATGAAATCTGAACTTTTGAAAAGGAGGAAGATGTCGCTTAGACTCTGACACTGTAAGGAACTGTTCAGAGCAATCCAGTTAGCATCCTGAGAGGAACACAGAAAGATGAAGGATATTGTGAGTATTATATATTAATGTGAATGAATTGCGATTGGAAGTAAAATCTTCTCACCCGAGGGGCACTCCAGTTCAGCTTTGGGAAGACGCACCCACCTAGAACGTTTATTGCCTCTTGCACCGTTATGTTGAACTCTGGGAATTCTGGGGCCTGAAGAAGATTCACACAATTTATTACCTGCACAAGTGTATGACATCAGCTGTGCTTTGATTGGCTGAGAGAAAAGAGACTCACCGTAACTGCTGTTGTAGTTTCATCATCAGTCCACTGGAAACCAAAAGATTAGGAAAATAGTTGTTGTTTAAGATATATCTCAATGTATTTCACACAGCCACACACATACCTGAACGTCCTCCTCATCCGAGTCACTGTTATTGATCTGTGTTTGAGAATTGTTGTTCACACTATAAACAGAGACAATCAGATATTTATTCACTAACCAGGCAACAACAGAAAGAATTATAATTTAGTCAATACCAAACTTTTGCCCAAGTCTCACCTGCCAGAAACCACAAGTGTCCCGTCATCTAATAAATAATCAATTACATTTTGAGGTATAGGTAGAATCAAGCTGGTAAAAGAAAAAAATAACCATGCTTAATTACAACAGCACTGACATAACTATATTAATAGCACAGATAATTAAATATAAAAATCTAATATTTTAATCTCATAGTGCATAATGTTCCTACATTGTCCAGGTACATCTCAAAAAATTAGAATATGGTGAAAAAGTTCATTTTTTTCATGTAACTTATTTCAAAAACTGAAACTTTCATATATTTTAGAATCATTACATGTAAATTAAAACATTTTGATGATTAGACCTTACAGCTCATAAAAGTCAATAATCAGCATCTCAAAATATTTGAATATTTACATTTGAGTTTCAATAAATAACCATCCCTACAGTATAAATTCCGGCTATCTCTTGTTCTTTGAAACCACAATAATGGGGAAGGCTGCTGACTTGGCAGTGGTCCAGAAGACGATCACCGCCACAAAGAGGGTAAGTCACAGAGGGTCATTACTGAAAGGTGTGGCTGTTCACAGAGTGCTGTATTAAAGCATATTAAATGCAAAGTTGACTGGAAGGAAAAATTTGGGTAGGAAAAGGTGCACAAGCAACAGGGATGACCGCAAGCTTGAGAATACTGTCAAGCAAAGCTGATTCAAACACTTGGGAGAGCTTCACAAGGACTGGACTGAAGCTGGAGTCAGTGCATCAAGAGTCACCACGCTCAGACGTCTTCAGGAAAAGGTCTACCAAGCCGCTTCTGAACCAGAGACAACGTCAGAAGCGTCTTACCTGGGCTGTGGAGAAAAAGAACTGGACTGTTGCTCAGTGGTCCAAAGTCCTCTTTTCAGATAAAAGTAAATTTTGCATTTCATTTGGAAATCAAGGTCCCAGAGTCTGGAGGAAGAGTGGAGAGGCACAGAATCCATGTTGCTTGAAGTCCAGTGTGAAGTTTCCACAGTCGGTGATGATTTGGGCTGCCATGTCATCTGCTGGTGTTGGTCCACTGTGTTTTCTGAAGTCCACAGTCAACGCAGCCATCTACCAGGAAATTTTAGAGCACTTCATGCTTCCTTCTGCTGACAAGCTTTATGGAGATGCTGATTTCATTTTCCAGCAGGACTTGGCACCTGCCCACACTGCCAAAGGTACCAAAAGCTGGTTCAATGACCATGGTGTTACTGTGCTTGATTGGCTAGCAAACTAGCCTGACCTGAACCCCATAGAGAATCTATGGGGTATTGTCAAGAGGAAGATGAGAGACACCAGACCCAACAATGCAGATGAGCTGAAGGCCACTATCAAAGCAGCCTGGGCTTCCATTACACCTGAGCAGTGCCACAGGCTGATCACCTCCATGCCATGCCGCACTGATGCAGTAATTCATGCAAAAGGAGGCCCAACCAAGTATCGAGTGCATAGAAATGAACACTTTTCAGAAGCCTGACATTTCTGTTTAAAATATCCTTTTTTATTGATCTTATGTAATATTCAAATTTTCCGAGACACTGAATTTTGGGTTTTCATTATCTGTAAGCCATCATCAAAATTTCAAGAAATAAAGGCTTGAAATATTTCACTCTGTGTGTAATGAATCTATATAATATATGGATTTCTGAAATGAGTGACAAAAGATAGACATTTTTCGAGATATTCTATTTTTTTTAGATATATCTGTATATAATGTGCTATAACAAACCTATAATCTTTGAGTTTATATAGTAAGAAAAAATAAATAGTACAGTGATGTAATCGTATTTAATCTTCCAGTGCATCATTTTCCTATATCGTCCTATATATAATGTACAATAACAAAGCTTAAAATCTTTGAGTTTATATAAAAAGAAAAATGTATTTAGCCAAGTACAGTGATGTAATCATATTATAATGCCATTGCTAACGCACGATTTTGTGGACTTCCTGAGTTTTCCTGATCATTATATATTATCAGACTGTGCAGATATCTCTCTTACCTCTTAATAGTGTGCTTCTTGAATAAAGGATACCAAACAGAAAACTGACAGTTTACAACCTGCTCTTTCTTCATGCTGCCTAAAACTTACTCTGATAATCTGCGCAACCTCAAAAACATTCCGGCATGACGAAAGTACCAATAACTACAGTTCCGGTTTATAACCGTGCTTTGTTTTGAAATGAATCTGTATTTTAATACTTAAAGAGGAATTTTGAGTTCAATTATATTAGTTCTTATTGAATATTAGTGGTCAGGTTGACAATATAACGTATACAACGATAACTCGATCCACTGCACGAGGGGGGAACTGTTTTAGCGGCACACAAGTAGGCAGATGCTTACTGAACATGTGACTATTTGGAAGAAAACTAACTAAACTGGGTAGATCACTTGTGACTTTTTTTGACATACTTATTTCTCAGGTACGTTCTCCACTGATTGAAACGATCTCCCGTTACTTTTTATGTATTAACTAAAATGAAATAGACTGTGGTCATAATGAAAACATCATGCGCCCTGTTGCTTCATTTCTGTTGTATGTGCAGAATTACTGTAGCTGTTCCAGAGCTTAAACATCACTGATCGCCAGCACAACATGAGCTCTCCGAAGAAAGCGACTATTGAACCTCATGTCATCAAAGAGGAGGTAAAAATTTGCCTTAAAGTGATAGTTCACAAATACTGTCATCCTTTGCTCACCCTCATGTTGTTCCAAACCTGTGAGTTTCTTCCATAGTGCATTATTCCAGGAAGTGAATGATGCCTGAGACTGTCAAATTGCCATTGCATTACTTGCTTTTCACAGAGAAAATAAAATCATATGCAAAAGGGACAACATGAAGGTCCCCTGTCCCTTTGAAATAATCAATGAGATGTAATTCTCATGTGTTGTGCTTAACATACAAACTTATGTGTTGTAAACTTATGAATAATGTGTTTTTAGCTGATAACGAGTGGAAAATGGGTGAAGCTTGAGAAGACCACATATGTGGATCCATCTGGAAGCACCAGGTATTGATCTGTGACTATGTGAATGATGTGTGGCCTTTGACCTCTGGACTGAGTGGACATGATACCACTGATTGGAATGATCTTGTTTATTGTTGCTTTCTGTCAGTCAACCTAAAACATTGTTTGTGTGATTATTTGTGTAATGATCTGTATGCATATTTTTGTGAAATTTTGTCTCCTTAGAACATGGGAAACAGCAAAGAGAACAACCCGAGTTGCCAACAGTGCAGCCGATGGTGTGTACAGTCCCATGCACTCTTATTTAAATCAATTTATATGCCTTAATGCTCCAAAATTATTCATATGTTTGGATTCATCTGAAGGTGTAGCAATCATAGCCCTTCTGAAGAGGACTCTACATAAAGACTGTGTTGTAATGGTGAAGCAGTTTCGTCCACCCATGGGATGCAACACACTGGAGTTCCCTGCAGGTCTGATAATGATATATCATATAATAGCACAGCCCTGCATCTTGAAAAAATAAAATTGATTCATTTTATGATGCTGAGTTGAAAAAATCTATAAAATCTTTCATCGGGTACAGTTTTTCACCAAATAAGAATGACGATTTTTAAATCATTTATCAGCTATAATGCGCTTATAAGATAAAAGAAGTCAAATGTGTCAGTTTTAATGATCAAAATAATTTTTTTAAATGCATCATTTAAGTTACAATCTGCACAGGAGTGGAAATCAAGATAAAATAATGTCTTCAGAATCATTCATACATTTGATAATCAACTGAGAATTAAAGAAACCGTAATCTGGCTCCGAGGAAGATGGGAATCATATATTTGTGCCAGTTTTTCTGCTGATTAAGGGATAATATGAAACTACTTAAAATGCATCATATTTTGTGAGAAAGTGTGATGTGCTTGAGCAAAACAGACAGTATTTTTTGAATGAGCACCCCAAAATTTGTAAGAAACAATTAGCGTATATGATGCATGGTAGTGTAGTTGTTGATCATTCTCTGTGCATGAATATTTCAGGTCTGATTGATGACAATGAAACTGTTGAAACTGCTGCTTTGAGAGAACTAAAGGAGGAAACTGGTTACAAAGGGGAGGTAGTGGGCGTCACTCCAGGTACAGCTGCTGTAATGTGTGTGGATACCTGACAAAATGTATATAAATTTGAATATTTGAATGTCTCACTCCCATGTCTTTTAGTCACATGTTTAGACCCGGGCTTGTCTAACTGCACCACACAGATGTTGATGGTACATATCAATGGAGATGACAGTGAAAATATAAACCCCACTCAGCAGCTGGGTGAGTGAAGAAGCATCAGGAAGCACTTTATTACTATTTTAACACAGAATAAGTTATACATCCATGTTGTGTTTTAAATTAATTCTAAGCAAATCTTTCCTTTTCTTTTTTTCCATTGTGCATGTCTAGGTGATGGAGGTATGTATATGCCCCCCTCCCCCCCAAAAAAGTATATTTGAATAAAAAGTATTCCCCTAAAAGTATATTAATGTTTATATTTTAGAATTTGTGGAGGTTATTCTTCTACCTCTGGATGAATTTCAGCAAAAAATTGATGGTGGGTGATCTTTTTGCAGAATTTTATTTAGTATGATTTTTATTCAATATGTTAGGTTTTGCTTTGATGTAATAAACTGTCATTGTTCCTCTTTGTTATATTTATAGAGCTGCTGCAAAAAGAGAAAATAGTGGTTGACTCCAAGGTGTATATTTATGCTATGGGGATGTCGCAGGCCTTCTTTAAACCCAGAGAGTTGCCTGTGCTGAAGCAGTGAGATGCACAAATCTCTCACCTGGAGTACACTAAAGACAGACTGTCATGAGTTCAGCAGAGTGATGACATTTACCAATACTTGACCATTAGTGTTTTACAACGGTTGCCTGAACATTCCTAATAAACTAACAGTACTTAATTAAGAGGTACTCAGTGTTTCCACAGTTTTACAATTCATTATTAAATATATGAATATATTGGAACTCGCCAAACTAAAAGAGTATGTCCTGTCTGCTGTTGGCCTGTAATAATAAAATAATAAAACTATATTTATAGGTCAAACAGTAAGTGTCACAAAAAGACTCTCTCGATAGGAAAGGTACTTTGTATTATGATCAGAACTTGGAATTAATCTTGTAAAACTGACTCAAAAGGGTATTTTTGACATATGGTCAGTAGTAGATTACATATTGGGCATCCAATTGTCTACAGGACTGGAATATGCAAGTAATTCTAAACCTTTACAGTTTATGCTGGAGGATGCATATGCAATGCTGTGTAACTTGAAAATTGTATTCATTTTTATCTAATAAATTTGACAGTTTAAATTTTTGCATTTGTTTGTGGTTCTAACTTGTTATTGTTCCTATATATCTGTATATGTGCACATATTTAGCAAGAGTGTAATCCAAATAAACACAACTCTAGATTTCTTGAGTTTATTTGTCGAATGCACATCTTACAACTGGTATATTTCTATACATTTATAATTTACATTTAATGTAATGAATAAAGAAATCAATTCAATATAGTTATGTAAATTATACACGTTTAAACAATTATACATATTTGATGTATTTATGTTTGTTTACTTTATAGTAACTAATAATTTGATTTAAAATTAAGCAAAATCGAAATAAAAATTAACCTTTGAATCTTTTATCAAGAACACACCTCAGGAACAAACTATATTTTTGACTGGAACAAATTAAGCGTGTATTAAATGGTTCTTGCGATAGAAAATGTAATAAAGAGTGAACGATTTTTTGTAATATATTTTTTTATTTATTTATTTAATTATTTTTGTACAACTCTACAAACTATCCCTGCGTCCCAATGTGCCCTAAATAGTATTGAAATGTACTAATATGCACACTGGGACGCAGGCTAGCTTTTTCTAGAATGTTACTATTTTGTTATGGACAGGCACGAAGTTCGCCCGGGAAAATGACGTAGTTCTGGGGTCCTGAATATGAAACATTTTTCGCGCCAAAATTGAAACAGCAGCCTGTGCGTCTGATCCAGCACAGAGATATTGAATCGCGTTCATTTAAAAACAAAGCGAATAAAAGTGATCGAAATCAAAATGACAGGTAAGCTCAGAAGCACATCAGTACAAATGCTAGGCTAGTTTATTACTCTACTTAAGTTAGTTGAGAAATGTAAGTGAAGCAAGAGTTTAAATCTAGCTAAATATAATGTCTGATTTTGCCATATCCCTAAATGGTACATAAGTGTAATAAGTTTAATATATTGCTAAGTTTGTCTAGTTCTGATTTCATTGTCCACAAGTTCTTTAGTATGCTGTTTTTGCTTATTTGCCATACTAACACTAAAAACTATGTTTCTGTACATTATCTGATCTTATATTTTTAATGTTGTGTAAGTGTGACAGTCAACATTATACTGACATATTTAATCAATGTGTATTATACTGTTCTGTATATGGTATATTATATGTGATCCTTACTAAATGTTGTTGTATATTTGCTGAAAGTGAAGTATATTATACTGTAATAGTATATATCTATATATGATATGCTGTGTAGATTTTTGTAATATTTAGTGATACTGTAATTCGCTTAAATCTGCGTTCATGTGTCTGACATCAGAGGAGGAGAATCTGGACATGTTGCTGTCTTTATTTGCGGAGAGTGAGAGCCAGGAACAGGAGACTCCCGCTGGAGAGGGCAGTGACAATCTAGACGACCTCTTCGATGAGGATGATGACGGTGATCCCTATATTGAGCCAGAGGAGGAAGAGCAAGAAGACGTGGCACCTGGGAAATCCAGCTCGGCTGAAGGGGACAGTGACTTGAATAAGTCAAAAGAAGATATAGAGGGTAAAGCTTTGTAGTTATTCTGGGCTATATGTGCATATGTTGCATATATGTGACCCTGGAGCACAAAACCAGGTATATTTAGCGATAGCTAGGTGTGGGTCAAAATGATCCATTTTTCTTTTATGCCAAAAATCATTAGGATATTAAGTAAAGATCATGTTCCATTAAGATATTTTGTAAATTTCTTACCATAAATATCAAAACTTCATTTTTGATTAGTAATATGCCTTGCTAAGAACTTGATTTGGACGACTTTAAAGGCGATTTTCACAATTGTTTTTTTTTTTTTTGCACCCTCAGATTCCAGATTTTCAAATAGTTGTATCTCGGCCAAGTATGGTGCGATCCTAACAAACCATACATCAATGGAAAGCTTATTTAGTCATCTCAGTTTCGAAAAATTGACACTTAAGACTGGTTTTGTGTTCCAGGGTCACATATATGTGCAGCCAGGTTATGCATGTATTGTTGTGTGCTGATCATGAGTGTGTTCGTCTTCCAGCTGAGCTGAAATTAATGCAGCAGAAGATGCAAAAACTACAGCAGAAGCTGGAGGCCTCAAAGAAAACCACACAGCCTGAAAACAAACCCTCCGTCCAGAGACAAAGAAGCACTAAATCCTTAACATCACCTCTGGGGGTTTCAAAAACTCCCACACCAACACGACGGGACAGCAATGGCTCTCCTCCATCAGATGTCACAGCAAAGCTGAAAAACAAGCAGAGGACAGCCCACCAACCCAAAGCAGGTGAATGCTGGAGTGATTCTTTTTGCTTTCAAAAATAGAAATGTTTGAAATATATGAAAATCATATGAACTTGTAATAAAACTTTTTTTTTTGTAAACAAGCCGTCTCAGAAAAGCAGACTCCTATTGGCCAGAGTATGAAGAACTGCCAGTCTCAGCCAATAAGAGACATTGCAAAAGTAAACAGCACTTTAAAGTCACCGCCCCCTCTCAAGACTCCTCCCACTCTGCGTCAGGCCACGCCTCGTTCATCTGTCAGTCAAGAGGTTGCTGTGGAGAAGTTCTCAGGCCTTAGACTTAGGTCAGTGGGCTTGTTGAAATGATTAATATTCCTCTAATTGCTTTAATTATATGGAAAATAAATAATTTTACTTTTGAAGTTCAGTTATTCTAATATGCTGATTTCTCATTAACGATATTGAAAACTGTTTTTGCTGCTTAAAACTTTCATGGGGGCAGTGATACACTACCATTCTCATGTTTTTGGGTAAAAAAAAAATAAAAATGACAACTTTATTTTTCAAAGATGCATTAAATTGATCAAAAGTGACTAAAGATATTTGTAATGTTTCAAAACATTTCTATTTCAAATGAAAGCTTTTTGAACTTTCTGTTCAAAGTATTCTGAAAACTATCACGTTTACATAATAAGTTTTAAATGATAATAGCAAGTATTGTACTTAATAATTGAACTGCAAATCAGCATATTAGAATAATTTCTGAAGGATCACGTGACAATGGAGACTGGCGTAACGATGCTGAAAATTCAGATTTGACATCACAGAATGAATTATTTTCAAATATTTGTAATTGCACAATATTACGTTTTTTACTGTATTTTTCATCAAATAAATGCAGGCATGGTGAGCATAAGAGACTTCTTTCAAAAACATTAAAAAAAAAAAAATCATAATTATTCCATATGTTTGACCAGTAGTGTAAATATGTATTTGAGATTTATTTCTCTTACTATTAAAAAAAACAAACACAATGTGTTATATTTCCCTGTAGGAATCCACTTCTGTCTTCCATAGACATTGAGCAAAAAATGGCCAGCCGCAGACTGATCAAGCTCTCTCAGTTGCCTGATCGACTGGCCAGGGACAATTTAGAGGACAGTGACTGGGTCACTTTTGCAGTGGTGATAAATAAAATCACCCCACAGAGCAAAAACAATGTAAGGGACCTTCATTTCTGAGATTTGATATTCTGTATGTTAAATATTGTATATTCGTCTACATGCTTGCTTTTTTTTTTTTTTTGTAGGGGAAAACCTTCAGCATCTGGAAGCTGAATGATCTTCATAATCTGGAAGTGAATGTGTCTCTCTTCCTGTTCGGGTCTGTTCACACAGATCTGTGGAAGACTGACACTGGGACAGTGATTGGCATCCTCAATCCCAACCCAATGAAGAACAAGGATGGTTCCAATGAGGTTTGTCTCATAAAACCTCTATATCAAATGTTTTATCTTTTAAAAACAATAAGAATTCAAAATTGACTATTTGCATCCTTAATAATTGATTGAGTGCAGCTAAAATAATTTAATGTTACAGTAATGTTAACTTGATTTATTTTTAAAAACATTACATCAGAATTAACCCTTTTTACTTTTGTTTAATTCCTGATCTAATTGTGAAACATTCAGCTGTGCAACTTATTCCATTGTTCATTAAAATATAATCACTTTTTCTCCACCTCCTTTTCGGCTCATGTCAGCAAGTCTTATTTAATGTATTACCTCTCCAACAAAGTGTCATTTCCTTATACGGTAATATAAAGCAAGAATACTACTGTTGTTATCGCAAATTACTACAAATCATTTTTGATATTTAAAATAAAATATAAATATTTAATATACAATTTATTTTATATTAATATTAATCCTATTTAATATACAATATTATTATATAATATTTTTTGAATAAATAAAAAGTAGACATACTAAAACGACTGCAATTAAAATAAATTCTATAAAGCTAAATATAAATATCCTTAAACTAATTTAAATTGAAAAAAAAGCATGAGACAAAATTACTAAATTTAAATTAAAAATATAAAATTAAAAGGTCATTCCAAATGTTAATAAACACGATTATAAAATATAAATAATATTAAAGTAACAGTATATAAATACAAAAAATATTGCACATAACCCCTTTTTAAATCCAAATGATAGTAAAAAGAAGTAAAACAGGTTGAGAACAACATTACATGTTCATGTTAATGACAGTAATGTGGTATATGTTTGTTTTCTCCAGCTCTGCCTGACAGTGGATCACCCACAGAAGATCCTTATATTGGGAGAAGCCATGGACTTTGGCACTTGCAAGGCTAAAAAGAAGAACGGAGACTCTTGCACTCAGCTAGTCAACTTGGTGCGTCTCCAAACATCATGCTTTACTGCAGTAATTCACAATCAGCCAATTCATTAGTATTGTTTGCTTTAACAGTATGAATGCCAGTACTGCCAGTACCACGTTAAAGCCCACTACAAGAAAATGAGCTCGAAGAGATCTGAGCTTCAGTCCAGCTTCACAGGCTCCGCCCCTGGCAAAGGAAGGGGGCGGGGCAGTTTGAGGGAGCGCCTGTGCCAGTCTAATTTCCACTATGGGGGCATGTCCTCGCTCGCCTGTGCGCCCTCAATGTGAGTTCACTTACTCTTTTTTTTTTTTTTTTTATGACTGTCGCCTCCCTTTAAATCCACCTAAACCCTAAAATTATTGCATGAATCTTTTATTTCGACAGGTCTGCCCCACAGCCAATGAAACAACCCACTATACAGTCTGTTTTGGCTTCCATCCCAACTAAGAAACTTGGTAAACTTTAGTATTTTTTTTTTATTTTTTTTTTCAAATGCTAATTTTATGCTGGTGTTCATGTTGTCTAATCAAGTCTTCATGTAGTTCTCAATTCAGATAAGGTGTCAGGCTGTTCAGATGACTTCAAAGGCCTGATGTCTATGCCGACGCCTGGAGCACTTAATATTAAGAAACACTTAGGACAAGCCAAGAATACAGGTAATTAAAGGGATAATTTACTCACCCTTATGTTGTTCCAAACCTGTAAGATAACTTCAAATCTCATTTACACTTGTGCATATTCAAGCTATAGTCCATCACGCTAGATTTGACATCAAACACTATCGGTTTTCATGCGTTTTATGTCATTTGAGTGCTACTGGTTGCACTTCTATTAACTGTGATTGTTCTCTGATGCTGCAGTACTTTTTTGGGCCAGCAGATGTCTGCCGAATGCCACCCCACAATTGTCATGCAAAGAAATAAACCAAAAGCAAGCGCATTTATGTCACTGGAATGTAAGCAGGGTTTCTTTGGGTCTTAAAGTTATACAAATTAAGGCCTTAAAAGGTACTAAATCAGAGCAGAAAGTCTTGCATTTGTGAAGTCATCATGGCATTAAAAATTAGATTTTTCAGAAAGCAAAGCAAGACTTCTTATTTTGTCATTTTGCTTCTCAAATTTTTTTATTTTGATTTACATATCTTTAGACATTTCCACTGGAAAACATGGCAGTACTTTCCTGCATGAACTCTCCCTTGAAATTTACCTTCATAAAACCCAGAATCCCCGTGTATGGCCTCAGTGCATACTAATAACCATGCAAATTTAATCTCCAACTTGCCTTTATTTAATTTAGCTGTTGCAGGATCTTCCGTTCAGTCTGCATCTGCGTCTGACCTTCTCAAGCAGCAGAAAGAACAGCAGCAGCAGAGAATGTTGGCTCGAAAGAAGAGGGCGGAGGAGATTCAGAAGAGGTGAGAGGCGTTTGTTCTAATTCATGTTGCTTTAACTACTGATTGTATTTGTTTTGCATTACATTTGGAAGCTGATACATTGTTTAGTGTTTCAGTATTGAGTTTTTAGGGTGATTTATAGGCTCTAAATTCTGTAAACTGCAAATCCTTTGTGCTTATGATCAAGACCTTTAACCTGTCCCTATAGTATATGTACTATAAATATGAGCTCTTCTCTACCCAGGGTGCTCCAGAGTAGTACTCCCTCCCAGCTGAATGTAAGCAGGGGTCCCTTGCTCTCCCCAAAAGCTGCCTCGGAGGTTCCGAAGGGGTCACCTGGCCTCACGTCCCGTCTCTCAGGCCCTCCTGTGCCCACCCTGGGCCGTGGCTTTTCAGAAGGAGAGGACATCCTCCTTGATCTGTCTCCACCTTCATCAAAGGGCCTCTCAGCTGCTAAGGTACTGTTTCAGGAAAGTGCCCCATCATTTGTTAAAGAATATTTTCAATTCCGGGACATTTTGTTATAGTGTATCTTTTTTTTTTTTTTTTTTTTTTTTACTGGAATTTTATGTAAGTAAAAATGTTATTAATAAAGAGTAAAAACATTTTATTAACTTCAAACTATTTACTAAATTAAATACAACTTTAAATAGTTTTAAATTAATTAACTTTTTTTTTTTACTGTCTTATATTTAAAAAATATATATAAAATTAATTAATTTTCATTTATTTATATATATATATATATATATATATATATTATATTTAAACTAAATATTTTTACATTTCTTATTTTGTATCAAAAATTACAATAAGAATGAACTATGCTGCAATGCATCTTTTAATTGTCTCTTAAATGCAAAAGCTGTCAGTATAGTTAGTTTTTTTTATACTTTATTATAATTTTCCATGGACCCCCAGCAATACCTTGCAGCCCCCCTCTGGGTCCCTATTTGAAAACCCTTTATCTAATTGATGCTTTCAGGAAGAATTGTAGCACAAACATTAAATTTGTTCATAATATTGTTTGTAATATTGTTTATTGCTTAGTTGGCAGCAGTGAGGAAACTCCATGCTAAAGGCTCAGTCATTGTTAAAGACGACCCGAATGCTGTAAAACGCAAGCGAGCCAACAGCGATAACATTGCAGATCGAGTGGAGCACAATCTCTCCACACCTAAAGGTACAGACATATCCGTTATATGATTGACTGTTTGCTTGTTTGTTTTTCTCTGTGGCACTTATTCTGCTGAAAACCCATCTGCAGTATCAGATGAAAATTCAACTGGTGAGAAGGAGGAGCCAGCTCAGAAAAAGAGGCGGGAACAGCTAGAGTACATCCAATCGGAGGAGTTTCAGCACATCCTCAATGCCAAGTCCTCAAACTCGTGGATGATGGGAGAGGTGTGTATTTTGGCTGAACATCAGTGCATGTGTGTTTTGATACGAATGTCAGTGCTTTTATATATGATGATGTTACAGTGGGTGGGCGGAGCTTGCGGTTGTTTTGAAAGTGTTCGGCGTGATCTGTCCAGATGGCTTTATTTGATTTGGATTCTGTAGTGTTTGTTTTGCCACATGCGATATGAAATGATGGAAGTCATGTCCCGTTGGAGTGTTCTTGCATGTTTGACAAAGTATCTTGTGTCTAGATTGAGGAGCAGGCCATGCAGGAGTATTTTGAGCCGCTGGTGCAAAAAGAGAAGATGGAGGAGAAGATGAAGAACATCAGGGAGATGAAGTGCCGGGCCGTCACCTGCAAAACCGTAAGTCAACAAACTTGCAACTAAAGAGACTCAGCATCTGTCCTTTATGCAGAGTAATCCAGTTTTTCCGGTGCAAAACAGGGGGCAGAAAAAGCACTGGATGCATTTTGAATTTCATTCCCTACAGTGTGTCTCATTCAGGTCCTCATGAAAACTGTTCTCCTGCTTCATTAGTAGCTAATCAGTATTTATTCACAGCAAGTCATAATGACAAACCAATTTTGACCACAATTTGTGACGACATCCCTCAATAAATGTTGTTCAAGAGGAATGGAAGGCAAACATACCTCTCTAAAATGCTAATTAGACAATTATATGGTTTCGGACTGATTACACCTGTAAATCGCGGCCTGTTTATGCGGTTTAGTTCATGAGCACCTCTCGCCCACAGTGTAAATACACCCACTTTAAACCGGCGGACCGCTGTGTGGAAGAGAAACACGACTACCACTGGCATGACGCCGTCAAACGCTTCTTCAAATGCCCCTGCGGTCAGAGAAAGATCTGCCTGGCACGGATGCCACATGGAGCCTGCAGGTGAGGGGGCGCCTTTGTTGTTTATGGGTTACATTTTATAAAAGATGTTTGATAACATACTGATATTTTGATATTTAACTGTCAGATTAATATTTGTTATTGCATGTTGTAATAACATAAATTTCACTTTGCATTTTAGCCATTGTGGACTTTTTAAGTGGGAGAGAGATGGCATGTTAAAGGTACAGTTTAAATTTTTTACTGTTTTTGTTGTTTTACTTATTCTGTTATTTTATTGTGGCTCCTTGATTCTGATTACTTGACACAATCTACAACTGAATTGGTTCCAAAACTCCAAAAAAAAGTGTTAAGTGTGGTTGTAGTACTTTATTATTTGAGTTGGCCTTTATTTTAGTTTTCTTTTTTTAGTTTAATTTTGTGCTTTTGTCAGTTGTTTAAATATCTTTTAGTTTATTTTTATTTCAGTTTTAGCCGGAGTAGTTTTAGTTTTTTTAGTCTTATTTCCATCTTTTTAGAGCTGCTTTACAGTAGAATTGTTTGCATCACTGAATCATTATTTTCTTGTTTATCCCTGTAAAGTTCCTTTGAAACAATCTTTATTATATAAAGCGCTTTATAAATAAAGGTGACTTAACTTGATTTTGTTGCACTTAAGGCAGTGTTTCTAATTTTCAAGTTTTTCATCATTTTTTGTATTTTTTATTTGAGTTCCAGGTTTGTTGAACATGACCAAGTTGAATATCACTTTGCCGCATTCTGTCCGAATTGTTACGTAGTTTTATCTGTGTATGTGTGTATGTATGCGTGTGTGTATATATATATATATATATATATATATATATATATATATATATATATATATATATATTCTGTCATCAGTTATTCTATAATTTCTTTACTATATTTGGAATGTATTTATTACAATTTAGATGATTTCAGTGGCATAATTATACGAGCATGTATTAGTAACTCACTCCAGTTTTGACCTCTCTTTCATTTTTTACAGGAGAAAAAGGGACCCAAAATAGGAGGGGAGCTACTGTTGCCACGCGGAGAGGAACAGCCCAAATTCCTCAACAGTTTAAAGTAGAGTCAGCTGTCCCGTGTGCGGCCTGAGCTCAGTTTCACTCAGAAGAGGAGGCTTCTGTCTTCAGAAGGGGCATCAGCGTTACATTTGTGTTGGGCAGTGTTAAATCTGATTTTAGTAACTTAATGTTTGTCTGTTGTCTATATATGTTGTTTTAAGATAAACTATTAAGCCTTTTTAAATGTAAATATTCTTGTACTGTTATTATTTTAATTGTGGACTTTTATATCAACCATGTCAAGCACACCTGAATTAAACAATACTGAGGGAACTTGCCATGTTTTATAGACTTTCTGTGAATGTTCTCATATTGATTTGACTGCAGGGACTGGCACACATGCTAAATCTTGTCCGTCTCGCAGCACGCAGTGATATTTTAAACTTTATTACCCCTGTGTGCTCTTCTTTAAGCATTAGGAGTGGCAGGATGTCGTTCTCCTGTCAGTCAGGTGCGTGTGAGATTCGGTTAGCGGCACCGAGGCTCAGGAAGGTCGATAAATCTTTCTTTCCACTTGTTTCTTTCTCCCTCATTTTCCCATCTGCCTAAGCTCTCAGCACAGGAATAATCACTCTGCTGCCAGCAAATACTGCCTTGGAAGTTTTATCCCGTCTGTAGGCGCGCAAACCTGGGCTTTTCTACTATATATACACCGTATGAGTTTACAAGATGAGGCAAAAGTCATGTCTTTTGCATTTTCTCTTTTATTGGCTTTCTCTTTTCCCTTTTTTATAATTCTGGTGGGTATGTTTTATATCGAATCCTCACTAATGTGGAAAATCAAAGAAGCTTTACTCACACAAGAGTACAGATTGAAAGTTATTAAAAAGGGAGGTCAGATGACAGCTGAATGTAATTACTGAAGAAGGAAATAAGGAGTTGCACTTGTAAAGCAGCTTATAATCACAAACTAATCATGAATGTTTTGATAAACAGTCCAATAATAGAGTAAAGTAAGCAATTAGAAGAGGGGGGGGGGGGTCACATTCCAAACACACAAACCCTTTTATTATACATGTATTAGAAGCTTTAAATCTATAAGTGCTTAAATGTTTTGAATAATTCTATTATGTCATGAAAGTATCCCTCAAACGACGGTTATCCACTTTCTGAGGCATTGCATGTGCTCATATGTGCTCAGACATACTGGCGGTGGTGAGGGTATCGTGGGTATTGCCCATCATAGTGGAATTCTCTCCACTGCTCGTTCTTCTCTCTGGTCCTCTCGTACTGCTCTGTTGATACAAAGACAGACAGCAGCTGGCAGTGGATCAATTTCTCAAAGATTTTTGTATCTTACATGACAAAAAGTAACCATTTTTTAAAGGAACAGCTCACTCAAAAATGC
The DNA here is from genome assembly GCF_936440315.1 of Barbus barbus. Taxonomy (NCBI): domain Eukaryota; kingdom Metazoa; phylum Chordata; class Actinopteri; order Cypriniformes; family Cyprinidae; genus Barbus; species Barbus barbus. Next base: position 22,220,159 of record NC_136717.1, read on the forward strand.
TGAAAATTCACTCTCAATCAGGCCATTCAATATGTAGATGAGTTTGTTTCTTTATCAGAACAGATTTGGAGAAATTTTTCATTACATCACTTGCTCACCAATGGATCCTCTGCAGTGAATGGGTGCCGTCAGAATTAGAGTCCAAACAGCTGATGAAAACATCACAGTAATCCACACAACTCCGGTCCGACAGTTAACATCTTGTGAAAGAAAGCTGTATGTTTGTAAGAAACAAATCCTTCATTAAGACTTAAGTTTTTAACTTCAAACTGATGCTTCTGGCTGAAATATGAATCCATAACATTACTTTGTCCAATGAAAAAGCCATCTTGTTTAGATCAGGAGAGAAATATGCACAGCTAAAGCAGTCCGAAACATTTCTAAACGAATATGTTGGTGGATTTTGATGTGAGAGGACAACAAGGGATGGACATTTTCACTTAAGAACACATTAAAAACCCGTTAAAATTGGATTGTTTCTTACAAACTGGCAGCTTTTAGTTTCACAAGACATTAACTGATGGACTGTACGTCATGTGGATTTGTATTGTGATGTTTTTATCAGCTGTTTGGACTCTCCTTCTGACGGCACCCATTCACTGCAGAGGATCCATATGTGTGCAAGTGATGTAATGCTAAATTTCTCCAAATCTGATCTACATCTTGGATGGCCCGAGGGAGAGCAAATTTTCAGTTTTGGGTGAACTATTCTTTTTACGTCTAAAATAAATGTACACTTGTTTCCTCCAATTATGATTATTATCAAAAAGGAATTCTGTGCTCAGAATTCTAATTTTCAAATTTAAAGTCAAACTGCTGAACCACGTTTTGTTTACCTCCAAATCAGGTAAGCACACTGCTCCGGGTGTGTGTTCACGGTGTGTGTGTGTTCACTGCTGTGTGTGTGCACGTTGGATGGGTTAAATGCAGAGCACGAATTCCGAGTATGGGTCACTATACTTGGCTGTATGTCACTTCACTTCAATTGTCACCAGTCTAGTGTACTGGATCATAATGCTGTCTGAGAGGCTCAGAGGCACTACTGTCATCAGCCTCTTATTAGTCCAGCAGTCCTGTCTGTGAACTCTATCCTGTAGAGGCTTTGAGCAGCATGTCTCTTTTCTAGAAGCCAAGATAATCAAACAGGCAGATCAGTCTCACCATCACGCTCCTCCTCTAAATAGTTCTCGTATTCGTTGTTTTGTTCCTCTAAGTGCTCTCTCCTTCGTTCGTTTGCAGCCATCTTCACCCTCTGCTCCGCTAAAAGTTAGTGAAAAACAGCATAGAATTTAGCATACAGTGAAAATATTAAAAGTCTTCTCTAATCCTCACCAATGCTGTAAAAATACTGAAATATTACAATTAAAAATAAGCGTTATTCCTGTGATGCAAAGCTGAATTTTCAGCATCATTACTCCAGTCTTTAGTGTCACACGATCCTTCAGATATCATTCTAATATGCTGATTAAGAGACATTTGTTATTATTATCAGTGTTAAACAGTTGTGCTGCTTAACATTTTGTGCTTTAACTCCAACCTGCAGTGTCTGCTCCTGCACCATCGCACACACACACACACACACACACACACTGCTGACAATTTAAAATACACTTCAGTAAAACTTTTCCATGGTTTCATTACTGCAGTCGTAGGCTGGCAGGGTAAAGGACGGCCTGATGCAGTGTCCTTGTGTGTGTGTCTGTAGGAGGAAGATCACTGCTCCATATTGTCCTGTTGGACCTTCTAGCCCAATGTTTTTGACTCCAAGCCTCCCACTGTCCAAGATAATATTCAAACATTTTTCCTCTGGATTTTTTTTACTTGGTGAATACATTCAAATAATTGTTAATGGATAATTTTGTGACCTATAGACAAAAAAATAAAAAATTAAAAAAGGTAATTGTGACACTTTATCTCACAATTCTGATATTTGTCTCAAATTTGAGCTTATATAAATTCTGAGGAAAAAATCTCATAATTGGGATATGAACTCAGAACAGCGAGATGTAAGAATAAGAATTTTTTTTCTTAATTTTGAGGAATGGAAAAAAAAGTCAAAATTGTGAGAGAGAAACTCACTATTGTGAGAATTTAGAATTGTGGGAAAAGGTCATAACCTTTTTTAAAGTTTTATTCCATGGCAGAAAGAAATTGTGAGATGTAAACACTAAGTTGAGAAGAAAAGTCAGAACTCTGAGGTATAAACTCAGAATTGCTATGAAAAGAATCAGAATTCTGAATTTGTATTTATTAATTTTGACCTTTTTCTCTTAGAATTGAGAGAAAAAAGTAATAGATGAAAACTCACAATTACCTTTTTTATATTTTTGGCCCATGGCAGAAATAACCTTCCATAACACTATATATTCTTCAAAAAATAAATAAAAATGTTGAGTGGGCTTAAGAAATATAATGTAGGTTTACATGATGTACATCTAGCATTATATGTATTTTTTTAGCCTTTTTTTTTTCAGTTGACGTCTGTTCAAATTTGCATATTGTGTTAGGGTCGAATTCCTAATGGCTTTTTTATCTGCATATTTAATTACAGTAAGCAGACCTGGGTAAGGACTGGAGGCTATAAACACTGTAAATTGTTAATTTTAGTAATAAATATTGCTTGTACAGTTCTGTTTTTTTTTTTTTTATTGAAATAACCATCATACACTGAAAAAAATAGTTTTTTTTTTTTGTAAAATGTACTCAAATGTTTTATTACTTCACAGAATCTAGTGTTCCTTCTAGTTAATTTGCTAACACTTCTAATATCTGAGAGAATGATGTTAAAGAAGGCTGTTAACTCATTTATTCACATCTGTATCCTATTGCGGTGTGCATTACCATAAATTAAAAGTGAATACAATTTAATGGGAGATTACTTAAATTTGACTTTAAGCCCTTTAATTGTTAAATTACATATTAGAAATGTAATTGTTTCTTTGTTTTGATTAAACCTACAAAGGTAATGAGAAAAGCAGAACTGAAATGGAAAAAAAGGACAGTTTTACTGCACTCACCATAGTCCTCTTCATAAGATCTTGGGGATCTGCGACTGCGGCGTTTGAAGAAATTCGAGGCGTCAGATGCTGGCATGAAAACTCGTTTAGATGCTCCTGCTAAAGCAATGGAACAAGAGAAGAGAGTGTGTGTGGGAGTTGGATTTGGAGTGTGTGCGTGTGTGTGTGTTGAACTCACCTTGAGCTTTACTGTCTTTTACATCTTTAACAGCTGCACTTTCAACCCCAGCCAACACTAAAGGGAAAGAGAGTTTTCTTTTCACTGTTTTTGAAATGAAAGTTAGCATGAATACAAAAAAAAAATACCATGATATTACCAGTTTTTTAGACATGGTATCATAATTGTACCTACCTACTGTATAGTACATTTTGGACGTGTCCTAAAATACCATGGTATATGAGTGTGGTAATCATTTAGTTCCCTGGTATCTTAAATCACACAATACACTTTTATAATGGTAAGTAGAATTGTGCAGAAACTTTTTGAAGACTTTCTTTTTTAATCTATATTTACAGCATAAAATTCATTAAAAACATCTAAATGAGTTCTCATGGTCTTCTACTGTTGGGTTTAAAAAATTAAAAAAATTAATGGGGGAAATGTCTCCCCAAAGTATTGATTGGTAATAGTTACTCACCAATTAGAATGAGGACGGTGGGCAGCAGTGTGAGCAGGACAGTATGAGTCCCAGCCATCCTTCAGAAGATGTGTCTTGTGCAGGTACCAGAACCACAGCAGAAAGTCCTGAGACCTGAGAGAGAGAGAAAGTGTGTGTGTGTGTGTGTGTGTGTGTGTGTGAGACAGAGAGAGAGAGAAGAGGAAAGGAAAGGAGGGGGAGCTGGAATTTCACTGGCCCAGGGGAACGCAGGAGGGGCGAGAGAGGGAGACACGGACCCCAGCGCACACCCACTGATCAGACTGTCTATGTGTACAACAGCTTCTATCATCACTCAATGTTACTGTCCAAACTTTTCTATCTGGCAGGTTTACAGATTAGCATCAGGTTTCCATTCCAATGAAACAAATGAACAGCAGATCAAGTGTGTGATGGATTTCTCAAGCAGCTACTCATTATGATTAATTAAATATCAGCACTTTCACCTGTCAGCAAATAATACCCTGTGCATTCCCAGGGATCCATGTCTATCTACAGTGGGAAAAAAATTATTTGATCCCCTGCTGATTTTGTACGTTTGCCCACTGACAAAGAAATGATCAGTCTATAATTTTAATGGTAGATTTATTTAAACAGTGAGAGAGCGAATAACAACAAACAAATCCAGAAAAACGCATTTCAAAAAAGTTATAAATTGATTTGCATTTTAATGACTCATAAGTATTTTGCAAAACATGACTTAGTACTTGGTGGCAAAACCATTGTTGGCAATCACAGAGGTCAGATGTCTCTTGTAGTTGGCCACCAGGGATTTTGTCCCATTCCTCTTTGCAGATCCTCTCCGGGTCATTAAGGGTTCAAGGCAACTCGAACCTTCAGCTCCCGTCACAGATTTTCTATGGGATTAAGGTCTGGAGACTGGCTAGGCTACTCCAGGACCTTAATACGCTTCTTCTTGAGCCACTTCTTTGTTGCCTTGGGTCATTGTCATGCTGGAAAACCCATCCACGACCCATTTTCAGTGCCCTGGTACATAGCTCTGTCCATCGTCCCTTTGATGCAGTGCAGTTGTCCTGTCCCCTTAGCAGAAAAACACCCCCAAAGCATAATGTTTCCTCCTCCATGTTTGAAGGTGGGGATGGTGTTCTTGGGGTCATAGGCAGCATTCCTCCTCCTCCAAACACGGCGAGTTGAGTTGATGCCAAAGAGCTCAATGTTGGTCTCATCTGACCTCAACACTTTCACCCAGTTCTCCTCTGAATCACTGGCAAACTTCAGACGGGACTGTATATGTGCTTTCTTGAGCAGGGGGACCTGAATTTTTTTATATTTTTATTTTTGTTGTTATTCTGTCTCTCACTGTTCAAATACACCTACCATTAAAATTACAGACTGATAATTTCTTTGTCAGTGGGAAAACGTACAAAATCAGCAGGGGATCAAATAATTTTTTCCCCTGCTGTATCTGTCTGTCTGTCCAGACATAGATAGAACGACAGACAGAACATATTTTGTATAGATAGATAGACAGACAGGCAGATAGATATATATCTGTCTGTCTGCCCATCTGTCGTTCCGTCTGTCTGTGGAATCAGTGGACACTTTTCTATCCCATGAGGCTGAGGTGCGGAGGGGCCATCAGATTTAAAGAAAAGTTGCTCCCTTTTGTAAAATTGTACTTATTAAATACTTACAGATACTACACATCTGCATACCTTAAGAACATACTTTAACAACAACTGAGAAGCTCACCTGGAGCCAGGCTTGGATATTTATATTACACTACACAAGAATGATCAGTTAGTCTCCAGCTAGTCTGTATCTAACATGAAACGGACAGAAAGAGAGAGAATTAGAGTAACAACTAGCAGACAGAATGTCAGGAAATGAGAAACAGACATGCTGAGAGTGAAGTTAAAAGCTATATGTCACTCCTTAGATTGGCTCCTGTCTCTGTTTCTCAATGCTTATCAAAGTATATCAATGTCTATGAGAAAAAGCTGCATATGATTTGCCCTTTCTGGGTTGGTTTGGTTATAGGGTGTTCAAGTGCATTTATGAGGTGTTTTTCCATGCTGTGTAAATGGATTCCTGGATGTTTGGATATCATCCAGGTATTTTCTTCGGTTCCAAGTCTCCATAAGGCAGACACCCAGTAGCGACCCCAGCCATTCTCCGTAACACACACACACACACACGCACACGCTCACACACAGACAGCATGTGAAATACTATTCCAGACCTAAGATGACTTTTTCCACAAAGATTCCTCCATTAAAAACAGTCTCTCCACTCTGGAGAATCACTCTTTCCCTAGAAGACACCCATTAAGTGTAAACGTGGGTTCCCTCTCAAATTAATTGTTCACCCAAACACAAAATCTTTTACTAACCCTCATGTCGCTCCAAATCCATACTTGCTATCCTCTAAAGGAGGATGGAAACCTGCAGTAACACTCAGATCTCATTTGCTCTCGTATATATTCAAATGTGGTGTGTTTGGGGCCAATTGTATCATATGGATGATATTGTATGGAAAAGAGCAGCATGAAAATTCTTCTAATCATCTTCATACAGGTTTGGAATGACATGAGGATTAATCATTTTTGGGTGAACTATCCCTTTAAACTCAATCTAGTGAATTAGCCAGGGCAATTTCTCAACTGTGAACAAAGCTCAACCAAACTCACCACTTCATCTAACTGTTTGTTTCTGTGGAAGTTGTTGATAGGGTGTGGTATGAATTGGTATGAGGGAGTTTGTACCGTGGACCACTTTAAATAGCCTAAATAGCCACTTTCATTCAGTGCACTTACCTTTTCTGCTAAAAGCAATTTGATTTCAATGGAGACTGCAGTCTGGGCACGTATGGTATTTATTATATGCCCGTATGCAGAGAGAGAAACAAACAAGCATTCATGCCTGCTCTTAAAATGCCCACTTATTCTGCTTTTAATCAGCATGATCAAAGATTTGGATTGCAGTTAGCTGGTAAATATATAAATAGATAGTGTTTTTGACATCTGCTAAATCGAGGTTGGAAAACCACTAGTGCCTAATCCAAGAGAAGGCCGCTCATGTAAGCACATAAATTTTGCGCAAATTAGCGAAAAAATTTACCCGAGAGCATTGGAAAAATTTGTCTTCTCACGTTAACAAAGCTTCTTGTGTACACACGAAAATATTCTCGCATGCACGCAAACTTTTCAGCTGTGTAGTTGTGCAAATGTTATTTGGGGGGGGGGGGGGGGGGGGGGGGATATATACTTCATGAGTTTTTGGCTCAAGGGCTGCATTTAAAGTCACACCAGAGGTGTTCAGCTGGGATCAGGACTTGGCTTTCTGCAGACCAGTCAAGTTCTTCCACACTGACTGAATCAATCATGTCTTTTTGAACCGTGCCTTATACACAGAGGCACTGTCATGTTAGAATATAAAAGGGTCCTGTCCAAACTGTTGCTATAAAATTAGATGCACACAATTCCCTAGAATATCATTATATGCTTAAACATTAAGATATGTACTCATAGAAATTACTAAAGTAGTCAAACATGTTAATTAGAAGGGGGTGACCCAATACTTTTGGCAATATAGTGTATACACTGCCCTCCATAAATATTGGAACAGTTGCCTAACAGGTCTTTCTAAGTGATCAGCTGTGTCTTATTGCATAAATTGTTCAGATATTAAAAGCTGGGAATGTGTCATATCAGTTATGCCCATTGCTTCTGCATTCTGAGTCTTGCATTCAATGACAACAGACAAACCAAGATGAAGATTAGGGAGCTGACTTTGAGAAAAAAGCAAGCAATTCGGATGCTAAAAGAAAAAGGGAGTCAGTTAAAGCTATAGCAAAAACAACGGGCATGGAGAAATCAAGAGTATGTAAACTACTGGCGACACCAGCAACCAACAATGAACCTGGTTGGCTGAGAAAAACAATAGCAGTTGATGACAGACAAATCATATAAGCTGTAAAAAAGAAAAAAAAAGAAAAAGAACCTTCAAATAAAATTAAAATCTGTAAAATCACCAACAAAGTCCAGAAAGCTGGGGTGACGCTTTCAAAATAGAAATGCAAGATTAGAGTTTGCAAAAGCCAGTAGAGTTTTGGAACAGAGTTTTATGGACAGATGAGACAAAGATGAACCTTTTTCTAAGTGATGGGAAAGCACAAGTGTGGATAAAAATGGGAACTGCAAATGATCCCAAGCATACAGCCTCATCTGTTAAGCATGGTGGAGGTGGTATCATGGCATGGGCATGCATGGCTGTCTCTGGAACAGGCCCTCTCAACTTTACTGATGACTTAATGTATGATGACAGTAGCAGAATGAATGCTGAAGTGTACAAAACCATCTTCAAGATTCAAGATTCAAGAGTTTTATTCGTCACATACACAATTATACAGAGTATAACCAGCAGTGAAATGTAGGTCAGGTCCGCTCCAAGGACAGTGCAATTATAAAGTATACAAATATTAAGAGAAGAAAAGTAGAAAAAAAAAAAAAAAAAAGATAGATAAAAAATATAAATATAAATGTGCAGGTCAGTATGTTGTTGACTTAAATAGTACTAAGAGGAATGTGCAAAAGAATGTGCAAAAAAGTTGTACAGGGTATATAATAGCAGCAATATGAGGTAGAGAAAAATTATGAATAGCTTATTGATATGGTGATATTTACATGGAGTCAAGTGATGTTATGACACAGAGTTAGAGTTTAGGAGCCTGATGGCCTGGGGGAAGAAGCTCCTCCTAAGTCTCTCAGTTTTTGCCATCAGGCTACGGAAGCGCTTACCAGATGGAAGCAAAGTGAATAGTCGGTTACCAGGGTGATTTGAGTCCTTGATTATTTTGACAGCTCTATTTTTGCAGCGTTTGAGGTAGATGTCCTGCAGAGAGGGGAGAGCAGACCCTGAGATGCGCTCAGCTAAGCGCACAACTCTCTGTAGTGCTTTGCAGTCCTGATTGGAGCTGTTTCCATACCACACTGAGATGCACTGAGTCAATACACTTTCTATGGTCCCTGAATAGAAAGTTTTCAGGATTGCTGGTGAGACCCTGAATTTCCTCAGCTGTCGCAGATGGTACAGTCTTTGCCTGGCTTTCTTTACCTGAGTTTGGATGTGTGTAGTCCAAGTCAGGTTCTCGGAGATGTTTACACCGAGGTACTTGAAGCTACTCACTCTCTCCACAGGGGTCCCACTGATCATAAGAGGAGTGTAGGGCCGCTGCTGCTGTCTCTTCCTGAAGTCCATGATCAGCTCTTTAGTTTTGCTCACATTCAGAGAGAGACAGTTGTCCTGGCACCATGATGTGAGTCTCTCTACCTCGTCCAAGTATGCGGTCTCATCGTTGTTGGAGATGAGGCCCAGAACCACAGTATCATCAGCGAATTTGACAATAGATGTGGAGCTGTGAGAGGACACGCAGTCATGCGTGTAGAGAGAGTAGAGCAGGGGACTCAGGACACAGCCCTGTGGGGCTCCTATGTTCAGAGTGATGGAGTTTGAGGTGAACTGGCCAACTTTCACCACTTGAGGTCTGCCGGTGAGGAAGTCTTGAATCCAGTCACAGAGTGAGGAGTTTAGGCAGAGGTCTGTGAGTTTAGATGCCAGCTTGATGGGGACTATAGTGTTGAAAGCTGAGCTATAGTCAATGAATAGCAGCCTTACATAATTTCCATTGTTGCTATCCAAGTGTGTGAGGGAAGAGTGGAGAACGTGAGAAATGGCATCGTCCGTGGATCTGTTTGGGCGATAGGCAAACTGAAGAGGGTCCAGAGTATCAGGGATGGAGGAGCAAATGTGGCTCTTTACAAGGCTCTTTGCCTACCAATATTCAAGAAAATGCCACCAGATTCATTGGGAAGTGCTTCATATTGCATCAGGACAATGACCCAAAACACCCTGCCAGTTCAGTCAAGGAATTTATAAGGGAAAAAAAATGGAAAGTCTTAGATTGCCCAAGTCAAACTCCAGATTTAAATTTGATTGAACATGAATTTCACCAGCTGAAGAGGAGAGTAAAGGTAGAAACTCCCCAAAACAAGCAACAATTGGAATTGGCTGCATTAAAGGCTGGGAAAAGTATTTCAAAGGATGAGACCAAGAGTCTGGTGATGTCTATGGGTCACAGACTCACTGCTGTGATTGTGCGCAAGGGATCTGCAACTAAATAATAACTTTTAATCTTTTATATCTGCCTTATGTTCAACTGTCCCAATACTTCTGCTCACATCAATGAGTGGGATGAACTCTAAAAGTGCTGTTCTTTTTATTTGGTAAAACATGTTTGTGTTGAAATGGCTAATAATAAAATGTGACATTCTGTAGTTTTGTCTCATATTCATCTTTTAATCATATTTGCAAATGTCTTGACTCCACAGCCAACAGAGCAATTTTTGTCTTTACTGTTCCAATACTTATGGAGGGCACTGTATGAATATATATATGTGTGTGTTATAAGTTTGCATTTATTGCATTATATGCATTTATTGGTCTAAAACAGTGACATTCACATTCAGCCATAAGTTTATTTAAAATAAATGTGTATTTATATTATGCAAAATTATATGGTAGAAACGTTCAGTTTTACTAATTGGATTGTTACTCCAAAAGCAGTGTGTTAAGGCAAAGTTACTATTACTGTAGTGTCATTAAGTTTAATAGGCACGTCTAGACCCGATCTAATGTTGATCAAATGCATTAATCCATTTAATCTTCAGAATTAACAGTAAAATACATTTTCCTCTTATTGCTTTCAAAACCATCCTTTCTATCTGTAAAAAGCTAGATCCTAGACATTTCAAATGGAGGCCGATTGAATGCTCTGCTGTACTCAATTATATCTTCCCAAGAGTCCGCTGTGAACTCGAATTCTGATCAAAGTATTTCACCATAAGCAATAACCTCACTAATTACTTGCAGGAAACACTCTCACGAACGCCTGAAGTGTCAGTCCAAGACAATGAATTCCCAATGTTCTTACATTGCTTAAAGAAAATTCCACAGCAAGATCCGTTAATGATAATATTACAATGTCTGGCTTTCATTAATATTAGATCGGTATCAGGACTGCTTGTCCCAGGCACAGATGGCAATGCACAAAATGTGATCCATGAATTATTCCCTACAGTGCCACCTGATGGCCAAAGTTTGTCCTTTTAGTGAAAGGATAATTATCAGTTTTTAAGGAAATTGTCAGATAATTAACAAACAGCTGTGTGCTGTTAATTATTCCAGTTGTTAAGCCATCCTCTCTCTAAGCAGACAGATGAGCACTGGCGATCACATTGATGTTCTGTCGCCTCGGACCAGACGTCCCCGCAAAGCCCAAGTGTCCTGCACAGAGAACAAACACATATATGTTGAACCCGACTGCAATGATAAACCACACATGTGCATGCAAGTAACTCTGCATTTATCTGAAGCTGTGAACACACCTGAAAGGTGACTGTATCATCAACTCCATACTTCTTGGCTGCAAGCTCTTTCACTTCATTGCCGATGTTCTCCTGAGTTGTTCCTTTCACATCAATGTAATAGCAGTCAGAGCTGGCATAGTGACAGGAGATGGCCTGAAATAAATGCACACAAATTCAAATTTACATATAGTAATCTTGTAATACAGTAGTTACGTATAGTAATTTACATATAGTAATCTCTGATTTTGTGCCTGCATACATCACTTACAAGTTTGGTTGTTGATGAAGCACCAAAAGTAAGTGCATTGTTACTCTTTGTTGGCTTTACTTTACAGCTGTTTTTAAACTCAACATGTTGCATCGGTAAGATATAGTATGTATGATAGAGTTATTGAAGAGTAATTTATCCAAAAATTACAATTTTCTTAAAATTTACTCATCCTCAAGCCATCCAAGATGTAGATGAGTTTGTTTCTTCATCAGAACAGATTTGGAGAAATGGAGCCAGAAGCAATGGTTTGAGGTTAAAACAACTTAATGACGGATTTGTTTCTTACAAACGCGCAACTTTTCACTTCACAAGACATTAATTGATGGACTGGAGTTGTGTGGATTATTTGTGGATTATTGTGATGTTTTTATCAGCTGTTTGGACTCTCATTCTGACGGCACCCATTCACTGCAGAGCATCCATTGGTAAGTAAGTGATGTATGCTAAATTTCTCCAAACCTGTTCTGATGAAGAAACAAACTCATCAACATTTTGGATGGCCTGAGTGCGAGTACATTTTTAGCTAATTTTAGGGTGAATTATTTAATTCTCCCTAAAAATGCAATGTGTCCATATCCATCCCTTAACACCTCCAAATGAGAAAATGGCCTTGGTCCCCATTTACACATGTATTTAGCTCTGTCGACTTGGTCTGTATGTTACTACCACTGAGATGTTAAATATAAGGATAAAAGCTCCACTTTTATGCATGCAAGTATCCCAACCTTTCGGAATCCATCGGTTTGGTTAATTCCGGAGCCATGGATCAGCAAAGGGTGGAAAAACACTGTATCTCCTTTCTCCATCTCTAAATGCACTCTGGGATGGTTTGGGTCATAGTTACGCACCCCATGGTACATCTTATTTACTCCACCCTGGAAGGAAACCAATAGGCAATGTGAGGTGGACTGATGTAGACCATCTGCATAATCACCCTCGCATGCTGGGCCTCTCTCACCTCCCATTCTGGGTAGTCATGTTCCAGCAGAGTGCCATGGTGAGAGCCGGGCAGGACGACCAGGCAGCCATTTCCCCGGTGCACTTTCTCCATGGCGGTCCATGAACACACAATGCGGTCTGCGGGGCGGAAGGGGAAGTAGTGTAGATCCTGGTGCATAGGATGGCGAGAGGTCTTCTTACCTAGAAAGTATGAAAGAAGTGCACATTTAGGTATTATTTAAAATATTTACATACAAAGTATTTAAACATTTTGTACATAAAAATATTCCTCTATTCTTAAAATCATATTTGAAAACCATATACACCATTATTTAGATTTATTTGATTTGAACAGTAATTTTATTTTAGATGTGTGTGTGTGTGTCTGTATACATATATACAGTGTGTGTATATATATATATATATATATATATACACACACATACAGTATATATGCTATTATTACCATTGCTATTACTGTTGCTTTGATTTAGATGCTTTTTTATTTAAAATAATTATAGCTAAAATATTAATTTATATATTACTTATAGATTGAATATTAATAATAGCTATTACTATTTAATGAAACCTTTTGATGACTATATAAATACTCAATCAAAAATGCACAGTTAATCTAGATATTATTTAAAAATTCCGAAAACATTCTGCTTAATCCAAAAACCAGGTCTGCACAAATCTATACCCGTGTCAGGTGGTTTGTTGATGAGCATGGTGTGCATGGCCATGATATTGGGTCCGGTGAAACACTCCACATACTTCAGGATCTGAGAAACATACAATAAAATATTGGTGAAAATGATATTCCTGTTGCTGTAGAGAGTGTATTGTATGCATTGTAGTCTACTCTGTGCTTGTGTCTACCTGTGGTAAAGTGCAGTAACGGAAAAGTTCTGGATCTTCCTGGTAGTCTTGAAGTTTGGTCACAGCCTTCTCACCTTCAACATACTCTGATTTAGCAATGGTTACATCTCTCATTACCACCAAACCAGGCACCTTCACCTCTCTCTTACAGATGCGCTCAAACTCTTTCCTGTGAAACACACACACACACACACACACACACACTCAGTTATGTAAAGACTAGTATGTGCAAAGAAGAGCACTGAAATGTAGACTTTCTGTTAATAATCTACTCTGAATTAACTTGACGCTCCTACAGTACCTACATTTACACGCAGCCTAATAATCTCTTAGTGTCAGTAAACAGAATTTCTGATTGATTGAATTTGCTTGTTGAATTTTTTTTAAATGCATTAAATATTAGATCAATTAAACCTCTGTTCGTGACTTAATAAAAAAATATATAAATATTTACTCTTCAAATTAAGATAATTTAAGACATTATGTTATTATAGCAGATGAATCATTAAAGAGATATTACAAAACCTACTTTTAGAAGCCGATATATTGTTTGTTTGTTTTTTCTCATATCATTACATAACCTCATCACAGGCTGAAAGTCCATAGCTATGCATTTTATAATCAAGTTGATCTATTCTAGAGTTAGGGGCTGTTCCTGTTCACACAGCATTCTTGTATTCAGTCCAAATTTTAATTAAAAGAAGCAAGTTTTTCAGGCATATTTTTCATTCTTTTATAGGCAAATGCCATAATTATAAACGAAATTAATGAAGGTTCAAGTCTTGCCTGAATATGTCAATATCCTTGTCCGATACCAAGTTTCTTATGAGTATGAAACCATTCTCCTCGTAAGCAATTCTCTGTTCTGGAGTCAGGACACCTGTGTCAAAAGTGTATCTGCAGACAAGCCAGAATATAGTTTACAAGCAGACCAGGAAACAAATATCAGGAGGTGTACTTAAATCAGCATTATTTAAAGACTAAAACAACACAAAACTGACTAACTGTAGGACTTGAGGATGGTGATATGACACGTTTTGTGCAGAAGTGAAGGATGCTCTCTGAATGATGCAGGTTAAAGTCCATAACATTATATATAAGATGACAGCACATAATAATATATAGTAAAAGGCATCGCCCTGCTTTATTTTTTGTCATAGCAAGAGTGTAATTAATGATCCAATGTTGTTAAAAATAAATACGTCCATCACTGAAAAGTAGTAAATAATAGAGCAGGCCTGATCGGAAGGCGTGTGGTCCGAGAACAACCCCCGGTCTGAGGCCAGAGCGCCGCTTTAGCTTCCTAGATAACTTCCTGAAAGGATACAACAGCTCCGTGGGACCGATCCAGGTGATTCAAAACCACTTTTAATCTGTCTGCTGCCCGGGACATCTTTAATCCAGCACAGAGTCGACGAGATGAACTGAACTGCAGTGCATGTGTACTGTATGTGTTTATATAACTGGGGTAAAGTGCAATGACATTTGTCCTACATAACATAAAAACGTCTGATTCACATTACTCATTAACTAAAAATTAAACTATAGTTAGAAAATATAGATTAGAAAAAAAAAAAAGATGTAAAATGTAGCCTATTAAAACAGTTAAAAAATAAAAAAGAGGATACATAAATAAAATACAGTGCATGTAACCATAAACTGTGGAATATATTTTTTCAGAATTTAGATTTAGCAAAAGTAATGTGAGCTATCGGACATTGCAAATTGTTTAAAGCTGAACATAATAAACAAAATAGTATTCATAATATTCAAACAAAATGTAGAATGATTTTATTATTAAATGTGGTTGCCAACATAGTTTTTGAGGATTAAAAGCTTAAATTTGATTTTGTAGAATATAAAATTATTTTAAAATAATTGTAGCCTTACTATAATCTTAAAATAAGACATCAAATAGGCTACATCAATCAATGTTTGGAAAATGACTGCATACTATTATTTCATTTTTTTTATTTTTTGTGAAATATTGAATTGCTAACAACTCAAAATGAGAAGTCATTCTGCATCTGAGAGCGGAATACAGCATTAGCCTTCACCACTTTCTCAGGAGTGTTGAGATACTTATTCAGCAGAGCTTTGTAGTGTTTCCCATATTCCCCACCTTCCAAGAGTAGTAGGCATTGGTTGGAGGAATGTTGAGATTATCAGCCAGCCAACCCTCATACTGTAAAAAAAAAAATTTGTTGGTTTAACTTTAAAAAGTATAGGCTAAGTAACCTGGTTGCCTTAAAATGTTGAGTTCATTGAAACTAAGAATTTCATTTATTACAAGGATTTGTTGTTCCAACTAATATTTTATTCCAATAATCTAACCTTTTAATTTAATGTTGTTTTATTGTCATAATTTTGGATTAAATTATTGTATTGTTCTTACCTTGAAACAATATTATTGGAGCATCAAATCGCCAAAATTGTATGTTCTTGAGATCATTGGGCATTTCCTCAACATATCAGTCATGTTCCTGTTATACACACAAACCATTATTAAATTTTAGACAAGAAGATAGTAATTGTTATTAGATGAGTTTTACAAGCTTTAATGCATTTCTGTTCAGCAAAAGTCCAATGAAAAATCAATAAAGGGCCAATAAGACCCCCATTTATTAAAGAAATGAAAAGTGATTTTAGATCAATTTATTCATTTTCTGAGTGCAAATACAACATTCAGTAACATTAACATTAAGACCTTACCTAAATATAAGAACCAACAACAGAGAAGTCTTCATGTTTCCACAGTCTTCATGTTTCTTGTGTCTTGATACACACTTGTCTTCAACTTCCTCATTCTCCAATCCAAACGCTCTCATCCAGTTTCCATGAAGAGACAGTTTTACATTCTGTTTAATGAAGGGGTAATAAAGAATTAATCCAGGCTATTGATTTCGGAGTTATATTTTGGGGTATTTGTATGCCTTTATTGGATAGGACAGGAGAGATCAGACAGGAAATCATGGTACAGAGAGAGAGGAACAGGATCAACAGAGGACCTAGAGCCGGGATTCGAACCCGGGTCACTTGCGTTGTAAATGTTGTAACACTGCCCATGAGGATATTGTTGCAGAATCAGCAAAAGCTAATTCAGAGAGGACTTGTTTCAGGGTGGAACCAGATAGTCATTTATATGAATAGTGTTATTATTTTGAAAGTGACGTGACATGTGGCCAAGTATGGTAACCCATACTTGGAATTTGTGCTCTGCATTTAACCCATCCAAAATGCACACACACAGCAGTGAACACACACCCGGAGCAGTATTTTGTAATATTCTTGGTAAAATTCATATTATGTATAAAAAAAAGTGTATTATGTGTTAATGTATAAAATGCAGTCAAATATCTTCTCGCATATATGTGCAATTTATCAAAGCATTAATGTATACTGCAGACTTTTTCTTTTAGCTGAAGTTAGAAGAGGCATAAACTAGAGTCCTGCATTTCGGCTTTTTTACGTCCCTAGGGCCGGGCTTCGGGACAATTTTCACGTCATAGTTCAGACGCGGGCTGGGCCTCTGGCCTGTTTTAGGCTTCTCCTTATTTTTATATTTTAGACATCCATCAATTAGCGATGGAAAAAATTGCTGTGCTGGTGGAAACGATGAACACGCAATAAAGCTTGCAGTAAAGCCCCAGCAAAAGTAATTACCATGAATGTGTCCGGGGGAAATAGTAAGGAGGTATTTGAATTATTTACTAATAAACTAGTGTTTTCTGTGTCAGTGTCGCAAAGATGAAGATGATGATCCTGACTCGTCGTCTCCTCATTAGACGCGCCTTTAGAGAGAAGTGCACCTTCTCGGATTATGATTATAATGAAAGAGTTTTTGTTTTCGATTTGATTTATTTCGTTTAGTAGTAGGCCTAGGCTAATTTAAAGCTTTCTATAGATATATTTATCATGTCTGTGAGGTATGCATTCAATGACTTTCGGCTCATTTTTGTGAATTCAAGCGCTCCTGTTCAAGACGAGACGGCACAAAAAGTGCATCGTTTTCTTTTTTTATATAAAAAAACATTTTGTTGATATTGTGAGTGCACACAAATACAAGTAGACCCTGATATATTACTCTTACCTTTATGAGCAAAAATTTGTTTAACGAACAAAAAAAATGCTCCAAATGGTTTTCTAAATTACCTTGGAAAAAACGAAATATAATCACTTTGCCATTACATACAAAACTTAATTATTTGAATAGCTGAAACATGAGCAGTTTTGGGAGAAGGGGAAAAAAAGACGGGTACGGGTCGGTAATTCTGTTAAGCTGTCGGACACGGGCCGGGCTTGGGCCTACATTTGAGGCCTGTGCAGGGTTCTAGTATAAACTGATGTACCTTGCATTGGTTAGATTTTTTTCCCACATAGCCATTTTAGAGAGATCATATGGAAAAATAAAATATTTGTATTACAATATAGTTTTTAAATGATTAAAAACATGAAAAAAGGAGTAACCATAAAACACAAACTTATGTTTGTTTCGTTTTCAGGATTTAAGATAGAAAGTAATGTGCATATCAGACGTATTATAGTATTTTTGTTTAATTGTTGCTGGGTAATACAAAAAAACTCTGAATATTCAGGCATAATAGCAAAGAATTACATTTCTGTTTAAACTGGCTGTGGACATGCAGTTTTTCATAATTAAAAGATGAGACTTGGTTAAAAGATTCAAATATTTTTAAACGATTCATTCATTTTTATTCCATAACCTTAAAAGACGTAGTCAAATAGATCAATATTTGAAATCATGTTTTCATGGAACAGTTGCTGAGAACTGAGTTGCTCAGACAGAAACCTCTCTAACAAGCACTCAAGATGAGAGGAAGAAATCGTGCTCATTCTGCATCTGAGCACGGAATACAGCATTAGCCTTCGCCACTTTCTCAGGAGTGTTGAGATACTTATTCAGCAGAGCTTGGTAGTGTTTCTCAGGATTGCTGCCCATATTCCCCACCTTCCAAGTGTAGTAGGCATTGGTTGGAGGAATGTTGAGATTATTAGCCAACCAAACCCAGAGTCTGGAGCAGGGCAGAAGACCCACAACAAAGTACAGTGGCTCTTCATTGACCATCAGGTTTCTGTAGAACGCCAGATACTTCCTCATAGCTGGAGTTTGCTGAATGGGAGGCTCACCCTGTGGAAATGAGATTATAAAGCATCTTTAAGGAATTCACAACCAACTTGAAATTTTTGTTGTTATTTATTCTTACCTCAAAAAAATATAGTTTGAGCATCAAATCGCCTAAACCTTTGTAACTTAAGTATCTGCCTTTAAAGAAGTCTTTTAAATCATCAGGCAGAGTTACACTCAAAAAAATGAAACACGGCATTTGTTGGTCCAAAGAATGTAATTATGTTTAATTTAATTAATTCAATTTCGTTTGTGCATTAAAATTAAAAGAGTTGTGTTGAGAGAATTAAAAGAAGTAATTCTTCAAATTTACACAGCTCAGTTAATTAAAATGAATGCAACAGAGTTGTGTTGCTTCTGCAGTACCGCATATCGGTCAGTAGGTGGAGTAAAATCTGCACATGCGCAGTTGGAAAATACCACAAGAAGGAACGAAGCACATAACGATCACTCTTCAGCTCATTTAGATCGGCGCCATTTTATGAGAATCAAACACGGAGAATTACACTGCAAAACGTCAACGTGTTTTCCTCTATGTGAACAGACAGGTGAGATTTTCACTTTTTATGCATTTATATTGAGACTATGACAACATTTGAATCATTACTCACTTGTAATACTGTGTTGTGTATAGTATTGTCACGAAGTTGCCATATGCCTCGTGTTTTCTTTCACATTATAGTTAGATACATTTTTGTTTTATGCATTTATGTGAAATTTTATACTTGTTGAACTTTTATATACATTACATCACCCAAAATAAATGTAAATGACATTAAATTGCTAGTAAGGAATGGTTACTCCATTTTAATCAATTGTTTTGTGCTTGTACAGCAGTTATCCCCTTCTAATGTCAGTTTTAATAATTAATAATAATAATTAATAATCTTAAAAGGTGGTGTTGTTGGCACATTGTTATTTAATATCTCGCATAACACATTTTAACTTAAGTTTAGTAGTTTGCAGCTGTTCATATTTTGTTATTATTCTTTGGTGACTCCCATTCTTTTTCTCCCTTACAGAGTTTTGAAACTTGAAGGCCTGTAGAGTCCTGTATGTGGCTGTGCAGAGATTGTGGATCGTCTCAGGCCTCCAGATCATAGCTTTTAAAGCACTTCAGGTTGGTACATGGACATTATGGCCATAAACACAAATATCCATGTGCATATTCTAACTGTCCATGCACTTTTAAAACCTGGAATGCACTGCGGTCCCACTTATCCAGATCACATGGCAGTGAGCAGCTACCTCAAAATTCTAGTTAAACTACAGTGATAAATTGTCATGTTTGTGCTGTTACTGACATTCCTTAAGTAAATGATTATTTTCTCCATATAAATAATCACTTGCGCAGTCATGAGACAGTTAGTTGTATGTTTAAGGGCTGCTCATTTAAAACAAACGTGTATGGTACATTCAAATCACACAAGAGCCGAAAGCATTATCAGTTTTCAGTAACAGATTTTAAAGAAGGAATCGCGAAAACACAAGAGGTTAGTGAAATATCTAATGACCCTACTTCAAATGAAGAAACTGAAACATCTTTGTTAGAAGACGATTCCTCTTCTACTGATACAGAAGAGATTTCAGAGAACCTGCCAAAGTTGGTAGAGCTTAAATTTGCTTCCTTGCTGTTAAAACTGGAAAATCACTACCATGTTCCAGGCTCAGCTGTAGATGAGTTGTGTGGGGACTTGCATTATTTGCTGAGTGATGCTTCTCTCTCTTTGTCTCACAGAATCATGCTCTGAGCTAAACATCAATTCCCATAAGCGAAAAGGATCCATTGGAAGTCCTAACCAAGTGAAGAAACCGAGAAAAGCTGAGGTAAATTACTGTCCAGATTACCCAATGGGTGAAACAAAAGAAACTCTTGAAAATCAAAGGATTACACTACTATCGGAGGTGACTAAAAGAAACAACGAGCAGGTTATCAAGGGGCTGATGGACAGAACATTTGCTCTACGGAGGCACGAGGTGGTAGAACACTCCCCTTTCATTGCTGAATTCAAGAACAGATGGCCAGCACTCTTTACTGAGCGAGAGGTATGTCTTTAATGTCATGTCAGCTGATTAATTGCTTGGATGTTGTTATAATTCTAAACTATGATTTGAAGTACTTTAGATGTAATTCAGGTTTGTTCATTTATAGTAAATGTATATTATCTGTGAGTGCTGGTAAAGGAAGTGTATAATGATGTCCTGTCAAAAATTGATCAGCGCCCTGATTTGTCTCTCTCTCTCTTTTGTTTTGTTTGAAAATTGTACCAGGTATCTGCGGAATTCAGCAGGATTACAACAATTCCCTTGGTGTCCAAATTCATGGGTCAGCTTGATCATTTCTCCTCTCAGCTCCTCAAAAATTTCAAAAAGAAAGGAGTAGCTGCACAGAAGATCACAGACATCCTCTCAGTTTTGGAACAGGTATGTTCTATAAATTCATCATCAATTCTCCTAATTCATGATAGGCCAAACTAATATTTTATCCAAATATAAATATTTTGTTATTTTTAACTCATCATTCAATCTTTTTTATACTAAAATTATGGATTAAAAGTTAAAGGTGAATTTTCATTCCTGAAGCTCCAAATATCATGATTTTTTTCCTTTTGAAGCATCACTTTCTGCCTCTGTTATACATTAATAGTTATTTTTGCAACTACAATTAGAACAGCTCAGATGTTCAAGATAATTGTGTATCCCATGCAGTGCTTCTGATTTGGGACCACTTGACGTTCGTAAAATAAAGCAGTGGGATAATTTGTGTAGTGCTACTTATATTTAAGATGTACAGCAAAAAGTACTAATTCTCATTTCATTTTGATTAGAGCATCACCATTGAAAAAAAGCGTGAATGCATCCTGAAAGCCTTAGTGGTCTACCTAAATGAAGATCCTTCAAACCTAGTGAAGGAGTACATGGTAAGCTATTTACAGTTGTTTTGTTTTTTTTGTTTTTTTTAAAGAAAATTTTCATATTTTTCTCTAAAACCAGTTCCTATTTTTACCTATTTTTATTGGTAATTGTTTTATTTTGTACTTAATATTTGTACTTGTCTTTTTAGGACACTGAACATGATGAAGCCCAAATTTTGATGAGCAAAACCACTCTCGGAGTCTATGCCATCAAACATGAAGGGGCAGATGTTGCAGACCCATACGAAGATGTTGGTGTCATCATCGAAGGCATCCAAGTACTTGAAAACTTGGACAATGTAGCTAATGCTTGTTCCATGATGGTTGGTCTAATCTATGCATTAAACTTGGCTTACCCCCAGGATCTGAGATATACTTTTGAAATGTTTCAAAAGATTTTCATGGAACTCGATGCCACCAAGCTGTCAAACAAAGTCCAGGTCTTAAAAAATAAACTCCTTTCATAGGCACTGTAACTTGAAACGAGGGTTAAGAGGCAGGACCTGTTTTGTCCATAATGTTGCACTGGCTGTTGTAGCACCTTTTTTTCACTGCTAACCAGGTGATATCTTTAATAATATTTATTTCATCTTTACTTTTGATTTCAGATGTTAATCTTCAATTGATTAACTGCAATGTTGTTTACTGCTTTTTTTTTCCAAGTTTCAAGAAGGTATAGTTTACTAAAGAAGACTATTTTTTCCCCAAGTATATTTTTGAAAATCATTTAATTTAAAGACAGTATTCTTGTATTTTACTTTTTATTGGTGATATTATTTTTGTTACATCTTGTAATGAGTAAAGATTTTTTTTTTTTGAAAAGTGAAGACAGTATTTAGATTTTGTAAACGTTCTTGTCTGAAAAAATGTAAAACATTGTAAAAAATATTATTTTGCTTTCAAATGTCAATCATCCTTTGAATAACAGGTGTTTTTAGCTGATTTCTCAAGAAGGTGTACTTTATACCATTAAAGAAGGCTGATAATTTTTTCCAAGTATAAAAAGCATTTTTGTCAATCCTTTCGTTTAAAGGCTGCATGCTTTTATTTTACTTTATACTTTTATTAGTATTATAATAGTATTTTAAGACAGCATGTAGATTTTGAAAAACATTTTATTGTTGGAAAAACAATAGAAAGTGTTAATTGTAAAACATTGTAAAAATGTTATTTAATAAACAATGAATCTGAAACCTTATTCCTATCTCATTTTTAACATAACAATATTAATTTTAGAGTAATTGAACTTAATTAACTAAACAGATTAATACAAAATAACAAATGTTACATTGATTGAACTAAACAAAATTACATTAACTTTATGTAATTAACTTAAGTTCACTGAAATAAATATTCTTTATTAAAGGCAACTTAACTCAGTTACGTGGAACCTGTTGACATAAAAAAGTTAAGTAATGCCAATGTATCATTTTTTTGAGTGTACATTTACACTCATTTTCTTCAACATCTCAGCCACTTTCAGTGCGTAATTCATGTCTTGGATGGTGAAGTTGACGTATCGCTCTGCCTGCAGGCTGCTGTTCTGCATTTGTATCAGGAAATCCCTTCTAATCGTCTCATAGGCGATGTCTATATTGTTCTCCCAGAGAAATTCATAAACATCCACCACAGATTTAATTTCCAAACTGTTGCTAGGACTGTTACAGAGAGTGTACCTGTTATGCACACAAACCATGATAAAATTGAATTCTTAGACAAGAAGATCAGTAATTGTTACTAGATGAGACTGGTATAATGAATATAAAAATGAAAACCTTACCTGAAATATAAGAAACAAAAATAAAGAAAAGCTACAGTCTTCATGTTTCTTGTTTTTTGATGCGCACTTGTCTTCAACTCTCTTCAACTTCCGCTTGCCCTCTACTTTCATTTTTGTAAGTGAAAGTTGCTGACAAAATTCTTAGTTCAGGTTTTAACGCCTTCAGACATAAAAATAATAAAAATAAATAAATTCCCATTGGGATGGACATTAAACTTTGAAAACTTAATGAAATGAAATATTTTCAAAATAACTTGAAATATTAACACTTGAAATTGTTAAAATTATGCTGAGAGGAAATGTATTAGGCTAGCATGAACATAAATTAACATTTTTAATGAAAAATAGGCACTAACTCCTCCCTCTCTCGAGCTTCAGAGCCATGCTTGTCTTGTCTGATGTATGAAGCTCTCTCAGATCAAGTTAAAAGTCATTTCTCCGTTGTGATTGGATCATCAGGAACCAATCAGTAATAAGCATTATTAAAACAATCAAATCAGAGATTTTTTATTGGTTTTTAGACACAGAAATATGTCATATCCATTCCAATGGATGCCAGGTCTGAAAGGGTTAATGAATTCTACAGAGATATAGGTAACCCAGGTCTGCTGCTTTGTCCAAACTAACCATAGGCTGACAGAATGTGATAGGGAAAACATTTTAGTATTTTGTAGGGTTGAATAAATCAGTGCTGGAAACACAGTAAAATATTTTCTCACATAAGTATGTGCAGTTTAGCAAAGCAATATTGCACAGATTCTCTAAGTATTTTTGTCAAAAAAGCAGTTTTATCAAAAAGTGCACATAGCCATTTTAGCTATTTTAGAATATATGAAAAAAATAAAAAAAAAAACACTGTAAAAGTGATTATGCAGATATGCTACCCTAAAAACCTGTTAATTGCTACAGTGAAAATTTGAATATTCCGTGTAATTTTTGGTACAGTACAGTTTTTTACTTCACATTTGATGGTATTTTTTATTACATTTTTCCTTAATTTATTCTATTTATATATTTTTTCTATTTATATTTTATTATGCTGTTAAATTAATGTTGCATTATATTAGTGTTATGTTTTTTTCTTCTTTTATTTAATTGAACATTTGTATCCAAAAAATAAAAATAAATAAATACATGTGACATGTTTCAGATAGATAAAAAAAAAAGCGAGACATCAGACATAATAGCAGATATTTTTTATTGTTGATGAGTACAGACACTGAATATTCAGAAATAATAGACCAGAATGACATTTCTGTTTAAATTGGCTGTGGACATACAATTGTTTATAATTAAAAAAAAACTAAATACTTGGATAAAATATTAAATACATTTTAAATTATTAAATATTTTTATTGTATATTAACCTTAACGTATGAAATCAAAAACATCCATCAATACTTTAAAAATACTTCAAATAATTTGGAATATTGAGTTACTCAGTTATTTGTAACACTTGTCTCTCAAGATGAGAGGAAGAAATCGTGTTCATTCTGCATCTGAGAGCGGAATACAGCATTAGCCTTCGCCACTTTCTTAGGAGTGTTGAGATACTTATTCAGCAGAGCTTGGTAGTGTTTCTCAGGATTGCCGCCCATATTCCCCACCTTCCAAGTGTAGTAGGCATTGGTTGGAGGAATGTTGAGATTATTACCCAGCCAAACCCAGAGTCTGGAGCAGGGCAGAAGACCCACAACAAAGTACAGTGGCTCTTCATTGTCCATCAGGTTTCTGTAGAACGCCAGATACTTCTTCATAGCTGGAGTTTGCTGAATAGGAGGCTCACCCTGTGGAGTATTAAGCATCTTCAGTCAATTCAGAAGCAACTTTAAATGTTTAAAGTCTATGCTTTTCTGTTCTTACCTTGAAAAAGTATTGTTGGAGCATCAAGTCTGCAAAACTTTTGTAGCTCGAGTATCTGCCTTTCATGAAGTTCCTGATGTCATCGGGCTGAGCTACTTTTGCACTCATTCTCTTCAACATCTTTGTGACTTTCAGTAGATAGCCGATGTCTTGGATGGTGAAGTTGACGTATCGCTCCGCCTGCAGGCTGCCGTTCTCCATTTGTCTCAGGAAGTCCGACTCGATTGTTTTACTGGCGATGTCTTTATTCTTCACCCACAGATGTTCATAAACATCCTCCACTGCCAGACTATAACTACAACAGAAACCATGTGAATTATAATACAACCGTATATATGCACAAATCATCACTGAAGAGAAGCAGAACAACTGTTTGTTACAATTTTGCACATATTCATAACTCATAAAATGTTGAACAGCTTCTGGAATCATGTAAATGGCTAGTTAGGACTCACCTGAAACCTAAGAAACAAAGGCACAGGAGGGTCGAGGTCTTCATGTTTCTTGGATCTGGTAGTGAACTCATCTTCAGATCTTTTCTGTAACTTATTTCTACAGTGAACCAGTCCTTTTATAGTGGTAGTTTATTAGCTAATGCAGAATTGCGGCAAGGGATGCTGACATTAACATCACTGTTTTCGATTTCACATCAATTCCCCATTTGTGAAACACTCATTTTGCTCATTTTTGCATCCCTGTTGAGTTCCTGTTTATCTATCTATCTATCTATCTATCTATCTATCTATCTATCTATCTATCTATCTATCTATCTATCTATCTATCTATCTATCTATCTATCTATCTATCTATCTATCTATCTATCTATCTATCTATCTATCTATCTATCTATCTATCATCTTCTGTTGTTTTGTATTTTAAACACTAAAATGCCTTTAACATTTAATACTTTATACAATAACATTATTTCAACAGGTTTAACTTCAACAAAAGGCATTTTTCCATTTGATGCATTTTCTTGCTTTTAAGATTTAATGTGATATTATACAACACGTTTTATTTTGAAATAAACATGCCTTATAATCCCTCGTAGTTTGTGATTCATAGGTTTCTGACATAAACTGAAAGTGTGAGTGATCTCAAGTTCTCCAGATACTGTTACATTCATGTACTGCATGTGGTAATCAGGTTTTGTAAGACATAACAGAATGAGTTCTTCTTTGTCTTTCTTCTTCTTTTTTGTCTTTGAATTCCTGTAAGTATCAAACTATTAAAATTAAATGCATTTGGCATACAGCAAAGCTGAGTACATTAAGAAAAGAAAAGTTATTTCTCAATTTGTGAATAATAAAATAACAGTATATTAGTCGTAACATAAATGTTTCATTGCATGCATCTGTTTGAATTTCAATAAATGTATTCTCAAGTTATGAAGGAAATGACCAAATCTTTTTTTAGAATGACAGTATGTTTATTAATTTTAAATATGTCAGTAAGTAATTATCATACTTGATACACGAGTCAATATAAAGTATACAAGACAGTTCAAAAGTTTGAAATCAATAAAGATTTTTTTATGTTTTTTTAAAAGAAGTCTCTTCTGCTTATCAGGGATGCATTTATTTGATCATATATACAGTAAAACAGTATTGTGAAATATTACTACAGTTTTTTTTTCATATATTTTAAAATATAAGTTATTCCTGTGGTGGCAAAGCAAAGCTGAATTTTCAACAGCCACTCCAGTCTTCAGTGTAATATGATCTTTCAAAAATCATAATATGTTGATTTATTATTAATGTTGGAAACATATTGTGGTACTTTTTTTTTTTTTTTTTACCTGTTGTACTTTTTTCAAGATTCTTTGATGAATAAAAAATGAAAAAGAACATAATTTATTCAAAATATAAATCTATTGTAACAAAATAAATCTTTATCCATCGAACATATCCTTGCTAAATAAAAGTATTAATTTCTTTCATATATATTTATATATGACTCCATATTGCTAAGATTGTGGAAATTTCATTTTGTTCCTTATATACTGCAAATGAATCATAGTTTCATGACAATCATTGATTATGAAATGACCTGTTGAGCATTTTAGGGGAGACCAGGACTAGTTTCCACTAAAGGAAATTTCCACAAGGCCTATATTTGAGCAACTATATGGTATGAATCAGAAGTTCAATTACACAATTGAACATAATCCTCTAGAAGAATTTTCCCAACTTTCTCCATAACAGTAGCTTATATGTAGCATGATATCATGTGACATCATGCTACATTTTTTGTTTTCAGTGATAGAAATGATTAACCACAATTAAACAGTAATTAACTTAAAAAAAAATAATAATAATAATTACTGACCCCAGTCTCCTCTATAGATTAACAATCTTAGGCTATTGCTTTAACTAAAAGCCATTATAATGTTACTCAAAACTGTCAGGACAGAGGAAGTACAATCTGTTAGAAGAGATGCAAAACTGATTAATGACTGGTTTCATTAACCATCAACCCCAAACTAAAACTTTTAAATCTAAACGAGGCTACATTAACTAAATTAATAATAATAATAAAAAACATATACAGTATGTGACCCTGGACCACAAAACCAGTCATAAGTTGCATCGGTATATATGTAGCAATAGCCAACAATACAACATTTTTCTTTTATGCCAAAAAATCAATAGGATATTAAGTAAAGATCATGTTCCATGAAGATATTTGATAAATTTCCTACCTTAAATATATCAAAACTTCATTTTTGATTAGTAATATGCATTAATTTGGACAACTTTAAAGGTGATTTTCTCAATATTTAGATTTTTTTGTACCTTCAGATTCCAGATTTTCAAATAGTTATATCATTTTTTGTTTCAGCATCTGTAACTCGCTGAATTTTTGAGTTAGAGTGCTCAAACTTTTATACAAAGCATCCACATTTGTTCACTACAAAAGGCACCAATTCAAACCTCTGCAGGAATATCACAGTCAAATACATGGAGTACCTTGCTGGGGTAAGTTGTAACAGTTAGACAAAATAAGCAAAAACAGCAGCCACCTCATAAAGTTTGCTTTAAAAACAGGTTCTTTGAAACAATCTAAAAGACAATGTCGCACTTTCTACGAATGACCACATCTCCAATCAGCTTTCTGTTGGATGCAGGAGTGTGTGTGTGTATGTGTGTAAATTAATTTTCTCAATCAGATTCACAATGGTGTCAAACCAATGTTTTTAATAGTGCAGGCTTGGTGGATCCAGAAACCCGCAGGGTACATTTTACCCAAACTTTGAGCTTTGAGCTAGCAAAAAAAAAACCTCCATACAACATGAAAGTTCAGTTCTATGTAAGGGAATGTTAAATTGTGTTACCCCACCCCTGTCATCGAATGTTTGAAATTAGCAGTTTAAAAATACATCACATTTTGCCTGAGAATCTACAATTTATTCTAATGTAATTATATGATTTAATCTGCAACAGATTAAGTACTAAGCAAAATATAGTTTTGGTTAAAAAAAATCAGATTCTTACACCAAAATCAGTTTTTTCTTTATAAAATCTGCATCTAGCCTTTGACAACAATTCATATAAGATTAGAGAGGAAGTGGGTAAATAATGAAATTATCAGTTTATCCCTGACAGGTGGAAATGGTGTTGTAACTTTCCCAATGTTATAACCATACCCGGTCACATCAGTGGAGAACGTATTTATTCAGCTTTCAGATGATGTGTAAATATATATATATATTTTTTTTTACCCATTACTGGTTTGTGATCCAGAGTCACATATAAGCTAGTAAAATGTCTAATTAGAACCAGTAAGTTAGTCTTTTACCGCTGCCACTGTTCAAAAGATTCAAACCTACAACCTTTTGGGTCGTAACCACGACGCCACATCACCCACGAGAGCAGATGCGGCCGTTAGAGAGCAGGTGGCGCTGTTGGCCAACTTTCAGATGATTGCGATGTTCAAATGATTGTTCAAGAAGGTTTTCCTCTTCCTCCGATGTCACCCCTAGGCGGAGGCGTAAGTAGACGGGCAGCAGCAGCACCCCTCCCGGCCTCGAGCACCGTCGCCTAACGCTCCAGGGAAACGGCCGCCATAGTGAACCGCTGAGGATACCAGCGCAAGTTTGACCGATAAAGGCGTGTTTGTCGTCTGAAAAGGCGGCTTGTGTTGTTGTGTGTTGGCGGAGAGTGGAAAGACGGCATCCGGCCTCCGAGAAGCAAGCGAGGGCAGGGACTCGCGTCCAAACACCGTTTACCGTCTCTGGTGAGTCTTGTAACGATCCGTTTAGGCGGAAGATAGTCGCGACGCTCATGTAATGTTTGTCAGTTATGTTTACCAAACCAAACTGCCAGGTTTGGGGAGTGTTTGGATCTGATTAAATGTCGTTTAATCGACGGTTGGTTTGTCAACACGAGCTATATGTCGTGTTTAAACGCTGTGTTGTTGATTTTAGCTTTGAAAGCAACGCAAACCCGTTGTTTTGAAGTGTTTATTTAAGCTTTGACTAGTACTGCATTCCACCACCTGGTCGAATAACAACCCTGACAGGCTTTGTAGAGTTGTTTTTGTAGTTTTGTTTCACGTCTGTCTTTATGTAAATATAATCCATGATGCTGGAATTCAGTTGTTTTGAATAAACATTTATAAAAGCTGTTAGGTTGAACCAGTTTTTATGCTTGTCGGTGCACTGCAAAGAATAGTTTAATCCCGTGTTTTTCCATGTAAAATGCCTTTTATTGTCTGGAAAAGTTTCCAAAAGTTAGTTAAACTACTTGTTTGTTTTCAGAAACTAACCGTACTAATGAATGCATGTATGTATATGTAATCATCCAAAAATAATAGATGCTAATATATTTTTGTTAAACATTTTAAAGTAATGTAGCATGCATCAACAACCAGTTAATTCTTCAATGTGATCAAAGTCACGCTTATTTATGATCCTGTTTTATATGCGATTGAGTAATAATGAATAACACCCTTTTAATATTGCATGTGTACTATGACATAAAAGTGATCACTTAAAATGAAGGCAGTGCACATTTGACAGTTTGTGCACTTTCAGACCCTTTAAATTTCAACATTTATCCTATTAGATTATCGATCACTTTTAAAATGGGTTAATAGACAAACCCCTGCGAAACCACAGATTCAGTCTTCATCCACACATCCTCCTCCAGTCAAACCACAGGTGACTTTGTAACGCTTGGAAATGTGTTGATGGGTTTAATGAATCGTGAACCTGGACAAATGTCTCTCCGCCCTCCAGCAGCGCAAAGGGGGTTGCGTTAAATAAACCGTGAATGTGGAGAACATCAGCGTGGTGCCAACTTCACATGCCCTCTGTTATGCCAGGACTATTTGTGAGTCTAGCAAATGCGAAGGATGAAGATGTGCATGCATTGAATTCTGCAAATGAGCACACATGTATGCTTGGATATGAATGCATGTGCCCTCTTTGGATGCGATTATGGGCCGGTGGCCAATTTAGGGGTTTGCCATCCCCGGGATGATGCCTTTTTCTCAATCAGGGGCTCTTGAGATGGAAATGAGGGTGCGTTCCACAGCCTGGCATGCAGCTGTTGCATGGATGACCCAAATCGGGGACTGTGGCTTGGCTGTTCTCAGTCTGGGCGGCTGCATGTAATGTGACCCACATGGTGATGGACGAATGTTGGGTATATGAGATATAGGCACACCGTTGTTTCTGTGTATGCTCTAGTTGAGCGTTTGATGATGATAGTCAGTGTAACAGGAGGACAATGGGTCCATGCCTCACCCAGATGAAGCTCATGATACAGTTTCACGTCGTGTTAGTGTGTTGTGACAGTGGAGCAGGGTTACATGGCCTTTGTCGCTTCTGGGCCCTTTGTACTTGGCTGTCTTTATTGTGGTGGTGGATCATGCTGATTATGCATGGCCCATAAAAAGGCATCACGAAAAAAGCATCTTTCACTCTTATTCTCGCGCTTGCTTTCTCACACACCCACACGCACTTTGCGCTTTTATTTTTGTCTTCCTAATAAACTGTTCGTATCCATATTTAATCTCCTCACTAGCTTTTCCAGAGTATGTTGTTGTGTAATGCACTGTCTGATAGCGTGAAGTGTAAATGTCTTTTTTTACGGTTGAGCTGCTTTGTTGGTTGGTCGGTAATTGGCTGTTTTGGAATCTTCAAAACATGTTGAAAGATTTCCAAGCTCAGGAAATCTAGAATTGAAGTGGTACAATCCATCAAACTGGACACTGTTGCTTTTTTTTTTTTTTTTTTTTTTTTTATATAAAGTCTTTGCTTGTGCAAAACCTATCACTATGTTGCTAGGGTGTTTCTATACGGTTGCTAAGGCGTTCTATGTGTTGGTTGGCAGAGCTGGGTAGTATACCTGATTACATGTAATCTGGATTACGTAATCAGATTCCAAAAATTAAGTGCTTGTAATTAGATTAAATTAGATGCTGTTCTCTTGAACTTTCTATTCATCAAAGAAACTTAAAAAAAATTCTACTCCGCTGTTTTCAACATAATAATTAATTTTTTTTGAGCAGCAAATCAGAATATTAGAATGATTTCTGAAGGATCATGTGACTGGAGTAATGATGCTAAAAATTCAGCTTTGAAATCACGGGATATTTAAAATATTTTCAAATCGAAATCAGTTATTTTAAATGGTAAAAATATTTCAATATGTTACTGTTTTTGCTGTATTTTGGATCAAATAAATCCTTAGTAAGCAGAAGAGACTTCTTTAAAAAAACTAAAATCTTACTGTTCAAAAACGTATGTATGTTAGCCTATAGTTTGAAGTTATTAAATATTACTTAGATGAGTCTGAGATGTTTATTTGACAGTGATTTCACATTTCTTGTTTGTATGAAGGCCCCCCCCCCCCCCCCCCCCAAATATTTATTGACATAGACATTTGTTGTGGGCATTCTTGGCATTTTTTTTTTTTAATAGTTTTTTTTTTAATAGACAGATTTTTTTCAGTCTTTTTTTTAATAGTGTTCATATCGATATCAGAATTATATCGTATCGACTGAAATTAAGAAATGTGTTGATATAAATTTTGGCCATATCGTCCAGCCCAACTATATACAGTCAGAATTTTTTTTTACTGTAGGTTTCATGATTCCAAATAATTAGACCTGCTTTTTGATGAATAAAATTGAATTTAAGCATTAAAACCGAGTCTAGAAAAATTCAAATGGAATTTGGGATTTCATAGGGCCCTTGGAACCCATCGCCAATGATACTCGAGTGTTGTCGGTGGTTTCCGATGTGTTGCTATGTGGTTGCTAAGGTGTTCTGCTTGATCACTAGATGATTGCTTACTAGTGCAAGTCAAAAGCTAAGTGTTACTTAATCCTTTCAACTTAAAAAGGGTTTGTGGGAAGGAGACACAATGATGAAAGAAACAAATTGACTGTAAAAGTGAGAAAATGAAGTAGCAGCGTGTTTTTCATTCTGGAGTCATGCATTGATTTGGCCTCATGGTGTTTTTGCAGAGCGATTGTTCTTGCTTTTTTGTGTGTTTGTGGGTAAGGTGAGCAAGGCGGAGGAAACACATTGTTGTAGGCATTAATGTAACTTGACCTTTGCAGAACTGCTAGCAGTCAGGCGGTGGGTTGTGTTATATGAGAACCCGTGTCTCTTGTTCTCTATGCAGTGGGGTTCTTATACCATCAGTAGGTCAAGGACATGATGGATACAGTTAATTTGTTGAAGAACAGCTGATGCTCTGCTCTTCATACAGTACAGACAACTCTGACTGCACACCCACACGCTTCCTCTCACCACACTATTTCCATACACACCTAGTCACACAAACCAGATAGAAAAGTCAGCGTTTTTTTATGTGGTGGTCTTTCTCTGGTCTTTGTTCTTGATAACTAACTATCTCATGTAAGCCACCCAGAACAATGTCCAGTGTCTTTCTGAGTGCATCTGAAATGGTTTTTGATTGAATCGGTTGAAACAAAGGCACAGTATTATAATTAGGCTGGTTTTGGGTTCATCTAAAGTGGATTAGGCACATATTTAGAAGATGTTTTGTGGAAAAAAGAATACTTGGGATTTTGGGAAATTGCATATCAGATAAAGGACAATACGCTATCAGCACAATAATTAAAGTGGAAAAATATGATATTAAAATAATAAAAAAATACAGCTGCAAAAAAAGAAAGTAGTATTTATAATTATTTTTTTAAACATTATTTTTATGTAATTAAATGTTAAGTTATATTAATATTTAATTTTAATAATAATGATTTAGTGTAGTATATAATGTATTATTATTATTATTGCATGTTATACTTATTCTTTATAATTGTTATAAAATTATATTATTGTTATATAATTTATAAAATTATCTTAATATTGAATGATTATTAATAGTAAATAATTAAATATTATTATTACATAATTTTCATATAAATTTTTGATACAACTAACACAATAATAAATTCTATTAAAGTTTAATGATTACCAATTGTAAGTAATAATAATAGTAATATATTATTTTTATTGTTGTCATTGTTATTAGTGTATATGTTATATAATTGTTCCTATAAACTGCTGGTAGTCTCACTAATGATCTAGTCCGTTCTTGTTTGACCATCATTATAGGATTTATAAATATTATAATATATTTCTCAGAATATTTTAACATTAATTTGGATATCAGTTATTTAGTAAAAAGTTAAATGTTATGACCTTTTTTTTTTTTTTTTTTTTTTTTTTTTTTTTTTTAATATAAAATGTGGCATCCATTATGCCCCCCCCCCCCCCCCTTTATTTATTTATTTAAGTCGTTTTTGGTACAGGTGAAACAGTTGAGGCTGATATAAGAGTTGTTTTTCCTGCATGCTGAATGTAGGTTAGTTCACAATCTTGAAGTGGTTCACACTCTTTTGGACCCTGTTAGCAATGCAGACGTCTTCTGGAAAGGGCATGTTGCTCCATTTCTCTCTCCCTCGTTCTGCAGCTCTGGTTCTCGTCTCTAATTCTCAAGAATGTGACCCTGATCGGGTGCCATTACATTAGTGTGTACTTACAGTGATTGTTCCAGTTGTGATTATTCTCACTTGTTCAGTGTCAGTGCATCACTGATGTTCAGAACACATTGTTCAGAACCTTCTTTTCTGCCTTCCTTAAAGAGGAAGTGGCAAACATCACAGGAAGTGACCTAATTAGAGGTTTCATGCATGTCCGTCTTGTTGCTTTAATGACATCATAATGCTGTCATGTTGTGCTGGGATTGACATTCAACTTTTGCCAAATCATGCGGAAACTTCAGTCCCCACACATTTCTCTAAACTGCCGACGGCTATTTGAACAATTGGTAACCTTTCAGGAAAAACAACAGGTTACCAAACACAGGAAAAGAGGACCTGAATGTTGCTGTGTGATCCGGGTGTTATTGGGGGTGAACCATTACCCGACTGTCTAAACCCTGCAGCCCTGGACTCTACACAATGAGAGATATTTCAGTCATGCAAAGAATGTACGTGTTTGTTTGTGTGTGTGTGTGTGGTTATTTGTGTGCAAGTGCTTGTTGTCATTTCCCTCAAGCCCCAGTTTGGTTTGAAGAGGTAGACTATTAACTAGAGAGACATTTTTCACTGATATTGACACTTTGTTACTTATTTGGTTGTATCAGTTGTTAAATATAAAATAAAATAAAAATTGGTATGGAATATCAAACGGCAGAATTACTTGTGTATTTGGTAAGATACAGTGTTTACAAGTAAAAGTTGCTTATTTAATGTTGGCTATTGTTTGCATTTTACAGCCATTTGTTCTCAAGTGAGTAATGAGTCGTTATAAGATTAACTTGCAGTCATTTGTATCAAAATAATATATGCATGAAAAAACAATAAATATATTATTATTCTTATTTAATAGTAGTAATTTATATTTTGATGATAGTTCCTGAAACTCAAAAGTTAGTACTTGACATTAGCAACTGCAAGGTCATGGGTATACATTGAATGCACTGTAATTCGTTTTGCATAAATGCGTCTTGCAGATAAATGAATGTAAGCGGTGCATTTAGTTTGTAATGTGAGTGTGTGTTCTGTCTGTGGGTTCAGCTCTCTCTCGCCAAACTCATGCTGAAAGCTTTCTTTGTATCGTGCCACACTGAGCCAGACTGCTTCAACATCCCACAAATACACACACACACTAAATTCCTACAGTACCATCCAGTGCCCATCTCACATTTGGGCCAACTGTGCTACATGCTCTCTGTGCCATATAGTGGCCTACTTTCCCCTGTGATCATCGCTTTGACACCATTTGTGCCGTGCGTGTCCATCTGTATGTGTGTTACGCTCTGATTGGTTGATAATCTCTTTGGATCAGGGTTGAGATTGACAGGGTCGCTACATAGTGTTCAGTAAGCAGAAACTAATTGGTTAAAATTATAGAATTTTTTTTTATTAAAAATAAACAAGTTGTATTTATTATGTGAATAATTCGTATCTGTTTTTGGTGTTCAATATTAAAATGTATGTAACTTGGTTCATTTATTATGTGTATCTTCCCCGTTATGTGACCCACAGACATGATAATTGCATCGTAAAGGTCACAGCTCATGTGTTTTATGCTCACGCTGTGGTGAATTGAGCTGAATAAAAATGCCAGACTTCTTGTCACTGTGGTTATTTTACCTAAACTTTGTGTAGTTCTGCATGACGATACTTGCACAATGACTGGTGGGAAATTTTCCCTCTGCACTTCTCATGAAGTGATATATTGAATTGATGTGCTTCTGTTCACTAAGCTGTTTGCAGTGGCTTTGCACTGAGTATTGCAATTGTGCTTGGTAGTAACTCTTTTTTTAATGATTTTAATTATATTTATATATAAGTTTTTATTTTATATTTTTATTTTAACAATTAAAAATGCTTAACTTTTTTTTGTGCCAGAAAAATAACTTTTTTATTATATTAATTGTAATATTTATTTGTAAACTGGTTTTTAAAGCATAGCTTAGCTGTAAGTGAACTATATGATTAGCTTGTAAATTGGGGAACTACTGCTTCTTCAGATGGACGTCTTTGGCTGTTGGGTTGTGTTTCGCAGTATTTTTTATTTATTTTTGCATCTTCGACCACGAATGTGCCATTTTTATGCCACGGTGTGATAAATAGTTCAATATTAAAAAACGTGTCTCAAACCCCTGCACTGTTTCATTTTAGCTGTTTTGGAGCGCAAGAACACGTCCTGTGTGAAAGGCCCCCTAGGGACACGGTTCCAAAAACTCTGTGTGACTCCGACAGAGTGAGAGTGTGTCTTTGAGACTTCTTTCATCCTTCTAGCTTAAAATATTTATGGCAAGGCACATCGATAGGGAACAGACGCTTTGGTGTCACTCACGTTCGACTGAAGGAGTGTGTGTGTGTGTGTGTGATTGTGTGTTTGTGTGATTGTGTGAGTGTGGGTTGTCCACAGTGATCTCACTGCCTCTCTCATCTCGCATGGTGTTTACATTCCAGCGTCTCTAAGCAACGGCGGAGCGTCACAGATCTCTGCACTCATCTTTCTTCTCCCCCTTGTTTTGCAGTAAAGCATACTTTGTTCTTGTGCATAGGTTGATAAAGTTACCTGGAGTTTGGAGTTCGTCATCTGTGAGTCAGAGGTCTTTCTTCGCTCTTATGAATGATTGTGTACTGTCTATGAGCTCATGTCTTATATATGAATAATAAAAAAAAAGTAACATTTTAAATCCCTGTTAAAGGAATGTTTTTTGTAACCACAGAAATGTTTTTTTTTTCTCCATCAGTATGTTATGAAAGTCTAAGTGATCAAATGTTTGTCACTTGAAATAAAATCAGTTTAACTGAAATAATTTTAAATGGAAATAATAATAATAATTAAATAAATGCATAAAGAAAAAAAAATCAACTAGTTGCCAAGGCAGTTTTCTCAGTTGATGTATTGAAATAACTAAAACTGAAATAGTAATAATAAAAACTATATAAACATGGTTTTTTAAATAATAAAAACAAACTAAACGCACAACAAAATTACTAAAACTTTTAACTAAAATTAAAATGAAAACATAAAAATAAAAACTGTTTCAAAATATTCATAAAAACAGAAGTATCTCGTGATACTAAAATTACATTGAAGGTCAGTCAATGCTTATATTGATTGTAAACTTATTTTATATTTAGGCTAATTCAGTGCATTAAAATATGATATTTGAGCTGTAAAGCTGTCCTTTTAGGGTTTGACTGCTTAGCTGCATAAACATTTGAATTTTTTGTATTGTATTTTATTTGTATTACTTTAGAATTTTTGTCTTGTATTAATCTTAAATGGCTTTTATAGCTTTTTAATAATAATAATAATTATTCAAAATTTTATGTGGAAAACAACAGCATGTTTAATATGTAGTGAACCTGGAAAATGTAATTCTTTTTTCTCCTCTCAATTAAAAAAAACAAAAATCTCATTCCCATAATTCCCTCTT
Source organism: Barbus barbus (assembly GCF_936440315.1). NCBI lineage: Eukaryota > Metazoa > Chordata > Actinopteri > Cypriniformes > Cyprinidae > Barbus > Barbus barbus. The sequence continues at coordinate 22,257,464 of NC_136717.1, forward strand.
TGTGCAAGGTCTGCTTTCCAAGCATATTCCGTTTAGCCTGGGCTGTCCTTGCTGTTTCCTTCAGCTGTGATCGATTACAGTAGTTCATTCTTGTTTTATTCCCCAGGTCTTGGGTGATTTAGCTGATGTCTGAAAATATCTGTGCACATGATCTGTCATGGGAACCGGCCGGGCCGTGGGGGTTTTAGCACACCGCTGTGTTGTGCAGAGTCAAACAGGACAGAGCTCGTATCAGGACCTCACATCAGGACCCTCAGTGTGCGACACGAGGTGGACGGCGACAGGATTTGAGCAGATGTCTGGAGATGTCTTTAAAGGGATAGTTCACTCAAAATTGAGCATCATTTACTCACCCTCAAGTTGTTGCAAACCTGTATGAGTTGTTTTCAGCTGCTGAATATAAAAGAAGATATTTTAAAGAATGTTGGTAACCAAACAGCTGACTATGGAAGTCAATGGCAACCGTCAGCTGTTTGGTTACCAACATTCTTCAAAATGTGTTCAGCAGAAGAAAGAAATTCATATAGGTTTGGAACAAGTAGAGGGTGAGTAAATGATGACAATTTTCATTCCTGGTTGAACTATCCTTTAAGCTTTAATGGTTTAGTTACAACTGTGGTTAGTAAAGTGGACTGGTGCACTGGGTGAAGAGTAGGTCAGCAGATGTAGACCATCCATCCCCCATTAGTTGGTCAATGTGGTTGACTTTTGACAAATGCATTCCCTATTGAAACAGGAAGTTTAGCTGCGATATATAAATGCCCTTTTTATAGCACAGCTATGGACAACAAAACCATTAGTTGCTATCCATTTACAGCTTTTGCTTGTCAGAGAGAATTTGATTGGATAAAAACTAGTACAAGATGAGTTATCAGTTTGCTGTCAAGCAAGAGAAAGACACACACACACACACACACATCATTTTGTCAACTTTCCTAGCATATATTAGAAGCTACATATGTGACCCTGGACCACAAAACCAGTCATAAGTAGCACAGGAATATTTGTAGCAATAGCCAACAATACATTTTATGGGTCAAAATGATCGATTTTTGTTTTATTCCAAACATATTAAGATCATCCATGAAGATATTTTATAAATTTCCTACCATAAATATATCAAAACTTAATTTGTTTACTTTTGAACTTTATTTGGACAACTTTAAAGATGATTTTTCTCAATATTTTGATTTTTTTTTGCACCTTCAGATTCCTGATTTTCAAATAGTTGTATCTCAGTCAAATATTGTCCTATCCTAACAAACCATGCATCAATGGAAAGCATATTCATTAAGATTTCAGAAGATGAATAAATCTCAATTTCAAAAAATGGACCCTTATGACTGTTTTTTTGGTCCTGTGACCCTGGACCACAAAACCAGTCTTAAGTTGCTGGAGTATATTTGTAGTAATAGCCAAAAATACATTGTATGGGTCAAAATGATTGATTTTTCTTTTATGCCAAAAATCATTTGGACATTAAGTAAAGATCATGTTCCATGAAGATATTTTATAAATTTTCTACCGTAACTATATCAAAACTTAATTTTGATAGTAATATGCATGGCTAAGAACTTCATTTGGGCAAATTTAAAGGCGATGTTTCTCAATATTTAGATTTTTTTGCACCCTCAGAGTCCAGATTTTCAAATAGCAGTATCTCGGCCATATATTATCCGATCCTAACATACCATACATCAATGGAAAGCTTAATATTCAACTTTAAAATGATGAAATAAAATAAATTATACATATTAGATTGAAAAACTTCAACTTTAGCTTGGCAAGTAACAGAAATAAGTTTGTTGAAGTACCAGAATTACTAAAGCTGAATAAAAATGAAAGCTATATACAAACATATAAAAAAACTAATGCAAATTATGAAAGCACATAAAGTTACTCTGAAAATATAAAACAAAATCTATAGAAGAGTAAAGTCTAAAGTTACACTACCAAGCAGTCATTGGAAATTAAGGGCAATTGAACAGTTGAATTGTTCAAATGTTAAAAGTATCTTGGTCTATTGATTACAAGTGTGTGTTTGAGTTGTTAGTTCAGGTCTTTGCTAGCTAAACCTATTTATTATTGAGAGCAGGAGAAAGTCAGGAATGATTAACTTTGAGTCAGACGGGCGTAAAACTCCCCGTCCAAAGTTTGGTTAGATTGCATCACATGCTAAAAGCATCTAGCGCACTGCAGTGCCACCATTCCTAATAAATCGACCTAGTTCCCACATTCACTGAGTTTTCCCAGTTCCTTTAATATATTTATAGCATCAAACCAATATGTGGAGGTGTTCTTTTTTTGTATTTATTTGAAGTTATTTGTATATTCCAGAACATTAGGTCTGAGGATGCAGGGAAATCTTTTTGGCACATTACCCAGAGGGCTTAGCATGATTTTGTCTTTATTTGTTTGATTTGTTTGTGATTCTGCATTGGAATGTTACTCGCCTGCTGTGGGAATGGCATAAAAGAGGATCGTGGGATTAGGAACCTGATTCAGCCGTTCGGGTGTCAGGACGGTCAGATGAACTGCCGCCCGACCCATATCTGGAGGCGTTCAAAATCAGCTGAGAGCTCTGAGCGAGTGCCAAATATGCACTTCCTGTTGGAGCCATGTCGATTTTGACCTCTGTCTTTAAGTGTGTTTTGCTGAAATGTTTGTGGCAGGAGGCAGAAGCCGGGCTGATGGAGTGCCGGAGTGACACATCTGGGTGATGCAGGGAAGCTGGCCTTGGCTACGGGCTAAAAATATAAGGCTAAGTGGAGTAATGGAGCATCTCTCGGGCGGAGAGAGAGGCGAATGTGGGGCATTGCAGATGCTTCTGGCACACAGGGAGGGACGAGTGTTCTTATTCACTTACCTGTTAGTACTCGCCCTCTTAAAACACAATGGAATAAACAAGATGGTGTTATGATTCACTTTACTTTTGTCCAGTACAGTGCATCAAGTGTTTTTGATGCCCTGCCCGTTACAGTTTCAACTTGTTGTGATGACCTGATTATGGATGATTTGAACTGTTGTATATGACACAAATACCCATATAAATGTTATTGTATCCAAGGATCAATATGGATTCAATATCGTGAGGGGAAAAAAAAGAATGGCTTTATATTGATTTAGAATTGCATTGACACAGCTTTCATTACAATGCCTTGTTTGGACACATACTACGGTAAAGCCGTGTTTTGTGTTATTTTTTTTATACTTATTTAATTGCCTGGTAATTGCTTTTGAACAATTATGTTTATACCATGTGTTTTTGGACATGTACCATGGTAATTTTTTTAATCTAGTTTTATATTTAAACCATATATATATATATATATGATGTTTCGTGTTTTTTTTTTTTTTTGTTTACTTTTTTATTTGTGTGTTTGTATAGTTTGAATTTCAGTTGTGATTATACCATGCTTTTGAGCATGTAAAAGTATTATTATTATTATTAATTCAATTTCTTTTTTACAATATTTAAATTTGTTTTTATAATATTATTAGTAATAATGCATTATTATTATTATTATTATTATTATTTCAATTTTTTTTTTTTTTTTTTTTTTACAATATTTAAACATTTTTGTTTTTATAAAAATAATGATAATAATAATATTATATAAAACACATCTTTAAATATTGCAAAAACAAACAAATTATTATTATTAATAATAATGTACTATTATTTTGGACATGTTAGTGTTATTTAATATTAAGTTATTTATTTAAAACACCTTGGAATTCTATAGATTTTTGTGAAGTATCTGGGAGTACTGTGCAAATACCTTGGTGCATGAATATTTATTCATTCATCTTCATGGTATTCCTATCTGTACATGCTCCTTTCAAACTTTCATCTCTGTTGATCTTATGGGCACAGACTGTAATATTGGTCTGACCTTCTGTTGACACGTACCTGTGTGTATGTGTGTATCAGAGACATAGAACAGGCAGTTCCCTGCTGGAGTCAGTGCTGCTCGGTGCTTCATTCGTCATGGGGGATTGTGTGTGATCATCCTCTTATCTCTTGCAGACATAAACACGTGCAGACACACACTTATAAGCACAATACGAACATGGAAATACTTTCTAGACTGCTGTGAATGGGTGTTAGGCAAGGTTTCATGTATTTTCATTCAAAGGCAATCTCCTATATTTGTCTAGTAGTCATAATTTAGTATACAGTATGAAACGACGATACATTTGATGACAGATGTATTCCAGTGTGATACGTATTACTTTGAAATAAGACTGGATGGCATTTGTGTAGATGATCTGGATAGTTGCATCTTGAGATGCTTCCAAGAACAGTATCAGACACCTGAGAGTTTACTGACGTGAGAGTTATACCTTAGAAACAGGATTGGGAATAGAGTAAATAAAAATATCAAATAACAACTTATTCAGTAGTGGTGCCATGGAGCTACAGAAAGTAAATTAGTTAAATTAGATTGTGTTAAATTATGTAATTTATTAAATTATAATTCAATATAAGAATTATATTTATATTAGTGAAGTCACAGTTTGATTGCAGTTCATTTGTTGTAGTAAATGGTACTTAAAATGGTAAAAATGCTATCAAAAATACTGATGTTTTGTATAGTAATTGTATAATAATTGCTATATGACTATTCAAAATTTTAAGGCTTTTTTAAAAAAATGTCTCTAATGCTCACCTAGGCTGCATTTATTTGATCAAAAATATAGTAATACTGTGAAATAACATTACAATTTAAAATAACTATTTTCTGTTAGAATGTTTAATGTAATTTATTCCTGTGATACGAAGCTGAATTTTCAGCATCATTACGCCTGTCTTCAGTGTCACACGATCCTTCAGAAATCATTCAAATATGCTGATTTGCTGCTCAAGAAGCATTTATGATTATCAATGTTGAAAACGTTTTTTGTGGAAACTGGTACATTATTCACAACTGCATTCTTTTGGGAATCATCTGATTCTACATATATGGATCATTCCAAGATGGCAGCGCGTACGGACGCAGCGGCTTACAGCTCTCGCTTTTGGTGTACTTTTGTTTGTTTTCTTGTGTGTTTTTTGTTTGTTGCTTCTGTGAAGCATAATTACAGCCGTCAGAACTTATTAGACATCGGATTTCAACACCAGATTACAGTCACACATGACTTTTATCGCGCACATAATATCCCGAAGGACATCACCAGACCCCCGGAATCACCGTGGATTGTTGTCGGCTCTGGCAGACGGCGTTGGGAAAGGAAACTAAAGAGGGGCTACCGGGCCAGCCTTCTGGCAAGACTCAGAAAACAACCACATAAGCCTCCTCTACCAAGTATGTTTCTCACCAATGCAAGATCCATGGCTCACAAAATGGACGAACTGGAGCTTTACATCGCCGGGAACCACTACATCCGCGACTGCTGCATTATGATAGTATCTGAGACCTGGCTTCACCCAAGGATCCCTGACGCAGCAGTGCAGCTGGCGGGTCACACGTTACACCACTGGGACAGAAACGACGACTCTGGTAAGAGCAGAGGGGGTGGTGTGTGTATATTTGTGCACAATGACTGGTCAAACAACAGTATAATCCTAGATAGCCACTGCTCTCCGGACCTGAAATTCATGACTGTTAAGTGCCGACCGTTCTTTTTACCGCGAGAGCTAACAGTAGTGATTGTCACTGCTGTTTACATGCCACCCGACGCTAATGTTACACAGCTCTCGCTCTCTTGCTAGATGCCATAAATAAACAGCTGTGTGCTCATTCCAACGGAGTACACATCATAGCTGGAGATTTTAACCAGGCAGATTTGAAAACAGCACTTCCACACTTCTTCCAACATGTTAAATGCCCGATCAGAGGGGATAACACACTGGACCGTGTGTACACCAACATTAAACATGCATGTAGAACTATTCCTCTCCCTCACCTAGGCCACTCAGACCACCTCTCTCTGCTTCTTACTCCAGCATATATTTCCCTCAGAAGAAGAACAACACCACTCACAAAGACTGTTTCTATATGGCCCGAAAATGCACTCTCTCAGCTCCAGGACTGTTTTACACATACTGACTGGGAAGTCTTTAAACATCATGACCTGGCTGTTCACACTGAGGCGGTCCTGGCCTACATCAAGTACTGCATGGACAACGTCACAGTGAATAAAATCATCCGGGTTTTTCCCAACCAGAAGCCTTGGATGACCAGCCAAGTCCACAAGCTCCTTAAAGACCGGAAAGCTGCCTTCAGGTCAGGTGATAGAGCTCTTTACAGTGCTGCCAGAGCCAACCTGAAGAGAGGAATTAAGGATGCAAAGAGGGACTACAAAAATAAGGTAGAAGATCACTTCACAGACAGTAAACCACGACAGGTATGGCAGGGATTCCAGCACCTAAAAAACTTCAGAGGCAGCAGCTGTGCAGCTGGAAACAGCTCGGGTCCGCTGGCAGAGGAACTGAACTGCTTTTTTGCTTGTTTTGACAAACCACAGCTGCAAAAAACTACACCAGACCCTGGTACCCCCCCCACTCACTGTCCAGGAGCATGAAGTGAGGCGGGTGCTCAGAACAGTGAACACACGGAAAGCTGCTGGCCATGACGGCATCCCAGGGAAGGTGCTCAAGGGATGTGCTGACCAGCTCTCAGGAGTCCTCGCAAACCTCTACAACCTCTCTCTGACATAAGCCTCAATTCCATCCTGCTTGAAATCCTCCACAATTATCCACATACCAAAGAAATCAGCCACGGATAGTCTCAATGACTATCGCCCTCACACCGATCATCACGAAGTGCTTCGGGAGTCTGGTGTTGCACCACCTGAAAACCTGCCTCCCTTCCACCTTCGATGAACATCAATTTGCTTTACAGAGCTAACAGATCGACTGAGGATGCAATATAGCCATAGCTCTCCACAATGCGCTGTGCCATCTGGAACATATCTGAGGATGCTTTTTATCGATTATAGCTCAGCCTTCAATACCATCATACAGGACATCCTCTTCAGGAAACTCACAGATCTGGGCTTCCCTTTACTCACCTGCACTTTGATCAGGAACTTCCTGACTGACCGCCCTCAGACTGTTAAACTCGGTCCCCATCTCTCCTCTACCCGCACGCTCAGCACTGGCTCCCCTCAAGGGTGCGTGCTCAGCCCAATTCTGTACTCTCTCTATACGAATGGCTGCCGCCCAGTCCATCACTAGAACAACATCATCAAATTCGTAGATGATACTACAGTGGTGGACCTAATCTCAAAGGGGGATGAGGCTGCCTATAGAAATGAGATCCTGAGATTGTCAGAGTGGTGTTCAGCCAACAACCTGACACTTAACACCACCAAAACAAAGGAAATCATCCTTGACTTTAGAAGACACAGGGCAGACCCCGCTCCCCTCTACATCAATGGAGACTGCGTAGAGAGGGTTCAAACATTCAAATTCCTCGGCACAATCATCTCAGCAGACCTCAAATGGTCAGCCAGCACCACAGCAATCATCAAGAAGGCACAGCAGCGCCTTCACTTCTTGAGTGTTAAAGAAGAACAACCTAAAGTAGAAGCTGCTGGAGACCTTCTATCGCTCTGCAGTGGAGAGCCTGCTGACATACTGTATCACAGTATGGTATTGTAGCTGTACTGAGGCAGAGAGAAAGGGAATACAGCGGATCATTAACATCGCGCAGAGGATCATTGGCTGCCCTCTTCCCTCCCTGAAGGACCTTTACAACTCCAGCTGCCTCAGCAGAGCTCAGAACTTTGGAAAAGACCACTCTCACCCTGGTTCCCACCTGTTTAAACTGGTGCCCTCGGGCAGGCACTACAGATGCATTAAATCACAGACCAATAGACTCATGGACAGCTTCTTCCCCAGAGCTATAATCACACTGAACACACACATGCACTGAACACTCATTGACATCTTACTCAGTACAATATGTGTATTTGTGTATCATATTTCTGTGCAATCTCCATTCTTAGTCTTTATTTCTTCAGTGCAGTACAGCCTTGTATTCCAGTGAAATATCTTCACTTTTTGTGCAATGTTTTTTATATTCTCATTCCAAATAGTTTTATTCAGAGCCAGAAGTCTACCTCATATTAGTGCAAACTGTGACTTATTATTACTATTATATATATATATATATATATATATATATATATATATATATATATATATATATATATATATATATATATATATATACAAGCAACTCTTTCTATGTTCATTTTCTTTATTCTTTGTCTTAGCTTAAATATTTTAATTGTACATCACTTTGTATCATGTATATTTATTTGGTATTTTTTGGTCTATTATGTACCATGCACCTTATGCAGAAGCTCTGCAATTTCATTGTATCTTGTGTACAATGACAGAAATTCTATTCTATTCTATATTTCATGGGGTCTTCCTCTCTCTTTCTTTTATTGTGTGCTTGTTTATTTCTGTGTAAGAATTTGCTGACAAAAGGGCAAAGATGGTCTGTTGTTGTGAAGCTTCTTCGTTTCATGTCCTCTCTTCTCATTCGGTCATGCAGCTGAGATGTTTTGATTTTAGAGATCATATGTGTTTTTGTTTACTTTTGACTGACAGACGGCATTATCTGTGCATCGCCACATTCCTGTCTCAAGGATTTTTGTTTGTTTATGTGAGAGACGGCCGGAATGGAGGATGGTACTTCACACGGAGATGCTGTTGTGACTCCTAATGATTGGGATTGAGTTTTTCTGATTTCTGGCATGAGACTCGAGTAATAAAGTTATGTGCTAAAGCTCTTCTAACTTATGACATTTTAATTCTTTGAGCTTTTTAAGAGAGCTGGAGCCAGTCTTGAGCAGCATTTGAGAAGATGTCTCCATCAGGACTCTGTCTTCATGATGAATTAATCTTGTTTTGGGTCTGTCCTGATGGATGGCTTGCTTTGAGATTTTCTAGCTGAATATTTCAGTGTTTGTGTTGATATGAGTGAGCTTATATAAGATTCATTGTGACTGATACTGTAAACTGACTAACGCGCTTAATGGAGTGTTTTGTTTAATGAGCTTTGACTCAACATATTAACAATCAGCAACCAAAGGGACTTGTGGAAAGAATTCATGGAATAAATACTCAGGTAGGCCTAAATAAATAATCAAAAATGATTATACTGATATATTATGCGTAACAGGATTTTGCAAAGTTTTGAAATGTAAATTTAAATAAATGACAAATTAACACTACCATTCAAAAGTTTGGGGTCATTTTCAAAAATGTTTTTGAAAGAAGTCACTTTTATGCTCGATCAAGGCTGAATTTCCTTAATCAAAAATGCAGTAAATACAGTAAAATTGTGAAATCTTATTTCATTTTAGAATAAAAGTTTACCATTGTAATATATTTTAAAATGCAATTTATTCCTGTGATGCAAAGCTGAATTTTCACCTTTAAGGTCTCTGCACACTGAGTCCGAAATTTTCGCATGCGTTTTTTCGCATTCGCAATCTTAAAAATTCGTCACGCACAGAGACCTTGCACACTGAGTCCGATGCGTTTTAATTAATCCGTTGCGAAAAAATTCGCAAAACTATACAAAATGTCTTCAAGCAGTGAGGATGATTTTGTTGTCCTCTCTTTTTAAAAAAGAAAAAGGAAATATTGGGTCCATCCAATCCGATTGCGCAGAGAGGAAGGAGAGTTCCACCTCCTTTACGAATGTCACTTCACTCACTCACTTTCACTTATCAAAGAGTAGCGGGATTATCCAGAGAGATTCAAAGTTTATTTCAGGATGTCAGTGCCTCAGTTTGATACTTTGCTAGCGATACTGCATCCACATATTAAAAAGACCACCAATTTCCGTGAACCAATTTATCCTGAACAGAGACTGTCTGAGGTATGGACACACACACACACACACACACGCCGAACTGCGGCATCTGAAAGGTGCGCGCCAGGCATAAAAAAATAGGCTACAGCAGTTCTTTATATTCTGTATCTTTGTATTCCGCAATTTGTTTGTCATAAAGTACTCTGTGCTGCAAGACGAAGTGTATTAATTTGTCTGACACTATTTTGGATTTTGGCTTTCGCTTGTACGGTGGCTCTGAATTGTCAAAACACATTCTCAAAGCATCTCAAAATGCTTTATACGGATGCGAAAAACGCAAAAAATCGAACCCGATCCGAATTTTTTTTTTTTTTTTTTGACGGACGAAAATTTCGGAGTCAGTGTGCAAACGTGATTGACAAAACGTGAGGTCGTATTTATTTTTCAACGTGCGAAAATTTCGGACGAAAAATTCGGACTCGGTGTGCAATGGCATGATCCTTCAGAAATCAATCTATACAAGTCATTGGTGTTTGAGTTTTTGGCTCAAGGTCTGCATTTAAAGTCACACCAGAGGTGTTCAGCTGGGATCAGGACTTGGCTTTCTGCAGACCAGTCAAGTTCTTCCACACTGACTCAATCAATCATGTCTTTTTGAACCGTGCCTTATACACAGAAGCACTGTCATGTTAGAATAGAAAAGGGTCCTGTCCAAACTGTTGCTATAAAATTATAAGCACACAATTCCCTAGAATATCATTATATGCTTAAACATTAAGATTTGTACTCATAGAAATGACTAAAGTAGTCAAACATGTTCATTAGAAGGGGGTGACCCAATACTTTTATATAGTGTATGTCTTGATCAATTTAATGCATTCTTGCTAAATAAAAGTATTGAAAAAAATTCTTACTTGCCCCAAAGACGTTTGAATGGTAGTTTCTGAATATAATACATTTTCATCAGGATTTCTAACACAATTACTTTTGAGAAAACATTACTTTGGGCAAAATTGCACCATTAACATAATCATCAAAAATTATAATTTTTTTTTTCTCCTTACATTAATATGTAATCTGAAGTCCATAAAGTCCTGGCAACCTAAAACCAAACCATACCTGAACAAAAACTACTGGAGATTTTCCTCCATTACATGGATCATTTACGTTCAGCAACACTACTTCTCTCACACACAAAGCGACAAGTCTTTGGTCTTAGTCATTGTGCCTGACATCAGCCGTCCTGCGACCCTGCAGGCAGTCGTCTATATGAATGCATTTATTCCTTCCGTCTTCCCATCAGTCATTGCATGAACGTTGCTTTTTGTTTACAGCGGGGGGCGAGAGTGATTTTGAAGAGCGTGCTAATGACGCGCTGAAGTGCTTTAAGTATCGTGGAGTGGACGGACAGATGAAAGAAGCTCAGAACCGCCAGATCTCCCGCTCGCGCTCCTCTTTCTGTGGCTCTAATTACGTTACGCTGTGTAAACGCCAGCGACGATGCATCTTTGATGTCCTGCGGAGGGCAGATGTGCTAATGCACACTAACAGGTCAAAGCGAACACGTCAACAGGCCTTGATACCTTTCTGATGTCAGTATCTGATCTCTGGAGCTTGGATTTTTCAAAGGTGAAGTTCACTTATTGGGTGTTAGCAGATGCTTTCACCAGGCCTGCTTGATTGAAACGGACGGATATGAAGCGGCTTGTATAGTCATGCGTGTGATATGCCTAATTTCACTCACTGTTACTCTTACTAGCTGTCTCTCTGCCCTTTTTTTTGTCATTTTAGTCTCACTTGCCTGCAGTTTGGCGCAGATGAGCAGAGTTTCCGTGGAGATCTCATGCTTTGTAGTCAAACACAAAGACATCATTCTGCTTCTTCTATGTCTCCTTCTCTTTCTCTCTCATTCGTTCGCTTCTGTTTTGTGCTGCTCGCTCACCCACTCAGTCAGCCGCTCCATCTCTCTCTCTCTCTTTGGGTGTACGGAGGGGTAAATTACAGATTCTGATCTGTGAGAAAGAAGATGCTGAGAAGTCCCAGGGAAGACGTGTTGCCATGGCGATGGGAATGGACTTTTTGTTTGTGTGTATGTGGGAAGCGATAGAAAGAGAATCGAAAATACCCTGGCTTGCCAATCCTAAACAGAGATTCCTCCAATATTCATTTGAGATTTGAGATGTGCTTTCCAGACTTCCCTTATGATGTATGAGTGATTTAAAGGGTAAACATTTGGGTAGATTTTGAAGGGGAATATATATATTAAAAAAATAGACTTCTATTGAATTTTGGGGATTTTTCATTTAGGATGCTTTGATATATCTGTGACCATATCAGAATGAACCGTATTTAAGTAAATTTTTAATTATTGTTCTTATTATCGGTCGGATTAGTCTGATATTGGTTGCAAATAATATCAGGGCTTTTTTTAAAGCATTCTATGGAAATGGCATTTTTGGAATAAAAAGACACATTTCCGTTGCTAAGGCTAGTTTCATAGCTAGCATTTATATAACAGAACACCCGCAATAATAACTTTGTACATAATTTGACATGTAAAAAAATGACCCATAGTAAAACCAATAAATTGATATTTAGCTTAAATTTCTATCACATTTGCGTCTCATTTTCATCTGCAGCATGTACACTAACTCTAAAACTTTATTTTAATAAAAATTGTAATTTTTCCGTATTGGGACAGTTTTTTTTTTGTTTGTTTGTTTTTTTTCTTACTGCCATACTGATTATTTCACTCTTTGCTCAGATCACCATTTTTTCTTCTCACTTTAGTATAGATGATGTGGGTATGGGTATAATAGTCTAATGGAAACATATTATACATATAGGTAAAATGTCATTTAAAAAGTTTGAAGTCGGTAAAACCAATGCATGGCTGTATTTATTTGATAAAAACAGTAATATTGTGAAAAATTATTACAATTTAAAATAACAGTTTTATATTATAATACATTTTAAAATGTAATTTATTCCTGTGATGCAAAGCTGAATTTTCAGCATCATTACTCCAGTCTTCAGTGTCACATGATCCTTCAGAAATCATTTGATGCTCAAGAAACTATCTATGTTCATAGTTCATGCTTAATATTTCTACGTATTTTTCCAGCCAGAAAGTTTGAAAGAACAGCATTTAATTGAAATAGAATTCTTTTGCAACATGAAAAATGTCTGACTGGCCCAAGTCTAAAGAGCCCACCCCTAAATATCTGTTATTCTGGTCCCAAAATGTTTGCCTTTGGGATCCTTTTACCTTTTTAATCATCGCAGGGTGAAAATCATCTGGAAAATAAGTAATTGTACACTTCTCTTCAATAAAAACCGCATGATTCAATGTGTTTGCATCACAACCCATCAGGTTTAATACTTAGGGAGTGTGTTTGTGTATATCTCAGTGTGTCTGTTTAACTACCTAACCCAGTTTCTGTGTCTCCAGGCTGCGCTTAATTAGCCTGTTGTTTGATGCCTCTGGCTGGTGACTGGTGTGATGTTTGATGTCAGGCTTTTCCGCTCTAATTACCCTCGGCCCGTGGTGCCACCCGGCTGCAGGGGTCGTCCCAGAATTCATCAGCGCCAGTCCTGGTGTTTTGTTTATATGTGTGAGTGAGTTATTGGGTAAAAAGCGTTAATGTTTGCAAGCTCTGCAGGTTTGTGCAAGTGCATGCGTTTGTTTTCGGGAAGCCGCTGTGAGTTTGGGATGCATTATCCGCTCCTGTTCCGCCCCAAGCCCGCACGAGACGCATGAGGGTTTTGTTATGGTGTGGGTAATACGCCCTCTCAGTCCCGCACAAAGACGCCTTATCTCTCAAGAGGAGCGCGTACAGGCGAGGTGGGCTAATCCCGGCCCGGGGGATGTAAACATATTCTCTCCCGGCGTTTGATTCCCGTGCTAGTGTATGATTGGACGACTGTAAAGCTGCTCATGTGGAGCCAAACGGAAAGATGGAACGAGCAAAGCAAAAGAGACTGTGCTTTAGTCATGGATTCTGTTATTTATATATAGATTTTAAACTTGCTAATTAAATAATGTATATTATATATAATATGAATTACTACTATTGCTCAAGTCAAGCAATATTGTTATTATTATTGCTCATAATTTGTGTTAGTAAATTGAAAAGCATAATTAGTTTATTCTAACTTCAGACTTGCACAATTTCATTCAGACTAAAGAATTTACATTTTAAAAGAAAAAATTATTGCTTTAGTCTAACAGAAATTGAACTTTTAAAGTTCATATAAACTTATTTATATATTTTTTTTGTTGTTGTTGTAATTTTATCGATATAATTTTAATTATAATATAATCATCATTTAATCATCACAGTTTCCACAAAATATTAAACAGCACAACTGTTGAGCAGAAAATCAGTATATTAGAATGATTTCTGAAGGATCATGTGACACTGAAGACTGGAGTGATGATGCTGAAAATTCAGCTTTGCATCACAGGAATAAATTACATATTAAAACAAAAAACTGTTATTTTAAATTCTAATAATATCCCAAAATTTTGAATTTTTTACAGTCTTTTTGACCAAATAAATGCAGCCTTGTTGAGCATAAGAACATAAATAAAAAATCTTACTGACCCCAAACTTTTAGTATATGTTAATGTCGTGGAAAAAAAAAAAAAATATATATATATATATATATATATATATATATATATATATATATATATATATATATATATATATATATATATATATATATATATATTTGTTTTTTTAGATGTTAAGTTTAAAATATGATGTCTACTATTCTACTATTGATTACACTTAATAACTACACTGTATAATCTCCATAGACCACAAGCCCCATCTACAACATGCATATCAAATGACCTATAAACGTTTTTGCATATTTTTCAGTATCAGCCTCAGTGCGGCCTGATTTCCCCCCTGCAGCAGCCCACTTTCCTATCAGCGTGATCCCCCGGAGAGCTGCTGTCTGGGGATGGATATTGCACCAGGCTGGGGGGTTAATGGCGGGAGGGGGCGCGGTGACAATAGACAGCACTGTCCCAATCCCATTCGCTCATTGGTCAACAATGCAGCATGTCACTGTAACAACAGTGTCAGTGTCCTACGCCGAATAAGAAGTGGACAAAACGAGAGAAGAACAAGAAAATGGCCTGTACGCTCACTTTTGTGATGCGTTTGTAGTTTTATTGAGTCAGACTCGAGGAGTAGAAAAACCTTTAGAGAAGCCATGCATGAGTGATTTTACATTTTAAGGGTTGTTATTAGTCATGATGCAAAGTGATTAACCTTTATAATCATGCTAAAACTGCCTTGAGTAGTTTATTGCTTTAAAAAATTGCAACAGCAATATAAGACAAAGATGTATTTTAATAATTATTAGGGATGCAAGGTTATTGATTGATCTATATAAATTATTTAATTTTATGTATATATTTATTTATTTTGAAATGTATTTATTTAAATGCATTTACATTTGGTAAGTTATATGTATATATTTAAGGCAAGACAGTGAAAAACGTTTTTTTTTTTTTTTTAAATGCAGTGGTGAGATTTTGAGCTATTCGTGGAAATAGGCCTAATGGAAATAAAACATCCAAAACACACTTTTAAATGTTTATTTTATTGTTCTTTATCTGTTTGCATCCGTATATTTAAATTAAATGCATATCTTTAAGGGCTGTTTTCTCAAATGTAATATTTTCTCCTGCACTGAGCTAGAAATCTCCACTTTAGTAGCACTTGCGTATACCAGACTTTACAGCTTTATTCCCATCTATTTTCTGAAGGTTTATTTACATCATTTGCCTGATTTTATACAAAATTAAATTACTAAAAACATGGTGATTTTATTGTTATAAAAAATTCTGCCTGTTGATATTTACATATTGTATTTATGATGTAATAATACTTATATAAGTATTATATTTATTTAAATAGCTCTCAATTTCTATATACATTTAATAAAAATTTGATCTTTAAATTGAATAAATCAATAATATAATTTTTTTTTACCCTATTCATCTAAGGTGTCTTGCCTCACATTTTCTGTTTAAATGTATTATTTATAAATGTATTATTTATGATGTAAAATCCCTGTAGACCAAACATCAAAGTCTGTCACTGAATGATATGATGCTGAATAATGTCTGCATGTGTGTAATGAACGGGATGGTGACTTTGGCGAGTGTTAAAGCGTCTGTGTGCGTGTGTGTTCGTGCTGGTTGTGCCCTGTCCTGGCAGGTCTGACACAGGAATGCCAACTGTTCAAACACGAACCCATGAAAACACACGCTTATGGCCACAGGGTGTGTCCAGACCCTGCCGTCCTGCATAGCAGAGTGAGATACAAGCTGTTTGAGATGTGCTCTGTCAGGATGTAACACATAACTGTCCATCGGTGCTATATTGGCCTGTGGCAGTGGTCTTATCCTTCATATGAGAGCTCGTGGCCCCCCTTACTTTAGACTGTGTCGGATAGACAGATGGCGTGCATGCGTGTGCATGATTGTATTCGAGAGGAACCAATCACAGATGCTCAGGCCGTTTCCTGTAGTTGGGGGCAGATTCGTGTTTTTTGGATGCACTTTTCCCTCTTTGCGGCGTCCTGAAATCAGACACCACCTGAGTAAAGCCATCTCGCTGTAACCTGATCTCATTTTGTGCGTCTCTGTGTATTTGTATGACCGCATAGGGGCGAAGGTTCTCAGTATGTGTACTTTTGGATAGACTAGGAGAAACTTGGAGGGTTTAATTTGTACCTCGCTTTGTGAACACAACAAACCTTCAAGTCCTGTGTGAACTTGGGTGTGTGAAGTCTGACGGTGAAATACAATGGACAGAAAGAGTCCCGCTGCCTCCCATAGCAAGGTGTTTCCTGCCTAAAACGGTGCAAAGTCAGCATGTATTGAGAGAAATACACGAGCACACACATTAAAGCTGTATTAAAAGCCTTTAGAGAAACCATGCACGAGTGATTTTACGTTCAAGGGTTGTTATGCATGACGATTAACCCCTGTTATCATGCTAAAATCACCATTATGCATGCCTTATAGTTTATTGCTTTTATAAAATGGCAACAGCAATGCAAATCTAGGATGACAGGATTTATTTATAATAAGGGATGCAAGATATGAGGTGTATTTCAATATTTACATTTAATTCAATGCATTGTCATTTATTTAAATTTATTTACATTTAGCTTTTTTCTACTTTATTTATTGTTTCTAAACATAATTTTAATATATTTAAATTAATTTTCTTGTTTTTATTATTTATATATATTTATATTGTAAAAGTAAATGCATTAAAAATAAATGAGGAGTTTATTTGCAAAAACGCCACTTAAAATAAAAGAGCTGATTGCCATGCATTATTCTCCACATATCCACATTTTTAAATGTATTATATATTTAAATGTATTCATAAATAATTGTAATATTGGATATTTATTTTAGTGTTTTCATTTGTCCTATTTTTACATTTAGACTAATTTTGCCTTTAAACTCTCATTCAGTCAAAAAATCTTTTTTTTCTTTCTTTTTAAATACAATTTCTATTGAAATAATTTATTTTTATTATTGTTTAAAATGTATTCTTTTTATGGTGCACGTGGGAGCGTGTGTTTTAAAAAATGCAAAACCATGTGTTGAAGTGCCTATAAAAACAAAATACAGTCTCATGAATATTTGATAAAAAGCCTTTGGATTATTAATGTTTTTTTTTTTTTGTGTATGTCACGTGCAAGTTTTAAAGGCCTGCTGTGTAGCTTAAAAACTATCCCACAGGAACTTACTATCACACACACACACGAGGCCTTCCTATTAGTCAGTAGATATTTAAGACTCCATGAAATGGTTTGACAAGCATTTTTTCCCTTTTGAAACAGGAAGTTAGTGAAGGACTCTTAATTTAAAACTACACTGAAAGCAATGAAATCTCATTCAAAATGGATTCATTCCAGCAATTGTTGGTTAGAAAAGTAAATGAGAAAGTATGAGGGTTATCACTGCTGAAGATGCACCAGTAAGGCATAATTTCTTTCTTTAATCTGCTAATCAGAGACTAGCATCAGGGGGATGGGATGTTCTCTTTCTAGTATTTTATTGGTACATGCCTGTGCGTACTAGTTGAGTCATCAGTCTTTTGGTCTGTTTTCCTGGAAGACAAGTACAGTAAATTTTAATTGACATGGACGGAAAGCCACAAAACTCTAATTTAAATGTAATTTAAGATCATTATATTTTCCATGCCGTAGCCTAAACCAATTCTAAAATGCAAATATGAAATACTCTGAAACTGTTTGCATTTGTACAAGTGAACAAAGGCATGAGTAATGAAACGTATTGTTCTTTTTTTTTTTTTGGTTTTGTCAGTCACTTTGTCCTCAAATGAGTCAGAGATGCATACATCATAGGGTGCCCTCAACCCACAATGCCACAGAATTTAATAAAAAAGTAATAAATTCAGTTTTTAATGAAAAGAAGTCTTCAAACGCTGCATGACCCGCAGATATTCGCATGCCGGTTATGATTAACGCTGTGTGTGTGTGTGTGTGTCCGTCCTGCAGGCCACCCCTGCCTCTGAGGCCTATGGAGAGGATGAAGAGGTTTAAGAGACGTTTATCGCTCACCCTGCGTGGTAGCCAGACGATCGATGAATCTCTTTCAGAGCTGGCGGAACAGATGACCATCGAGGAGAACAGCAGCAAGGACAGCGGTGAGTGTGTGCGCTGTACCTTTCCTATTGTTTGCTGTGTCTATATTGTGTGTGCAGGGTCACTGTTTATGTTAAGTAGTTCAAACTAATTGAGTTAAGTCTATTATATGATGTAACACACCACTGCAGCGTAGAAAACCTGTTTTGCATGCATTCAACATTCATGTTGTAACTTTTTTTCAACATTTTCATATTTATTTCACTTATATATTATGTCATGTCAACACACTGTGTATCACTACACTAATATTTGAAGACCACAAATATTCTGCATTCTTGCAGATATGTGAAAGACGGCTTCGTGTTTGCTTTGGCCTGACCTCTGAGATTTTCACTCGGGTAGTGACTGGACTCTTGTTTTTCATTTCAAAATTTACAGGAATAAATCCAAGGCATTTAATTGAATCCCTTAAAATAACTTAGAATGTGTAGTTACTTTGACCTGTCAAGTCATTCTGGAGTGTGTAAAACCGAAATGACAAGCTTGTGTTTTTGTGAACTCTTACCACTTCTCTATTCCCTTTGGATACTTTACTCTCCCTTTTTAATATTTTTTATTTATGTTAAAGGAGTACAAGTTAAGCTCAATCAACTGTTTGCTGATTGCATAATGAATATCAACACAAAATAATTTTGGGGAATAAAATTGAGGCACTTAAAATGGAAGGCCAATTTTTGGAGTATACTTTTTTCTGTAAAGCTGTTTAGGGGAAGTCGTGGCCTAATGGTTAGAGATTCGGACTCGTAATCCAAAGGTTGCAGGTTCGAGTCTCGGGCCGGCAGGGATTGTAGGTGGGAGGAGTGAATGTCCAGCGCTCTCTCCACCCTCAATACCACGACTGAGGTGCCCTTGAGCAAGGCACCGAACCCCCAACTGCTCCCCGGGCACTGCCCCGGTGCGTGTTCACGGTGTGTGTGTGTTCACTGCTGTGTGTGTGCACGTTGGATGGGTTAAATGCAGAGCACGAATTCCGAGTATGGGTCACCATACTTGGCAGTACTTCACTTCACTTAAATCAGTGTTTACACTCATTTTACGGTCTTTCCAGGTTTTTAAACATTATGTTGTTGTGAAGTGGTTTGAAGAAGTCGTGTTTTTTTTGCCACATTAAAATCATGTATAGTGTCTTGTGTCTGTACTATTCAGGGTTACTTGAAATGAAATGTTATCTGAAATAACATATTTAAATTATTTCAGCTAAATTCCAAGGCAACATTTCTCATATTTATTTAGTTTAACTTGGTGTACTAAAATGACTAAAACTAAAACTGAAATAAAAAAAAAAATGAATACAAATTTTATAAACACATTAAAAACAACAAAAACTAATACAAATGACGACAAACTCATAGAAACAAAAATACTAAAGCTTTAACCAAAATGAACCTGAAAATATAAAAATAAAGTTCAAATACTTTATATTATAATAGCATCTCAATGATACTAAAATAACACTGGTACTATCGGATTTACCCCATTCGATTCCATTGTAAGTGTCTTACTGTAACCCAGAGTTTTGTTTTATTTAAAGATAATGAGTGACATTTATTTTGGTAACATCATGTCTTAACTCGAGTTTGAACCCAAAATATTCCTTGTCTCTCTCTTTGCTCACAGTATTTACACCTAGAGTATTTTATTTTCTCTGGGTCGCCTGTATTGACCATGTTAGCTCGCGTTAGTCACCCTGACAGAATAATTTCGAGCTGCGTTGAAAACCTGTCATTCTGATCTGTCATAATTGAAGCCTGTGCCATTTTTGTGACCATAAACGGTGCTGAGCCAGGGCTGATGTGAAAAAGTCTGCTGCCATGCTTCCAGTCAGCCCGTCACTGCCATGCTTCCAGTCAATGCAATTTCAGTTGAAAAGAATCTAAGCAAAACACTCCCTGTCCTCTTCCTCAAAGTGCTTTTTCTTCTCCTTGCTCTTGTATGTTCAGCTAGCTAGTAATTACGTAACAGCAATGACACCCCTGTGAGGAGAATGAGAGGAAGGGAGCATATGACGGCTTGTGAGAGGCTAAATTAGCTCCGTTGCCTTGGGGCTGACCTGACGGATGGACTGGAATCAGACAGACCGATTCAGACTGTACAATGAGACTGTGTAAACTGAAAGCCAGTGTATTGTGAGTTCCAGTGCATTCTCGCTTACCTTCCATCCCCAGCGCACCCGCTGGGCATATTGAGCGCTCGAGGTAAAACGGTAACCACACTTATTGAAAGCACAGATTCAACTTCCATGGCCATTTCGGCCCAGACTCGGAGCACCTATGAGGGAGGGTTTTAATGCAAGTGGGAAATGTGGTCAAAATGTTCTTGAGTGTAGAGTAACTGGGTACAGATATGGTTTTCAAGCCTTTTTGCTTCACACTTCATGCCGAATCGAAAATCACCCTTGAAATAGGACACATTCAGCTCAGGGTCAGCTTGCAGTTTATATCTGAGCATAAACTTTATATAATGAACTTACAAACCCAACCTGATCTCATGAGGAGAAGCAACTACAAGGTGATTTCCTATGATTTCGTACAATTTGAATCACATTAAAAACATGCAGTTTTTGCAGTTTTACCCCTAAACCTAACTGCCAATGGGTTGTAAGCAGATCGACTAAAACATTGTGACTGAGATCATACAAATTCATACATAGTAGCCCCCAATTGACCAAAACATAAAATAGTTATTGATTTCAGCATTTTTAAGCATTATAGATGCATTAAATCACAACCGTAGGCATCAAAGTTATGCTGCGTTATTGCATTTCTCACTTTGACCTAAAATATAGGTTGAAATGCACACATTCTTCTGAAATATACACAGTCCCAGAATGCATTGGCTTAAACGCAAATGACCATGTAGATAATATTCAGTACTGAAAATAGTTTAATCTAATTAAAAATGACCCAATTTCTGTGTATCCTTTGTTTTTTTTTGTTTTGTTTATTAGAATATAGTGCAATCTATTCACCACAGATTAAAATAATGGTTGACCAGTGTTGATTTTTAATTTTTTTTTTTTATGGCTGATGCCAATATCTGCAATTAAATTGAGTTGTTTTACATAATATTTATATAAATAATTGGAAAAATCTCAGGGGAAAAAATGAACTTTTAAAAAATCTTTTATTTAAAATTTTTAATTAAAAAATATTAGCAAATATTGGCCAATATATTGCCATTGGCGATATATTCGTCTACCACTAGGTTAAATCAAAATAAAACATGAACATAGCTGGTTTTTACATGTCTTGAGGAGCCCTATTTAGGAGTGCCTATTAGCGAGTGTTAACATTTCAGTTTAGTAATTTATAAGATTCTGTTTTGCTGCCTTAGACATTAGCTTTATATGTAGATATCGAGACAGCTTAAGCCCCGTTCACACTACAAGCGGCACTCAGCGACAAAGCGACACTATCCCATTCATTTCAATGGAGAGCTGGCGACACGAGCGACAGCGAGCGGTAGCAACCGTTGGCCACCAGATGGGGCGTGTCCAGCGACGCGACAAAGTTCAGAATCCTTCAACTTTATGCAAACGAAGAGCGACTTTCGGGAGCGACAGCCAGTAGGAAAGAAGACAGTTGAGCTCATATGATCATTCTCCTCTCAACCGTAGATAAACACACTCAATGGAACAAAAGTAGGCTCTGTTTCTCATTCATTTTTGTTTGTATGCACGGATTTAATTTATATTCATATTATATTTAGTCTTTTGCCTCAAATGTTTGTCGCCGGCAAGAAACCTTATTCGCTGTCAAGGCAACCAGTACTGAGAACACCCACTAGCAGCCTCATCGCCAGCCCGTGGTGACATGCAGTGACAAAGTCGCTGGTAGTGTGACCGCAGCTTTAGATTGGCTCAGAGTCTGTGCATGTTTATCTTTATATCTGGATGAACATGGCCTTATCTGCATGTCCTGATGCATTGCAGCTGGTAACATTTATTACTGTGTGGACATTGGTCTAGCAGCAGTAAAAACATCCTCCCTCACTCGTGCCCTAAACACTAACACTAGCATCCAGAGAATGCAGGTTTTTATTTTTTTTTTACGTGAATGTTGCACTCTTTCACCAGTGCTAGTGCACAGTGGTCTAAACATGCCCACTCAGCTCTGCATAAACACATTGACAGTGTGGATGTTTTTAGGTCTGTGTGTTGAATTTGGGGAATGGCAGTGCTGTTGACCCAGCCATTTTTTTTTAGACAGACTAATGAATGTTTTAAGACCCTGCCATTACGTAAGGAACTTATGCCGCTCTCTTCTCTTTCCTTTAATCCACATATTACCAAGGGTTTCAAACTTCTGCCGGCTTCATCCAGGTCAGGGTGAATCCTCAGCCGCTGCAGCCCATCTGGAAAAACGTTCAGAGGAATATTTTGCACTGTGATGGCTGTAAAATAATCGCTACTTTAAATTATCTTTATTTTAAAATAAATAATGCCTATGTTAGAGATGTATTTCTCATTAGGTTTGTTGGGACATCTGAAAGAATCATTAGCCTATTTAATTTAAAGATTTAATAGTTCTGTTAATTATACATTAAGTGAGCCATTTGATTTATAGTCTCACTTTACCCTCAGGAAAGATGTGCATGCAGTATGGAAACGAGAGCAGATGAATCTCATTAATGTTGAAGACTGTTCAGAAAATGACACACTGCTTTCAGGTTTCACATCAAATTTTTAAGATCTAACTTTTTTTTGTGCAGTCGTGGATGTAGTCAGCAACATGTCAGATGCAGGAAACCAAATCCTGAATAAATTTTTTTTTGTTGTTATTTCTTAAATATGGACGTATGCAAGATGGTACGCACAAACATTTTGTTTTCTTTTAAAAAAAATTACCAAATCTGTTGAATATTTTCTATTCTTTATTGTCCCCATAGAAAGTAGTTTTATGAATTTTGTCAATTAAAATTTAACGTTTACATAGTAACACTTTTAATAACTTATTTTTATATTTGTATAACTATTGTGTATATTATATTCTACATTAAATTAATTTATATTAAATTATTAGTTTATATTGTAAAATATACATTAATAAAAAATTAACCAGGAACATTTTTAATAACTGATTTTATAAATATTTAATGTGTTTGTGTATTATGATAATATATTAATATATTATTGTTTTTATTATTGTATAAAAATGCTTTTATTTATTTTATTTTAATTTTTTTGCTTGTTTTTTTTTATATTAATAATTAGCAATATTATAGTGTTAATCAGTCCTTTGCCCACAAGAAAGACGTGGATACTATATACCAAAAAACAGGATAGATGGACAGTTGTTTTTCTTTACTGCTTCCTTAAATTCCAGCCATTCTTTGTTTTTCATGTTTGTGGTCTGGTGCTGCCTAGGGATGTGCACGAGTACTCGATTAATCGATTACTCGAACGCATCAGCGACGATCGAGCATGAAAACGATGATCGATTGGCTCTAAAAATGCATTTAAATTTTTTTTTAAACTACTTTCATTCTTTCTGATTGGTTATGCTGGTATTTGGGCGGTAGTCTGATATTTGATTGGTTATGGCTGCGAGAAGTTGCGGTCTAGAGACAAGACCGGAGCACAGAGCGAATATGGCTTCTAAAGCGCGCAGCGATGTCTGGCAACACTTTGAAAAACTTGACGAAAAAACAGTCAAGTGATGTGCAGCGCCACACTCGTCTACAACTCCACAACAAGTTCGATGCGTTACCATCTTGCACATAAACGCAAAAAAGCAGATGATGCCGATGCCACTATACCAGCAGTCAGACGAGCATAAGAGATTTCACCATCAGACAGAAATGCGACACAGGCAGGGCAGAGAAGATGACGCAGCTAATAGAAATGACAGCAGAAGACTTGCTGCCTATTAGTTTTGTTGAAGGTGAAGATTTTAAACGTTTAATGAATTACGTTGAGCCCCACTATACTGTCCCATCACGCAAAACGGTCACTGCAGCGCGGGTGGCTATAACCACGGACTCGTGGACCTCGCTAACCACTGAATCGTATATGACACTAACCTGTCATTACATAAATGAATGGAAAATTCACACAAGGTTTTGAGGAAAGACAACTTCTGTGCCTGCTGAGCGCGTTTTTTCCACCGCCGGTCTAATTGTAAATAGACTCCGCACTCGGCTTTCATCTGAGCAAGTAGACCGACTGATCTTTTTGAATAAAAATATGTAGTCCTTATGTTAAGTTTTATTAGCCATGCATGGTAAAATATTCAGGCTGTTTTTGTTTTAAGTTTAAGCAGCATAGTTAAATTATGCCGGCTTTATTTTATTTCCCTTTACCAACTGATCATTTTGAAAGAAATGTTATGTTACCTAATCTTTAAGTTTTATAGCTGTGGTAAAAATATTCAGGCTATTTTTACTTTAAGTTTACGCAGCCAAATTATGCTGGCTTCTAATTTTCGTTAGGCTATGGGCTACTTAACAGTCGTTTGGTGAAGTTGTATTAAACTTTATTTTTGCAAACCTTTTACAAAAAAACTTTTTTGATCCACAGCTGTTGTGATGCTGCTGAAGTAAAATATTGTTTTGTTAAAAATAACAGTTGAATAAAATAACTGAAAATCAGAGTATCATGTGTGTTTTATTTGTTTTATAAAACATAGAAAAAGGTAGGTTCTCTTTTTAAAAACTGATCCAAAATATTTATACAAATAATAAGACACACACAGGGATGGGGATAATACTGTAAAATAACTGTGTGTTTTTTTTTGTTTTTTTTTTTTGCGGTTGCAAAGTTGCCGTTGTTTTAAAGCGCCCTGTAACGGGAGAAGCACATCCACTACTTTCTGGTTGGCACGTAGTTCAAGCTCACATGTATTTTGTGTAGATAAATACAATTTGTAATATAACATTTACATATTGTGTATCTAGGCTATGTGATTAATTTTATATACAATGCGTCATGTAGAAAAAGCGCTTCAGCTTCACCTCACGCTGTTATTTCTTTTAAATGTTTACTGTATTAACCTCTATTGATAGTGATTTTTAATAATCTGTGTTAATTTAATTATTTTCTGAATCCTGTCATAGTTTTATCAACAACGTTTTTAACAGGGCTTTAATTGAAATATTTCAATTGTCGCTATGACGCACACGCCCCGCCCCTTGCTTAAGCTCCACCCCCGATTAATCGAGTACTCGTTTCTCAAACCTGTGGATTACTCGAAATGAAATATGACCAGAAATGCCCATCCCTAGTGCTGCCAGAACAGGACAGTCATGTGCACCATCAGCCTTGCTAAACTTACTCTTTAGTCATGTGTGTGTTTTTGTGTTTATTTGTGCTTCGTAGTTCCCCTACGTTTCGAACGCTCTCTGAAGACATACTCCATCTCGATAAGGAAGAAAGAGAGTGAGTTTATGTCTGCCTGTGTTCATTTTGGCATTCAGGGTGCTGCACAAAGACCCCTAAGAGCCCGTCACCGGAGACTGTCGGCACAGCAACCGTAGACCCAACCTTGCTTTGGGCCCAAGAGCTTCTGCTGACATGAAATATTTTCCTCAGGAGCGCTGTTGCTTAGCAACAAGACAGGATAGGCATAGAGTTTACAATTTATATACTTATGCACTGAAAAATGACAATATGTTCTCAGTAGTGGGAAAAATAGCGCACGTCTGTCCAGATTCCACTATTTTGTCGTAATCGCACACCCTCCGATGCTGTCGGCGGGACCTTCCTGCATCTGACAGCATGACATATCGTCACGGCCTGACCTGTTGAGCATTGGCTGTGGAACATTCCAGAGTTTCCATGATGCTTGTATGGAAATAAAGTCCCTGTGCGCAGCTGGCCATGAGTGGAACTTTACCACATGGGCTCAGGTGGATCAGACCTGCGCCGGGTGTGTGTGTGTGTGTGAGAGCCTGGTGTTTTGTTGGATTGTCCTTAGTAAGCAGGTTGAAAGGCCTGTTGTAATGAGAGACACAGCTGTGGTGTGGGAAGATATGAGGGAGAGAGAGAGAGAGAGTGCGGCCACAGTGAAAAAGAGAGCGCGCTCTGAATAAATGAAGATACGACACCATCAGCATTTCATGCTCGGGCATCAAAACAGAGTCCGCAAACAACATTGTTTAACATGGAATCCGAATTGGGTCTATTGATCTACCTATTACTGCGAAGAAAAAAATGATTGCCTTTTGTAATCTTTCATCACCGTGTAATAACTCGCTCTGCCTATGAAATGACTTTCCATTTTTGCTGACATCATCAAGCCCTCCTGTTCCCCTCTGAACTTAATAAAGGGATCAGTTTTCAAAATGCAGACCTCAAAGAATGAGGTCTGCAAACCTGTTTTGTTTTTTGTTTTGCAATTTGTTTTTGGTTAGGTTTTGGTGTTTTGTTTGGTTTGTTTTTGCTTTTGTTTTGATGGTTTGGTTTTGTATTGTTGTCTGTCTTTTCTTATTTCCAGTCATGTTGAAATAAAATGGTTTGTGAACACAACTGCATTTTGACTTTACCACTTAACACCAAATCCCAAAGAATAAAATCAAGCCTACTTGTTTAGTTTTTTTGTGGTTTGTTTTTCTTTTTCTTTTGTTTCAATCATGTTAGAAGTAAAATGTTTTGAACACAACAGCATTTTGACTTTACTCCAAATCCCAAAGTTGTTGTTTTTTTTTTTGGGTGGGGGGGGGGGGGGGTGGGGTGTTCTGTTTGTCTTTGTTTTTTCTTTAGTTTCAGTCGTGTTAAAAGTAAAATGGTTTTTTTTTTTTTTTTTTTTTTTTAGTTTTTCTTTTGTTTCAATCATGTTAGAAGTAAAATAGTTTGTGAACGCGGCTGCGTTTTGACTTTACCCCTTTACTCCCAAAGAACAAAATCAAGCCTGTTTTTTGTTTGTTTTTCTTATTTTTGTTTTTGTGTTTTGCTATTGTTTTTTTGTTTTGTTTTTTCAGTCGTGTTAGAAGTGAAATGGTTCGGGGCTGCAGTTGCTTTTTGACTTAACCCCTTCTCTTGTTTTTATTTTCAGAATAAAATACAGCAAACTAAAATCTGACATTGTCAAAAAATAGTTAAACAAGCCCAGTATAATCTAAAAAAAAATAATTTTTCTGTCTGTTCATTTTGTGATGCAATTTTAAATTGTCTGTCAATATATTAATCAAACTTGACCCAAAATTATACTACATTTTAGATTAAGCCCTTTACACATACTTTTCTCTTTTTTGAGTTCAACTTTATAATGTAAATCTTTATAAATAAAACTGACAGAAATGAACAAGTTACTACATTTTTACTCAATTTTTAACTTCATTATACAATTCTTTATTTATAATAAGCCAAGTTAAAAAACAGTGTACAAAGTTATTGTCTCTCAAAAGAAAGAGTCGGCCCTGAATCATTGAAACGAGTCGTTTTTAAAATGAATCCCAAGCAGTTTCATGTTGACGTCAACATGAAACATTAGCATATTGCCCGCCCACTTGTTGGTCTTTTAGTTTTGGTCTGAATGAAAATTCAAATTCATTCTTTGCCACTAGGTGCCCCTTTTAGAGTAGTTAAATAGCTGTTTCCCCGGTAACACTGTACATAAAGCAGCACTGCGCTCACAGACGCTGCTTTATCAGGCATTACAGGCATGATTAAATAAAAATGAGACCAATCGGCCCAATCACCGCAGATTAGTGGCATGCAAAGGAGGGGTTTGGAAAAATGAATCGTTTTTTGAACCTTTCTTTACCCATAATAGGGGCACTTAAGTGCTTTTCAGTATTTGACCCAGGGATCAAATTTGACCTAGGTGGATGCGATTTAATAGGACATTAGTTGGGTTAAATACTGTATAAGATACATTTTAGTTTGGATTGTTTAGAGACAGAGAGCCTCGCTGTTTGTGTGTTTGTATGTCTGAGCATGCTGCGGAAGAATGACTTTTAGATTACAACGTCCCAGAGAGCAGCTCTTTATCTCCTTATGTAATGCCAGTACCACTGCTGTGCTGTGTGTTTTTTTTTTTTTTTTTAATGCGTGTGTGTGTGTGCGAGCTCAAGGAGGGGTTGGTTGACTGGACAGGTGGTGTAGGCAAAAACAGGTGGGAGGGACAGGTGCACACACACACACGTTATATGCGATGGTCATATAACCTCTACAGTTGTTGATTAAATTTAATATATGCAGAGTATATTTTATCTGAAAGGCACATTGGTGTCGAGTGTCAACAGTGGTTCTGTTGGTTGATAATGTGTTGTCATATCAACAGCTATTTAGTAATTAACTCAACTTTTGATTAAAACTTGAGTTTGTTTGATTGATGCTTTATCATGCCTTGTGTTGATTGGCTCAAATGGCTCCAGTATTAACAGCTGCTTTCCTATTGGTTTAAATGTTGCTATAGCAACACCTTCAGTATGATTGGCTTGTCTTTTGATTAAAAGTTAAAAGCACTGCAGGTGTTGCCTTCCCAGCATCCCTCAGCTTGATGGAAAGTGAAAGATATGGGTGATTATCAAGACATCACCGGTTTATAGAAAGTTGCCGGTTTCCCTTTATTGCTGCAGCTTCTCTTTGACCTCAGCATAACCTCATGTAGTAAAGTAATACTTTTAACGAAGTATTGACTGCTTCGCACCTATGAGGATATAAATCTATTCATGCAATTACACCGATGTTTTGTGTGTGTATTGATGGAGGTCTTGTTGTTATTTCAGAGCCCATCGTGAGGAATGGCCGGCCGCCCTCCTCCCACAGCATGCACTCGTTTTTGCACCAGTACACGGGCTCCTTTAAGAAGCCTCCCCTGCGCCGACCGCACAGTGTCATTGGGGGAAGTCTGGGGTCCTTCATGGCCATGCCTCGAAACGGCAGCCGTCTCGGTGAGTGGCCAATCATAACACACTTGCAGACTGTTTTGTAGAGCCTTTATTTAAAGACCTATTCAGAAGTATTCCGCATTAAACGTTTCTTTAAAAAGACAAAATTCATCATGTACATGTTTGGGCTGTTCAATATAATGTGCAGCAATAATCCATTTTATTGGACTTGACAAAACAAAAATTTGAAATGAATTGTAGTAATATTTAAACATTTTAATAATTGTAATATGATTTCATTTCTTATTTTAATTTAACAGTTATTACACAGTTTTAATAATTTTAGACAGTTATTACAGGATTTTAATCATTTTAATAAAAATATTTTTTAGAATTACATTAATTAGAATTTCATTTAATATTTGTTAATATAATAATTTTAATATCAATAAACTTTCGTTTAATTTTTTCGGAATTAATAACATTAAAATAATTGATATTTGTTGTTATTGTTTTTAAAATTAATTCTTTTAGTACAATATTTAATTAGAATTGTTACATTTAATTTTAATATTAATAATTTATTCATGATTAATATTGTTATTGTTGTTTGAGTAGCATTTTATTTTTTTTAAATTAGAATTGAATTGTTTTTATTTTTAATATACACTTCAATGTTTCAGTTTTTTAAGGATTAATAAAATGTTGTTATTTTCATAAATATATATAGATTACATATAGTTTGATTTAATTTCATATTTTAATATAATGTTGTTCGTTTTAATACAGTTGTAATTTCCTAATTAGAATTTAATTAAATTCAGTTAATATTTTTATTTTAGGTAAACCTTTTTACCCTTTATATTTTTCAAGGCCATTTTTTTTAAGAAAATAAAGAAATATTGTCATCAAAAGAAATTAATAATATGCTTCCATGTCATTTAGTTTATTTGACTTTTTAAAACAATTGTTCTAATTATGTATTTGTATTGATGTTTTAAATATTTGGCTCAGTCCTTTGCGTTGCTTAATGATGTATCATTTTTAGGGAGCGTGGTGCTTGTGAACGACTCGAGTCACCTATAAACCAATCCCAAATTTTCCAAGACCACTCCCACTTTCACTTCATTGACTATTTCAGGTTGAATGCCAGCAAGCAGTTCTTCTCTCTAAAAGTGTTTAGTTATATGAAATGATCGGTCACGTGTCAAAAATTCAGCTCTGCAAAATCTTGCTATGTGATGAATGTGAGCCGCTCAACCTTATGTCCCTGTCGTGTGCATGCGTGCAACTGTGTGAGTGGGCGTTCACACACACTGACAGGAAGTGAGTCAGGAGAAAGTTAGTGGTAGGCGATCAAACAAGAAGTGTGTGTCACAGT
Organism: Barbus barbus; assembly: GCF_936440315.1. Classification (NCBI taxonomy): domain Eukaryota; kingdom Metazoa; phylum Chordata; class Actinopteri; order Cypriniformes; family Cyprinidae; genus Barbus; species Barbus barbus. The sequence goes on from NC_136717.1 coordinate 22,288,115, forward strand.
TGAACATTTCTGAGTGCTTCTATCAGAGTGAGTGTGTGTTTATGTGTGGTGCTTCCCATACATGACATTATTTACCAGCTTCTCAGACACAAGTCCAGACGTGTCCGGCCCCCATTCCCTCATTCTTATCCGTTCACAGTGATGTCAGCGAGCGGCTGTTTGTTTATTTGGCACCTATTGTGGAATTTGTAAGCTGTGATGTAAATGCATTCGGAGATCATCTTGAGTTTCCTTGAATAGGACGCATTCCAAGTCAAAGACAGTCTGGAGTTTATTAGAGTTTGACCCACTTTTGTTCTTGCAAGATTTTTCCGTGCCACACTTTTTTTGGGGGAAACTAGAACACTGCGCATTCTAGACTTTCACAGCGTTAGTGTGGAAAAGACGGCCAGTGGAGAGCAGAAGACAGAGCGATGGGGTGAGGCAGACAGATGACACGCGTCAAAATTACAAGTGAGGTTGTCTCAGGCTTGACGGAATGAGAGAGCACAGCGCTTCTGATGTTGAGAGGAGGAGGTGGAAGGAGATGAAAGGCAGGAAAGGGAGAGTGAACGGAGGGAAGTGGCGTGATTTGACAGAGTGACTCGTTACCTCACAGTATGTCGGATTTAAAAAAAAAAATAGGGCACATTACCTGCGACTGCACTGCTTTCACACTTCTACACACACCATCTCGCTGTTTCAAACACTTCATTGGTGTAACGGGATGCAGAAATGAGGCCATGAAACTGGATCTCTCCTCGTGTCTCTCTAATAAGAAATGTCCAGGTCATGTTTCACCCAAACGTCAAAATATAAAAGAAATACTAAGAAATTATATTCTGCATAAACCATGACACCTAAGATTTTTTGCACTGACAATATTTCTATTAAATTAATATAATTAAGCTCATTTATCCCAAATTATTTTATTTAATCTTTTCTACTCTACTCTCCTCTCATTATCAAAAAGCCAAACAGAGGACTGCTATCTTGGCTTAAAAAATTCCTAAAATGCTCAAAAATGAAATTAATTAAATCCAGTTTTAACTTATTTTATATTTTCAAGACATTTCCCCCCAATAAGTTACTTATTTTCCCTCAAGTTCTCATTACCAGTTAAAAGGCAAATAGAAGACTAGTACCTCGACTGTAAAAAGTCTAAAATAGTCAAAAATTAATTTCATCCAATTATTTGTTTTATTGGGCAACAAATGAATGTCCAGAGAATAGCTGCCTTTGTCCCAATCAACTGCTTTAATTTTTTCCAGACAATTTTGGGAACGCTTTCTAAAAAAAAATATATATATATATATATATATATATATATATATATATATATATATATATATATTTATACTCTTATTTTTTATTTTTATTTTTTACATTAATACATAAATGCTACCTTAATATACCAATAGTACTAACAATTTATACTTTTTTTTTTTGCTCATTTCAATAATGATAATCAATGAGGATAATGTGCTTCATTGTCTTTGCTTCATTCTTTATGCAAAATACATTTATGGTTTTCTTGTGGTTTTGGCATAAAATATGACTTCGACATTTCTGGACAGTTTCTGAAAATTCACCTCTCTCCCTCTGGTTTGAAGATATCAGAGCGGACAGTCAGCAGACAGCTGTGCGGTAATGGATGGCCCTCAGGATAGGTACTTTTTACTGCCTTGCCCAGATAAAAGAGCGAGCCGATATGTCACCCTTGGGGGACTCCTCCTTATGAGGTGAGGGAGGACGGGGCCGTACAGCAGCAAACAGCCTGCCATAAAACTACAGAGCCACGACCACACCTTCAGACTGTTTTTCTAGTTCCCAGCACTCTTTTATGCAGGAATATAATCTTTTCTTCCGGAACAGCTTTTATGTTCCGTTGCTTTTAGGCCGCCCCTTTTCCAAGTACTAAAAGACTGCGCACATGTACATGAACACGTGTTGACTGGACGGGACTCTTAATTCCCGACCACTGGTTTTCAATTTGTGAGTATGCATGTGGTTTTTAAACCCTGATTACATCATGATTTGGCCCATAGGCCAGCTCCGATAAGCCAGATCATACTTTTATGTAATGGAGAGGACATAGTTCACACACACAAGTGCTGTGTAAACAAAAAGCACATGGGACAGTGCATATCCCTTCACACCTTTCTTGTTTTCGATGTAATCCGTGAACCTTTCTCAGGAATCGTGGCGTAGGTGAATGTGAACAGAGCATGTGTGTCAGTGTCACGCTTGACTGGTTTTCATGAATATCAAGAACTGCGGGAAAATTATTAACAGACGATCAGCTTGATGTGCTGTGCGTATGTCGCTTTATGTACACAGGTATGAGTGTTTGTGTTTTTAAAGGGAAGAGAATGAATAAGGTCTTTCACTGAAATGGAAGAGTCACATGCTGCTTTTACAACACACACACACACACACTAGACTGAATCCCGAATCACTATCTATCCTACATAGTCAGATTAGTGTGTCCCAAGCCATAGTATATTAAAATAGTATTTCAGATGTACTTTTTAACTGATTTTAACCATAAGATAATGTATTAGTAATGTCCGTAAAGTGCATCATAGGCCTAAAATCAGTCAGCATTTGCATTTTTTGATGGCTGTTTTGTGTCAAAAGGACTTATCTTAAAATTGTTTAATTCAAAAGTCTCCATGTCATCATGTTTAATGACTTTGTATCAAATTTGGATTAAGAAAACAATCGGTAAATGCTTTCTTATAGTAAGTTACTTGTTTTTAAAAGTTATAATCATTTAAGTTAACAGACATTTTTCACATTTAAATAAAATGTCCACCTTGAATTAAACTATGTAAAATGACACATCCATTTAAAATGTTAAATGTTTTTATTTGTCAAATTGTCAAATTAAATCAAATTTAAATAATTTTTTAATCATTTCAAATATTATAATAATAATAATAATAATAATAATAATGATGACAATCCTTCATATAAATGTATAAAGCCAAATTTATTTTTCATTTTATTTTTTTATTTTTCATTTTATTTTATTTTATCTCTCAAATTCTCATTACCAATTGAAAAGCCAAATAGAGGACTTGTTCCTTAGTTTAAAAAATGCCCAAAATAAATTTAATTTAACCCAAATATTCCATGTGATTTTTTTCAGAATAAATAGAATTTAGTGTAAAAGATCAAATGAAAAAAATATTATCAAACATGCATTCTTTTATTGCATATTAGTATAAGTATATGGGAACTATTCTAAGTATTGGGATTCAGCTATGTACGAGTATATGCCCTAATAAAACTTCCCAGAAACCCTTTCCATAGCTCATCCGTTAGAGCAGCAGCGTCTCGCTCCACATATATCACACATTTAGATTTTCTAACCTCCTCTTCCTCTCTCGCAGACATTGTTCATGAGAATCTGAAGATGGGTTCGGATGGAGAAAGCGATCGGGCCTCAGGGACGTCTTCGGACGAAGTGCAATCACCCACCGGCGTGTGTCTCCGCACCAGAAGTCATCGGCGCATATCCATGGAGGTAAGATAGACCGCGTGTGGCCATAAATGAATCAGCAGCACAAACCTCACTTATTCACAGGAGGAGGCAGAAAAGCGTGCGTGTGTTACCCTGAAAGCTTCAGACTGGGTGATGTGTCACTACTGAGAGCTTTATTTTTGGCCTTGGGTAGGTGGAGGGATTCCTCTGGTGTGTTTTCTTTCTCATCCTTTCCTATTTTCTCCCACGTCCTTTTAGTCGGCTTTTCTCTTCCCCTTCCTCCTTGGTGAGACGATCTTAAGAAATCTGGTTGTTTTGTGGGCAGGTGCAGATGTTATAAGAGGAACTTCTGCAGTTCGAGAACTCTCAGGTGTTAAATGTCAAGTTTTGAAGACAGCCACAACAAATTAACATTTTGTACATCAAAGCAGTTTTTTTTTTTTTTGTCAGTACGGTTTGGTTTCTATGTCTAGGCTAATAGCATTTGTAGTCCTGCCCATTGTGAATTCTCATTGATCCAAAATCCCCACTCCGTATAACTATGTATTATACATCAAATATAATCTGATTGGCTGTGATTGATGTGTCATGTGGCTTTTTCGTTTCCTGTGAGTACAGAAAAATCACTGTAAACAGGCATCGCATTTGGTTTGTAATGTGTCAGACTGATTTTCAAATCATATACATCTGTGTCTGTCTGTCGAGGTTGTGCTGCTGTTTGATATTAATAACTGGCTTTCTGTCTAAAAAGAGGGTTTGAATAACACTCTTATAGGATTTTGAAATAAAAAAAACTACTTTTTTTAATCAGAATTAACCTGAATACATCAAGACATTCACGTCACACTCTTGCTACATGAAGCATTTAAAGCTTCTTATTCTGGGGGTTTAATTGCAAACATCAGTCCAAACTAGTTATTTGGCCATGTGTTCCTCTCTCTCTCTCTCTCTGTCCGGTGCTCTTTTGCCCCCTTCTGTGTGAATTGGGTTACTGCAGCTACATGCAGTTTAAAAGCCTATAGGTATGTAGATATCATTTAACAATGTATAGCCAAGGTGAATCTCATGAAGAGGTGTCAGGTCACATTCTACTTTTTAAAAATAAAGAGGGGGAAAAAAGATTTCATAAAGAAATTTGTTGGATATAGTCTACTATTATGATTTTGTGACATTTGCCAATTTTTTTAAGTGAATTTAATTTAGTTTTACCGCTAAAATCTCATTACTGTAACATGTAATATATAAAAATGGTATCTAAAAAAAATCCATATATAAAAAAAATTATAAATTTAAATAATTTATATCTTAATTAAATGTATAAATGTATAATAATAATAAAAATAATTTATCCATTTGAAGTTTGTCGTCATAAAATTTGTTATACTACTTTTGCTTAGATATAGTGTTAGTTTCTTGTAATAATGCATAATTTAAGATTTTAAAATTCTTTATTTACTTATTTATTTCCTTCTCAATACTGTCATGCATTTGAGTGTTACTTTTGTTTTTTCAAAATTAGTTTTTTCTCATTATATTTTCATTACTGTGACAGTTATGAAAATCATCTTGTCTAAACACTTTAAAATGTGGCACACATTGTTTTATTTTGCATGAAAGTGATGAGAATTGCGTGGGTAAATGTGCTTAATTTAAAGATTAATGTGCTGATTTTAATGTTATTCAAAATGTCTTGATGCAAAATATAATTAGTTTTCTTTTGATTTTGGGGTGAAGTGATTCGCTCCTCATTCAGACTGTCCATGTACACAAGTATTGGACTGATGTGCTGCCCATGAGATTATATCATGCTGCGCGTGTCTTTAAAAGTAGCCTGTGGGTGGAGAGAAAAGCCTTGCGAGAGAGAGATTCAAAGCGTGATGGAGGGTTATTTATGGAAGATGCTAATGCTCTGGTTTGAGAACGGCTTTATGAAGTCACGCTATCTTATTTAAAACGCACTGCTCTCAGACGAGACGCACATACCAATTGAATAGTCCCCAAGCATCAATTATTAATCTGATTCCTACTTTGATAAGAACTGAGCTAATTTTGTCCCTCGCGACTGACTTGTTTGCATATGTGTGTGTGATTTGATTCTCAGGACCTGAATAAACGCTTGTCTTTGCCTGCTGATATCCGGATTCCTGACGGTTACCTGGAAAAGCTGCAGCTGAGCAGCCCGCCGTTTGACCAACCCCTCAGCCGACGGTCACGCAGAGCCTCGCTGGTGAGTTTGCGTGAATAAACCCTTATAAAGATTTAAAGACGTTAAAAGGACATTTACCTTCTAATGCCATCATATTTGTTCCATACTAGTCTTAATTATGTGTTTGTGCTTTCTATAAACCACATAATCATGATGCACCTCCTCACTGAAATAAATCGTAAATAAATCACATTTCATAATATGCCATGCGTCTCTTTGTTTGAGCATGATGGGATATCTACCTGGCAACCATGCTGCATCTCTCTCTGTTTCTCTTTTGACATCATGGTGTTCAAGATGAATAAATCCCACATTGTGTTTGAAGCAAAAAGGTGCATGTAGATTATTCAGTCTGGCAGGGTTAAAACTATGACACAGTTGTTAAACAGCAAGCCATTGTCACTCTGAATTATATATTATATTATGTATATTATCGTTCAAAAGTTTACAGTCAGTAATAATACTTTTAATTTGCAAAATATGCATTAAATTGATTAAAAGTGACGGAAGACATTTATAATGTTAAAAAAGATTTCTATTTCAAATTAAAGCTGTTCATTTTAACTATTGTTCATCAAAGAGTTATAATTTTCACAAAAATATTAACCAGCACAACTGATTTCCACTGATTTTTTGGATAATTAGAAATGTTTCTTGAGCAGCAAATCCGTATATCTGAAGACTGGAGTAATGATGCTGAAAATTCAACTTTGACATCACATCACACAAATAAATTATATTTGAAAGTATTTTAGAATAGAAAATTTTACATTTAAATTGTAGTAATATTTTAGATTATTACTGTTTTTACTTTTCTAAAATATTTAAATAAATAAAAATTACAGACCACAAACTTTTGAACCATAATGTATTTTAAGGATGGGTCCTATTTAAAGAATGGGTCATTTGAAAATATCAGCATTTAATCACCCTCATGTTGTACCAAATCCATTTGACTCTTTTTGCGCATATCTAAGATGTTTTTAGTCATCAATGCAATGAAATCATACAATAACCATGGTCTGTCAATATGTTAATCAAAGCTAGTAATGCTTTTGTATACAAGCATTTTTCTGCCAAACGGACATGGTTGAATCTGTTTGATTGCATCCAGCTCGTATTACACCACAAAATTTAAAGATTAAAAAAAAGGGTTTAAAAATAACATTTACATCTCATTAAAGATATAAAAATATGTTTTGCACAAAGAAAATTGCAATTTGGGCAAATTTCCCAAAATTGTCATGATTTTTTTAAATTTTTTTTTTATGATAATTATGAAGTCCATACGGCTTTTTCACTATATTATAAGTTTTCAGAAGCTGTGCTATGACTTTGTGGGTCACGATTGGTTACAAAATGTGATCTAATCTAATTAGATTTGAGAAGTACAGAGAATAGCTTGCCCAAAACTATCATATCATGCCTTTATAAGACTCATATGAGAATAGAAATAGTGCACAAGTCATACAGGCGACTTTTAAAGTGCTTTTTTGCAGGTTGAAAACTCATGATATGTACTTTATTGTATGCAAAGAACAATTTTGAAGATCTTTTGAGCTCCATGATTAAAAGAAATGGGTTTGGAATGGCATGAGAGTGAGTAAAGGACATTTTTAGCTGAGCTCTTTAAGAGTAAAATATTACGTCTGAAGAATATTCAGCTTTAGTTAATGAGTACACAGTCCACCGCAAGCTTTTCAAAACAACACGGACTGCTGCAGATAAACCTGGCCCGTAGACGAGAAACCCAGTGTGTCGCTACAAACATTGTCATGCTCTCAGTTCAGCACAAAGACACGTACCATGTTCTTTGTCCGTTGGCCGCATACCTAGGGGGTTTTGCATGTGAAAGCCCCCTGCTTTTGCGTCTGGGTTTCTTGACATCCATTGTTCTTAGCTGTCATCCGTCTATGTCGTCCCTACCTCCAACCCTCAATGTGTGTGTAAAGGAGAGGGGGTTTATGTTGGCGTTCTGGTGCCCCCTGGTGCCCATGGGAGTCTGAGTACTGTGTGTGATTTAATGGCTTTATCTGGGAAATGATTTTGGCTGCAGATATCAGAGACAGCGAGCAACACTCCAGACACGTGTTTCTCACTGATAAGGTCTGTTGAACACATGCAGGCCTGTTCAGCGTTAACCAGATCACATTAATGAAGCAATCTCTCTCCTTCTCTCTTTGTATAGTCAGAAATCGGCTTTGGGAAACTAGAGACCTACATCAAACTGGACAAGTTGGGAGAGGTATGACGAGTCTAGTTCTGACCTTTCATCATTGATTTGCCCTGTCAGAAAAGTGCATTTAAAAGTGATTAATGATTCGGTGAATGAAACAACAAAGTCTCAGACACAAATCACAAAAACACAAATTTTTATTTTTGATGAATTGGTTTGACAGCACTAATTCACACAAAATATTTTTTCAAGCACAATTTGTTTCTTTATTTTTAGTTCTACAGTAGGGGCATAATATTTATTTATTTTACTCTTTTTAATTATTTCTTTAATACTTTTTTAACACATTCCTTGTATATAACTTGTGTGACTGTACAAAAGATGTTTTTAAAGTACTATTTATTTATTTAATTTTTTTTTTAGTTCTGCTGTAGGTGTCCACTATTCATTCGTTAATTATTATTTTTTACTGTATGCATGTATGTATGCATTTATTTATTTATTTATTTATTGAAGCCAATAAAAATTTGTTTGATAATTGTCAGTAAATGCTTAATCCAATAGCTGCATCCCTAGCGTAAACCTTGTGTGATTATTCATAAATTATTTTAATAACGTAGACCTTGTGTGATTTATACATAAATTATTTTAAGTACAATTTTTTTAAGTTGTGCATACAATACATTTATTTCTTTATTTAGTTAGTTGGTTAGATAACTTTATTTTTAACCAATAACATTGGTTGATTCTTTTCAGGAAATGATTAATCCATTAAGTACATCCCTAGTGTAAAACTTGTGTGACTGACATTTTTCAGATTACTGTTTCTTTTTTTTTTTTAGTTTTACTGTAGGGATGTAATATTTATTAATTAATTCATTTTACTACAATAACATTGCTTGATGCTTGTCAGTAAAGGATTAATCTGTTGTTGCATACCTATTGACTTTTTGCATTCTGAAATCTAATCATTGCTATAATTGTGTTATAGGGGACGTATGCCACCGTCTTCAAGGGGCGGAGCAAACTGACGGACAACCTGGTAGCTCTGAAAGAGATCCGGTTGGAGCACGAGGAGGGCGCTCCATGCACAGCTATTAGAGAGGGTGAGGAATCTCTCTCTGTCTCTTTCTCTTCATCTCTCCTCAAAACCCCTTTGGATGCCTAGATACTGATGTTGATATTGCCCTGATCGATCTTGCCATTTTCTCTATTTCAGTGTCATTACTGAAGGATTTAAAGCACGCCAACATCGTCACGCTTCATGATATTGTCCACACGGACAAATCCCTCACTCTGGTCTTTGAGTATCTGGTGAGTGAACGTCTCATGCTTCTCTCATTCTGATCCATTTGTTTCTTGCTGTATTTATTTATTTGTTCTCTGATGGCTTCCTGCAGGATAAGGATCTGAAGCAGTACATGGACGACTGTGGAAACATCATGAGCATGCACAATGTTAAGGTCAGTCCCGTGTCTGTTTATTCTACACCAAATGGATTTAACAAAACATAAACGGTTGGTTTGTTGGTATTAGTGCAATGCAACACATGAAACATTGTTTCTGGTCTTCTAACCTGTAGTCCATGTGTGGTTGTAGATTTTCCTGTTCCAGATCTTGAGAGGACTGGCGTACTGCCACAGACGCAAGGTCCTGCACCGGGACCTGAAACCACAGAACCTGCTCATCAATGAGAGGGGTGAACTCAAACTGGCGGACTTTGGTATGTTTAGCACTATGCTGTCAAATAAATGATATTCAGTTATATATTACACCATTGAGTGCTTTATGTATGTGTGTGTGTGTGTCTATATATATATATATATATATATATATATATATATAGAGAGAGAGAGATCGTGATTAATCTTATCCAAAATAAGTTTTTGTTTACATAATATATGCATGTGTATATTTATTATGTATATGTAAACACACACACAGTATATATTTTGAAAATATTTGCATGTTTATGCATTTATATATTAATATTCTTATATTTTATGTTATATAGAAATATATTTAATATTAATATTATTATTATATTTAACATATAAACATAACATTTTTCATATTGTATTTATATACACATAATACACATATTATGTAAACAAAAACTTATTTTGGATGCAATTAATCACGATTAATCATTTGACAGCACTAATATATATATATATATATATATATATATATATATATATATAGTTTATTTAATATTTATAACTAAGGTTTATGTAGTATGTACTTATGTACTTTTTTTCATTAAAAATTAAATTTAATGTATTATAAATGTATTAACTTACAAATGTATTAATTAAATTATATTTTATTCTATATATAAATACTAAGTGTAATATTTCAGATGTATTCGAATTTTACTATATATTTTGTGGACTTAATATGTTGCCTTTATGCATTTTTATATTATAATGTTTATATGTTACAAATATGTATTTAACTTTATATCATATGTAATGAATTTTTTTATTAAAATATAGTATATATTCATTTAACTTTTTTTGTTATTCATAAAACGTAAATTAATCATTCAGCATATATAAAAAAAAATGTTTTAAGTATAATAAGTGTTTTTGTTTGTGTGTGGTTGTAGGTCTGGCACGAGCCAAGTCGGTTCCCACTAAGACATACTCTAATGAGGTGGTGACCTTATGGTACAGACCTCCTGATGTACTACTGGGATCCTCAGAATACTCCACACAGATCGATATGTGGTGAGTGTTGTGTCTCATTTACATTCATCATTTACATGCAGTCCTGTATGCTCTGTCTTATCCTCTCTCCATCTCTCTCTCTGCCTCAGGGGTGTTGGATGTATATTTTATGAAATGGCTGCAGGTCGGCCGCTGTTCCCAGGATCCACCGTTGAAGATGAGCTGCATCTAATCTTCAGATTACTGGGTGAGCGAACACACACACCCACGCACACACTCTCACACCCAGCTCTCCAACTAAATGATTCAATTCAGAGCCTGTGTGATGAAACGCACACTTCAACTCCAGACATTACGACATTTAAACACACTCACACCAGATGTGTCATGGTGTTCAGTCTCAGAAGTGCCTCTCACCTGCTTTAAAAACAAACTGCAACCATCTGAGCTGCCATGCTTGCTGTCCACACACACACACAAAAACAGACGCTTTGTATGGAAACTGTGAGATCACATGGTAGGTTACCACAGTTCAGCTGAAATCCTGTCCTGCTGACACTCACCTGATGTGTTTTAACTGTGCATCCTGGAGTGTGGAACTATCTCGGAAAAAAGACATGGAAAGGAGGTTTTAAGCTATTATTCTTAAGCTATATTCAAATTTAAACTGTAGCTCAAAGAGTAATGCATGGTTCTAACAATGCCAAGGCCATGGGTTTGATTCCCAGGGGAAACATTAACTGATTAAAAAAAGGTATTCAATGAATTAAAAGCATCTGTTAAATGCATAAATATAAATCATATGTTAAGCATTTTATTGGCTTTCCACTGCTTCGAAATAGAGAACTCTAAATAATTAATTTAGAAAAAGAGTTAAGTCCTGGTAAAATTGTGGAAATCCTTAAGAACATAAAAATTTATGGACATTTCTTTTACATTTTTTCCTCATTATCACAGATTTCTTTTGCTATATCTATAAAATTATTATAAATATTAACATTAAGTATATTTAAAATGTAAATTTACACACACAGTACTACACCTCCATGATAAACATGTTTTTAATTCATGAGTTTAAGTAGTGTAGCATGTTATTTTATAATATAATTTAAATATACATAATATAATTTTATTATATATATTACAAAAAAGGTAAATTTTAGAATTTTTAAATAGGCCTACTGAAGTTAAAACAGAAAGATTATGATCAAAAGGGATCCACGAATTGAAGTCCTGTAAAATCTAAAATGTGTCTTCAGGACATGAATTGGTATGGATGTACATTAAATCAATGTTCATTAACATGTTTGATCATTTAAATAGTAAATCTATAATAAATTATTTATATTACACAAATTTATTTAATTTATTTACTTATTATTCACTTATTGTTATATTTAGGCTCTAAATATAAAGTGTTGAATTGATGTTTTGTGTGAAACAGGTACACCTACAGAGGACAACTGGCCCGGCATCTCATCCATCGAAGAGTTCAAATCCTACAACTTCCCCAAATACAAGCCTCAGCCCTTCATCAATCATGCGCCCAGGTACCTGCACTCTATCTGTGTGTCCAACTTTCGAGTAATGGTCGGGTCCGCGTCAGGTCCGGGTAGTACATTAAAGGCATTTCTCGGGTCTGCACGGGTTCGGGTCCCACATTCAAATAAAATACGGGTCTAGGACGGTTCCGTGCAGCACATTTACGGGTCTCTTCGGGTTCGGGTACGAATTTTGTACCCAAAGTACCTCTACTTTGCGGTGGCTTCAGTGTGTTTGTCTTGCCACACAGAGCAAATGACCATGACCTCAAAGCCTGTGTTTGAGTGTGCGCATGCTGCTGTGGGAAAGTGTGTGTGTTCTAGTGTATGTTAGAAAGCTGTGTGCGTGCCAGTAAAGCAGGATATCCTGTGGAATTTCTGAGGCCGTTTGCTTCCTTCCTTACGTTTGCCAGTCTAATTTGTCAACCTGCCGATGGTCACATCTCTCTCCCTCCCTCTCTTCCTATCTACAGGTTGGATACTGAAGGAATAGAGCTGTTATTGTCCTTTCTAAGGGTAAGAATGTGCCAGAACAATGGATTGCATTAAATACACACAAAAACAATTGTAAATGATTTTCCGTCTTTTCCTTCTCATGAACACTCTTATTTTTCATTAACCCTTTTAAAGCATTAAGATAACTTAAAACTACCCTTTATCAATCTAATAAGGCTTTCATCCTTTATTTATTTTTTCTCCATAGTATGAGTCCAAAAAGAGGATCTCTGCAGATGAATCAATGAAACACTCCTACTTCAAGAGTCTGGGCATGAGTGTGCACGCACTGCCAGAGAGTGAGTGTCTTTATACACACACACACACACACAAACACATATACACATCACATATACACATCACATAATCACTCATATGCCCTCATTCTCATGATATGCTGTGCTTGTGCAGACATATCCATATTTACACTGAAGGAAGTGCAGCTTCAGAGGGACCCCGGTTACCGGAACTCCTCGTACCCAGAGACAGGTGTGTGTTTGTTTTATACATGTTTTTATGTTCAGATACTCTTATAGTAGTCAGTCAGTATGGGTCAGTGTTAGTAGTTTTGGGAACTGACACTCGGTGGCAATGATCGTGTAGTAGACCAATAGCTGTTGAACAGGTTGGTTAATGTGATTTGTATTTAGATTTGGACAATTATTTAAAATGATTAATTATACATTATTTAAAAATTTAAAAAATAAATTGTTTAAGGTTAACTGATACCTGTGACCTCCTGGTGGATTAACAGAAGTGCTGTATGCCAACAAAATCATGACAACATCTTTTAATAGCACTGTCAGTGGATTTATTAATGCATAGTCTTGAAAAAATGTCTATTTAAAAAATAAATGAGTTAAATATTATGTAAAATAAGTGAAATTGCTATTTCTTTGATTTATGATATGGTTTATAAACCATATATAATGAATATTATATTTCAATAAATTAAATATAAAAAAATTATAATATAAAAGTTTATATTTCATATTTAATAAAAATGTCAAAATATTTCAAAACATATTTTTAACAAATTTATTATTTAAATTTATAACAAAATAAAAATAAATGTCCTAAAATGTAATACATTTTATACAAAATAACAAAAAAAAATAGATTTTGTAACCTCTAACGTTTTGTTTCATATATATTAATGTAATTAGTGTGTAATAACTAAAGATATTTTCTAATTTATATATAAAATACTATAAGAATAATGGGACCTTTTTGGATTCATGATGTGCTCCCTTATTATATCAGTTTTGTAAATTAAAAAAATATATATTTTTTTTAGTGTATACATAGTGTACCTTTTAAAATTAATTATATAAATTAAAAAAAGCATTATTTTGTTTGCTTGTACACTGTGGTCTGTCCTCTAATAATATAACTAAATATATATTTTAAATTAATTAATTGTCGTTTTTAACAATTATTTTGTAACCTTGTACACCGTATTCTCTTGTCTGTATAAAGCTAATATATTTCTTAACTGAATATTTAAAATTATTCTTTATAAAACATATTTTGTAACCTTGTACACCTTGTTCTCTCCTCCTTTTCACTCTCAACCTTCTGTCTCTCTCCTCTCAGGCAACAGCAAGAACAGACGGCAGAGCATGCTGTTTTAAGCTGCGTTCCCTCACACTCTTGCCCATCGCTCTCACACAAGCACACACACACACACACACACACTTGACGGCTCTTACTCCGTGACTGTGTTGTATAGACTAACAGACTTAGTCCCCCCTTGCTCACAGAGAGAGGGGTGTTTGTCGCGTGTGCATGCGTGGTGAAGGGGATCGGCCGAACCTGTGGTCTCTTCCACCCCCAAGTGTCCCGCCATCCAGCATGCAGCCTTGAGCCAGAGTGCCCATCGGCCCCTCATCTGGACGCCCCCTTCCCCTGTGTGACGCTTAGGGTGTGCAAGCTTGTGAACGTGTATATATTTATTGACGGAGGGGTTGTTTTGCTGCTAATTGACTACTGTCTCTACGTAACTTCCTCACTCTCGGGGCGACCCTCATGGACACATCAGTCCCACGTTTTTGTTTTGTTTTAAAAGAACGATTATAATTCTGTTGAAACAAAATGTTGATATCGCAGCTGTCATTGTGTTGGTTTTACAGAGGTGGAATGCATAGGCGAGTGTTTTGAATTTGCTTTTGGTTTTCTGGCATGCCGATTGCACTTCAAACCGAATGACAGACTCAAAACATTCATTCCAAAACCTCAAATTTTAACGTATCATTTCAAGAAAAAGTGGATTTGTTCCTCAAAGGCCACATCACTTGAACCAGGGACCATCTCGACCAGGTGGACTTGCAAAACGAGGGTGTAGAAAACAAACACTGGACCAGCAGGAACTTTGTGACCTCACCGTTTTGAACTGAGAAGCGGACCATCTCTCCTTTTGCATTCATTCAGAGTGATCCTATTGGAGCTGAAGTGCTTGTATGCCAGATGTGTTTTTTTTTTTATTATTCTTTCTTTGACCCTTAGAGCTCCTGATGCATCTTCAAAACCAGTTTCTTCTATTAATAGAGCTCCTCTGTAGCTTCCGAGTGTATGTGACGCTTGTAAACGAGCAAGAAAGTGAGGTTGTATGTGTGAAAAAATGGAGAGCTGTAACTGAACAGAGCCCTTTAAAGGCTCCATGCAAGCGATGGCTATGAAGATGAGCTAGTTTCATTAACAGTATTAAGAGATTGTTTTTTAATGTTACATATTGACCCTTCTGTGAATAATGGTATCTTAATGTGGCATGTTGGAGCCCAACTGTCCCACATTTGTGCTTCATTTTATTCAGAAGAGAAAACGATATTGTGTGTATAAAAAGAAAAAAGTAATAACAAAAAAAAAAAAAAAACTTTTGACAGCAGCATTGGACCAATGTTTCTTTTTCCCAGCATTTATAAACATGAAGTACGCAGAAGATATCAAACAGATTTTAGATGACTGTTTTTTTTTTTTTTGTTTGTTTTTTAACTGACAGATGTTAATTAATATTGTCCAATCACAGTCGATTGTTTCTGGAGGTGCGTGCGTGAGTGCGTGCGTGCGTGATTGCGTGTGTATACGTGACGCATGGAGTGCGTGGTGTCCTGTAAGCTCCGCCTCCCAGCTGTCGGCTGAATTGACCGTCTAACTCTTTGTACTGCAGATATTTATTTCTCTTAATCAGTGAAGTAAACATGGTCTGTTTCATACAGCGAACTCTCTGTCGTCTGGTTATTATATTTGTGTGTATTTCATATACAAATGCAAGGTGTTCGTTCAGACGCGTCGCATTCAATGCTTGTTTTTATTTTAAAAACACGAGGCACATTTTCTTGACTCTTGAAAAGCAAAAAAATATAAAATTAATAGCAGAATACACTTTTTTTTTTAATTCATTAATAAAAAAAGGAAGCTATTACAAAGCTTTTCTTTCCAATATTTAAATGGAATTTCGTCTATTACAAAAAAACGTATTTAAGCAGGAAAATAATACAAATACACAATTCTTACACAAAAGGCACTACATTTGAAGCACAGTGCATACAATACAATACCAGACAAACGAACAGAAACCCGGTTCACAGCCTCGGAAAGATTAAAAAAAGAGACTTAAATGCTAATGAGAGTCCTTTAATATGGTTTAAACATGTCTTCTTTTTGAACTGGTCGAGATCTTTCCAGTTGAAGCACCTTAGGAATGGAGAACAGTGCGGAACGCTGAAGTTTAGCTGTTTTACGTCGTCCAGCATCGTTTGTTTCTATCTGAAACTCAGATTATGAAAAATAACTTGCCAAAAAGTCCTGTCAAGCACACGTTCTCCAGGATACAGGTTCTCTAAGGCTCTGTTTCCAATGACTCACCATCTTCTCAAAAGGACACTTCATGTTCTTTGGCATTACCTCATCATAATTCACTATTTTAGGAGCTTGCAGAGGAATTTTGGTGAGCTGTTTGGATTGCAGCCTGAGTTAAAGAAGAAAACAGTTTGCTGGTCCAAAATTCAGAATTGAACTGAAGGGTGCTATAGGTGGCCACAAGGGGGTGAAGTGCAGTCTGGCTCAAAAACGACATGAAGGTCCATAATTCCTTCTTAGTGTGAGAGCAAAGGTATAATTCTGGGGAAGGGATCTGTGGAGTGTCCAGAAATCAGGATTTCTGGCCGCTGGAGGACAGGAGGAGAGAGGAGGAGGAGGAGGATGATGAAGAGGAGTCCAGGTTGGGGAGGGGTACCGGCAGTGGCCCGTTCAGCAAGGTGGGGAACTGTGGGAGTCAGAAAGCAAACAGGACATTGAGGTAATGCTACACATACTGAATCACAATGTTTTCATTTGCTATGTTTACTAACTATACAGCAAATGCTTTATAGGGGGGGGGGGGGGCATTATCAGGAAATGTCATCTAACAGTAAATGAACTGGATCAAATAATAGTTTACACATCTTAATGGTTAAATCTTATCAATAAATGTCCAGGTATTATTTAATGGGATATAAATAATATTTTATTGTTGCTATTATTATTATTATTGTTGCTTTTTTTATTTTGAGGTTAAATACTAGCTGGGAATTTCCTTATGTTCCCTTATGTTAGGATATATATTATTATTGGTTTTTATTATTTCGAGGTTAAATACTACCTGGGAATTTTATGTTTCTTTGTTAAATTTATTATCATTATTATTACCACTTTTTATTTATTTAATTTAGATTTTGAGGTTAAATACTACCTTCATTTCATTATTATTATTATTTATTTATTTATTAGTTAGTTAGATACTACCTGAACGTGTGTTTGTTTATTTATTCATTTATTTGATTTATTTTCGATTTTCAGGTTAAATGGATGTGTCCTTTATTATTATTATCCGTATTATTAGTAGCAGTATCAGTATTGTTATTTTAATTATTATATTATGATTAAATTTTTATTTTATTATAACCTAATAAAGATGAATATAAACAACAAACAAACAAATAAATAAGCCTGTAGGACTGATTTTGGCATTTTGATGACATTTTCAGGACATTTTCCCCAGAAATCGTATTCCTGTAATACAGAAATGAATATCATTCTCTCTGGTGACTTTTTTTTTTTTTTTTTTTAATGATTAAATTATTTACTTTATTCTTTCATTTCTAAAAATACCATAAATTGAATTCAGTACAACAAATGCCACCAAAGTATCCTTAAAATCTGGCTTCAAAAAAGATCAAAGCAACAAAAAAACTATATAATTTCCTACTTTTGATTTTTGAAAGAATACCTGGGCATTTCTTAACAGTTTCTGTAAATATCTCCCAAATACACCTCAGTGAGGGGGAAACAAACACCCTGTCTTTGTGGTTCACAAAACAATCACACTCGTAGTCCATCACGGTAGCGCTAGGAGAGGAACTTCCTGTTATGTGAGAGCTGACTATACACACAGACAGAGTCTTTTTCAGTTATCACCCCCTCCCTTTTTTAACAGGAAGCTGTTTTTCCCCCATATCCAATGCAGAGAGGAAACATCTGTAGCTTATTTCCAAACCCTAATACACACACACCAGTAAATCCATTTCCCGGATTGACTCAAAAACATCTCAAAAGCATCTATTTTTCCTGGTATATGCTTTACAGGTATAGAAAAACCAACAAAAAAAACCCAAAGAAGAATTGCACTGTGAAAGAAAAGAAGCCAGACGTGCCACAAAAGTTTTCCACTGCAGCCAATGACGGCAGGAACAATAATCATGTGACCAACCAGAAATATCCCACTACGGCCGCCCAGGGAGGAAGTGAGAGTGGGGGAGTGAGTGTACGTCTGTCTGTGTGTATGTGTGTCTGTGTGTCTCTGTGTGTGTGTGTGTGCGGTAGTAAAAGTGCACATCACGAACTGACACTATTCCTGTAAAGGCGGAGCCAAGCAGTCGCCCGTGGTTACCGTAATGGTTTCCTGCTGGCTAGCGATGTTTACAGTAAAGACTGGACCCTCCCTTCAAAAAGCAAGATGAGCATAAATATACAGTTTGCATTCTGTCTTTTTTCTTCGCTCACACACACACACACACACACACCTCCCTACACACTCACTCTCCCCCGGGCCAGAACAGGAAGTATCCACAGGATTTCCCCTCTTGCTCACATTTGAAGGCTGAAACATGACACCAAACACAAACACGCTCACAAAACAGACAAGCAAATCACTTTCTAAAACACACTCGCATGTCAGTTCTAAAGCACATCCTGAAATTCAGATTCCTCTTTTTATAGGTTTGAGAATGTTTTGTGCGTACCTGAAAGAGTGACCCGTGGCCCTGTAGCCTGGCGGGGCTGAGAGGGGCTACGGGACTCAGGCTGCTCCAGAAATGAATGGAGGACAGGAGAGGACTGGGCGTCAACAGCAAACCAGAGGGAGTCTGAAGAGAGAGAGGAATAGGGGAGGTATTGTGAAAGGGGGGAACAGGAACATGAGATGTTATTTGTATTAGTCACTGAAGTCATGGATCACGAAATCCCAGTGTCGTTTTGAAATGTTAGAAAGACGAATGTAAGTCTCTGCATGTCCAGACACGTCTTTGCATCAGTTTCCAGATTTTTTCACCTGAACAGGACAAACTTGGAGCGTCAATGGTATGTAGCACAAATGCAATGCGTGTAAGCGGTAGGACGACTGTCCTGGACATAATTGACGCTTTTTTTATGTCCAAGCAGATGGAGCATTTTGCTCAATCTGGCGTTATGAAATAACTGTCTGTCTGTTGTAGATGTTTCAGTATGTTTAAACTTTAAAGCAACAGTTCACCCCCTTAATTAAACGTCCGTCATGTCCTCAAACTCATGTTATTGAAAATCTGTTTAACTTTGTCTTTTGTGGACAATTGTCCCAATTTCAATTTTCCAAAGGTGAGCAGGGACTGTTGAACTCCAAAACAGGGTTGCCAGGTTTTCACAATAAAACTGGTCTAATTGCTACTCAAAACTAGCCCAATTATGTTCTGGGGGTTAAAATACACTGTTTTTTTTATGGGGTTCCCCTGGTAAAATTCACATTTTAGGGGCTAAATATCATGTTATTTGGGTCGCTTAAACCAGCTGATGTGAAAAATAACCCGCGACAACAATGTTAACGGGAAAACTGCAGATTTGCCAATACTGCTCCAAAAAGGCCACTGTAAAATTAGTCCATATGGCTTATGTAGTAGAATACAATAGTCATACAACAGAACTTAGTCAGGTTAGATGCCATATTGAATGTAAATGAGGCTGTGATGGATGGACTTATGGTGTGTACACACCAAACACGAAGCGAATATTCTCATCGTGTTATCATTCTAAATTACTCGCGGGATGTTTTTTGTTTCAATCGCCGAATAAAATCATCCCATAATGTTCTCCTCCATTTTCTGATACAACCGGACATGACAAAATGGACTTGTCAATAAGTTCTTCGCTGACTGTCTTGCGCGACAATGCGTCTTGTGAATTTTCCGCTCGCTTGATCAGCTGGACAGTCAGTATGCTGTTAAATAACAGAATAGAATAGAACTACTCTGATATAGGAGCTAATGTAGTTCCCCCAAATTGAGTTCCTTGAACTGAATAGGTTCCTAGTTCCTGTGGTGCCAAAACTCCAAAAAGTGGGAACTTCCGCCAATAGTTCTAGGAACTATGAAAAGGTTCCTCTGGTGCGAATGCCCCTATAGACACCTGCGATGACAAACGGGGTGAACAGATATTGGAAACTCTAGATTAATGTGTAAAATGTTTGGAGAGAAATAGCGCAGGCACTGGACAAGGATGAAATGTCTGTGTTCATGCGAACTATCAAACAGCGTATGCATACGCTTGCATTTGCATTAAAACTAAGTCATACATATTTAGAACGACATGAATATAAGAAAGTACATTTTTGGGTGACCTGTCCCTTTAAGAGAGAAAGTGGGAGAAAAATCCACACAAGCATGTAGCTTCCCATGGGTCATGGACTTTGGATCACCAGGTTGTGGCAGCATGTGAAATCAATTTCTCGTTCTCACTCAGTTTTTCTCTGTCCTGTGTCACTGTGCTGTAGTGTATGAGATTACGGACATATGGCTTTACTTACAAGTCTCTCTTTTCTCGCTTATGCCATTCTGTCTGTCTTTTCCCTCTTCCTGTCTCTCTACCTCTTTTTAAAAACCTGTCGGCCTGCCACGCATTTCTCCCAACCCACCCAGTAAAGACCGAAACGTTTCATAGAATAGCTGTATTACCAGAATAGGTGTGTGCCCTGTCTATTTGTTACCTGTTGAAGGCTTAAAAACAGTGCCGTAGAGGATGGTTTTGTGTTCATTTATAGCTCAGTTCCAAAACCTAGGAAGCTTCCTACAATGAAATGAAAGCTCTACACATGCAGCAACTAAATAGTGCAAAATTTGCTTCTTGCTAAGCTAACAACATTATACTCTGCCATAAAAAAATTTGAAAAATACATTGCATTTATATTGTACTATAGCATATTGGAATAAATAGTCAGTTTTTACTTAGACAAAACTATTTTTGTTAATACTTTTGTTAAATATAAGTCCAGTTCTCAGGGTTCCCACTCTGTCAAATGTCAAATCCCCTGACTTTCACTGACTAAAAAGCTGAATTTCCATGACCTATAATGAACGGAAAAACTGTCTGATGCTGTGCAGAGCAATTTTTTTGCTTTTTACATTAAATGCTCTTTGATAGTTTTTATACTTTTTATTTTTAAACTCGGTCTTTGAAGAGGTCGGTTTGTAGCCAAAGCTCCTAAAAATTTAACTTTTCTGGCATATTTGCCTTAGTTAACTGGTACAGCCTGGTGACTGCATTTGACTTAGTGATTGGCACTTGACGAGTGGGAAGGGAATAAAATGGAGCTGAAAAAAATGATTTTTTTCAGTGGTTAAAATTATTACTTGCCCTGTTAATATTGCCCGTCTTTCGGATGAGACGTTAAACCGAGGTCCTGACTCTCTGTGGTCACTAAAAATCCCATGGCACTTCTCGTAAAGAGTAGGGGTGTAACCCCGGTGTCCTGGCCAAATTCCCTCCACTGGCCCTTATCAATCATGGCCTTCTAGTAATCCCCATCCATTTGATTGGCTCTATCACACTCTCCTCTCCACCTGTAGCTGGTGTGTGGTGAGCGCACTGGCGCCGTTGTACTGTGGCTGCCGTCGCATCATCCAAGTGGATGCTGCACACTGGTGGTGGTTGAGGAGAGACCCCCACATGATTGTAAAGCGTTTTGGGTGTACGGCAATACACAATAAATGCGCTATATAAATGCATCATTCATTCATTCATTCATAATATTTTCACTAGCCTTGCTACAAAAAAAAAAAAAAAGTTACTTTTATCAATTTAGATTTTTGTATTCTAATAAACAAACTTGACACCAATATTTTAGATACCAATAAAATTGTACAATTCTCATGTTACAATGTTAATACTACAGCAGAAAAAAAAAAAAAAAAAAAAAACACTAGCCTAACTAATATAAAGTTCAAACATTATTAAAGATAAGCGACAGCCAGTAAATAAGCACAAATGAACAAATTGCAAGTAATAGCAAAATTAAATATATAGCAAAGATAGAAATGAAATTTTACTTAAGTTTTTATGTTTGTAGGTGTTCAGGTACAGAAATGGAATAATTACTTATAAAATAACATTTGCATATTCTTCACTCTGCGTTGCACCTTGATTTTTCATTGCCATTTGAAATTAGTGGCAAGGTAACCACTGCATTTTAATCATGAATCAATCAAAAAAAAAAAAAACGCGTGCAATGCTTGATTTATTTTAGACTGCGTAATTTGAAAATCTGAAGCAAAAACAGAATGGTGTGACTTTAGCTTTGTGAAATTATGCTATGTGAAACGGAAACAGCAGCCGGGCTGAATGAGATGCAATTTCCCTCTCTGACAGCAGGTGGCGCTTATGGAACAGTGATACAGCGTTTCCTTGGTTGCCGATACTCATTTAAATGCATCATGAATCTTGTTCTGTCTGTTATGGCATTTTCCCCTCTTAGCGTCCGTCCTCAGTAACTCTGGCCTCTGTTAATGGCCGTTTACAGACTAATTGTAATAATAATGTAATATTTGCACACAAATGGCATTTGGGAAAATGATTGCAGTGCAGTTTGTGTGTACGCCGGAACAGAAGATGCTCTAAAATGAAACAAAAATGTCCGGTCGAACGGGTGCATGTACTCCACTGTAAAAATGAAATATAGAATAATCATTGTTAAAGCTACAAAGTTACTTGCCAAGACGGGTTATTTATATTTTTGTATGTATTTGCCCATTCAGGCGCAAGAAAGACGCTGAGAGAAACTCAATTCAGGGCTTGCGCATGTCAGAGTCGTGGCTGTCTGTACACGCTGTTTACGCAGAACACAGCACGTGAGTACTGAATGGAGTTGGCGAACAAAAATCCCTGATATTCCATGACTTGGATAAAAAATATCTAAAATTCCCTGACTTTCAATGTCTGGAATAGACGTTTTAAAATTCCATGATATTCCAGAATTTCCATGACTCGTGGGAACCCTGAGTTCTAATGTATGAGAGTGACAAAATTAGCCCAACATAATCAGACCAATAATTACGTATTTGTTAAAAACGTAGCTGCAACCTTCTCACGAATGAATCCAATAGAACTTTACATTAGCATGTTGCTAAGCTAACTACACAATATTCTAATAAGCATAGCATAAAAATAATGTCTAATGTCATTTATTATTTAAATTTGAACAATTCTAATAAATAATGTATGATATTAATTTAAATGTTAGCATTTTTACATTTATTTTAGCTTTTGGCTATACTTGGCTTAACTGTTCACTGTCAATTAAATACTGCTTTACATTAGCATGTTGCTAAGCTAACTACACTGTGTTCTAATACAGCAGTATAGAAATTACATAGCACACAAATGTTGTGTAAAATAGTACATTTTTTTCTTTATCAGTCATTTTTGGTATTGAATGAAATGTATTTGACATTTCTTTCTCTTTGACTGAGCTTGTCGCTATGCAGTCTGGGGTTATTTGCTATTAGCCAAAAGAGGGCACCTTGTATTCTTCCTATATTTGAGAAAAATCCTTTGCTTTGATCATTAGGAAACAGATGCATGTGTGACATAAATATGCATGTGGAAATGTAAATGTACATGTGACATAGTTTAATACCTGTGCAGTGAAAAAGGCTGGTGTAAGTGACCCTGAGGGCAGTGCTGGGCTGTTGAGGGCGATGGAGCCCAAGTCACTTCCTGAAAGCAGTATGGAAGGGGTGGAGATTTCTAGCCCTTTGGGTTTCCGAGCTTTGGGAGGCAGTCCGTTGCTACCGGTCCTCCTCTCTGGGGGCGTGGCCCGATTCTGGGCTCGCTCCCTGTGGCCGGATGATAAATTTAGAGGCTGAGCGCTTTGCTCTGATTCGTCTATGCGAGCCTCCAGGCTGCGCTCCGGCCGCAGCGTGTAGACAGGGCTATGAGAAGGGGAGGGGCTACAGGATGAACAAGGGGAGGATTTTGAAGCGAAGAAGACCTCTGCGGATGCAGGTGGTGGCGAGGAAGCTAGGGGAACGACCTTTTCTGATCGATTAGTGACAAAGCGAATCACCGTTTGTCCCTCCTCCCCTCGTTCGCCCCCTCGCTGCTGCTCGACTTTGATTGGATGCAGCAGTGGAGTCGGGCTTTGGAGGGAACTGACTGTGAAGGACGAGTACAGACCAGAGTGGAGATACTCGTTCCTGCAGGCGGGGCTTCTCAGCGATGATGGAGACTCCTCCCCCTCACCACAATCTGACTCCACCTCCTGCAACATGACGCCCCCTGCGACGTGACCCCCATCCCGGCCGAGCTCCACCGCTTGGGGATCCATCTTCAGAATATCAGGGAACGAGACGAACTTGTATACAAACTTCTGGCCAATCACCTTCTTTATGATGTTCTGCAAAAGAAAAGGGATTATTACAATATATACAAATGGCAGTTTGTAACTATTTTACCCGAAATGGTGGCTAATTCGTATGCATTTGTACAATCTTGGTCTTAGTTTGATCTGCTAATGCCCCATCAACGGTTAGTTGTAGGGGTGGAAAATCATACTTTTCCATACAAATCACATTGTATGAATTCATTACGAAATCGCCACCTCGTAAAATTGTTGCGTGTGTAACCTTGTCATAGTAGTAGCGTAGTGCTCGGCTAAGTTTGTCATAGTTCATGTTGGTCTTGTTCTTGCGCAGGCCCCAGAGTTTGGCGACTTCTTCTGATTTGAGCAGCTTAAACTCGCCGTCGTTGGACGTCCAGCAAATCAGGTGCTTATGGCTCTGGTCCAGCAGTAGCTGCAGCAGAAACTGCCACAGCGTGATGGCACTCTCCATATCTGTCAGACAAGAGAGGTAAAATTATAAACATTAACAGTTTACATTTTAATAATCATAATAGGGCTGGTATTCTTTTCCAGACCCTAATTAGAACCTAGTTAAATGTTTTTTTTTTATTTTAAAAAATAATAAAGCCAAACTAAAGCCAATTTTACACTCTGTCTGCATGCATTGTGTGTTTATCTGGAAAGAAAAGGTGGCTTGAGGACACGTTTAATGAACCTAACAAGGTTTAAGGATCTGAAGAAGATGCTGTGTTACCGCAAAGCCAAATTTAGTATATGTCTGTGAATAAGCACGGACTGGCGCCTTGTTTCAATTGATCTGATAATCCGACATCCTTCCAGGAGTTGACTGCATTCGTAAAAAAACGTTCCTTTAACCATATTCATGCAGGTTTTGAACAGGAAGTGGTGAAAAGGGAAAGGCCAGAGCATCAGCCGTACAAATGCGGCCACATTAAAGAACGCTCCTGAATTCATCCTCTTCCTTTAATTTCCCCTTTTCCCTCTGCACTCTTCATCTCACGCATGAACAAAAAATGTCATTCCTGAGTGCCCTCCCACAAACTCTACAAGCATTTCCTGTTCTGTTGTACATTAACGCACAGGCTCATGAACAACAAAGAGCTATCAGCCAGAAAGCCTGACATGGGGATGAATCGCAAATAAGCAACATGTTCCAGCATCGACCGTGCTGCTGAACTCTCTGGGACGGAGGTGTCCGCTCAAAGGCAGGCAAATACACCCACTGGTGAACAGAGATTACTAACAGGGTAAACATGGAGTTTATCCACAAGATCCTGTTTAGGAACATAGATTAGAGCGACCAGGTAGAGATTAGTGGGTTAAGGGGGCACAAAATAGTTCAAATGTCCCAAACCTAGAGCCAAAACCTACAACAAGTAGAAAGGGAATTCTCAAAGGTATCAAAACGCCAATACAGTTAAAAGGTTTGGGATCATTTACTTTTTTTTTAAAAGAAATTAATTATTTTATTCAGCAAGGATGCATTAAATTGATCAAAAGTGACTATTTCAAAATAAGGTCTATTTCAAATAAATGCTGTTCTTTTGTACTTTATATTTATCAAAGAATGTTTTCCAAAATAAATTGTTTTCAATATTTATAATGATTAGAAACATTTCTTGAGCATTAAATCAGCATATTAGAATGATTTCTGAAGGATCACGTGACACTGAAGACTGGATTAATGGTGCTGAAAATTCAGCTTTGCATCACAGGAATAAATTATATTTTAAAATATATGAAAACAGAAAATGATTGTCTTAAATTGTAATAATATTTCACAATATTACTGTTTTTACTGTATTTTTGATCAAATAAATGCAGCTGTGGTGCACATAAGAGACTTTCAAAAACATTTAAAAACACCACATTTTTGAACGATAGTGTATATCTGATCAAAATATCGGTTGATCCAGAATAACAGTAATACAAAACATGAAGTCAAACACTTCCCTTTAAATTGATCTGCTGCGTAATCCTTGAACATCACCCAAACCGTTATTATCAGACTTTAATTCTGCCAAAATTAGTTCAACATGCAAAGACACACATACTTAATCTTTATACACCATGGCCACCCATGTTGAAGATAAAATGGATAGATCGTCCAGTTTTTGTGAATGGGTTTCAGAGAAGAAAATGGCTAAAAGTGCTCTTTATATTCTGGCGCTGTGGTTGGACACAGACAGGAAGCTTCAATCTCACAAAACAGGATGTGCACACTGATATTTGCTCTCATTCCTTCAAAAAACCTTACACATAAGCAGAGCCTTTCATTGTAACATTTATAGTTTGGACAACATGATTTGAGTGATGCTAAACTGTCCTGCACAAGACAAAGACAAATTAATAATTTTTTCAGCTTACTTAGATTTAGACAACAAAGCTGTAGTCAATCTGGATCCATTGGGTGTAAAATAAGGATTTTCTCATGAACGGGAGTGAGTTTTTTCATCCATGCGGTCTGGGATTGACTACAGGAAGGTGCAGTGGTTCAATGTTAAAAGCCCAACAGTACAGGAAGTTTAAATCTTGCTTGGGCCACTTCCTGTGACCGCTATCATCATGCCCTTTAGCCACATGCTTACCCTTAGTGTACTCTCATAACCTCTTCCGCTACATCCCTGGTTAAGGTTTAGGAAATATAAAAATTATATATACATAACAAAACATGTACACTTTGACCAGGGGATGCAACATTTTCATTGTTTTATTGAGTTTTTTATGGTGACAAGACTAACATTTTACTTTTCAAACAACAGGCAAGTTGACCTGTTACAAATTAAAATGACAAGTTGAAAATAAAATTAAATATACAATTAGGAATGTATAACAAGTGAAAAAAATAAAATAAATACTTTTATATATAAAATTTGAAATAAGTATTTTCAGTACACTTAATATTTCTAGAAATGTTTTCTCAAGTGCAGTTATAAAATCTTTAATTTAAATATAATTAATTAAAATATATATGTAACTTTATTAGTATCTATTTGTCTAATTATTTTTAATTATGAAAAATCATAAAATAAAATGGTAACAAACAAATAAATAAATAGAAATAGACCAGTTGCTGAAAAATAAACAAACAAACAAACAAAAATAAAGCACCATAAAATGATCATAAAAGTAATCCAATATGATTTGTGCACTATCAAGTCTTCTAAGATCACATAAAAAACACACTTTTCAATATGTGCATGTTTTCATCGCATGAAAAAAAAGAAAATTTCTCCTTTTATGTTTCACAGAATAGAGAAAATTAAGTGAGTTTGGAACATCATGATGGCTCATGAATGACCATAGACTTTTCATTTTCAGTGAACTATCCCTTTAAGAAACATGCATATACTTAATATGTTGTGGCACAGAGTTTGCTTATTTTCAGTGGATATCTGGTGCATAAGACAGAGTGAAGTTGAGGGGATGGTGTTGAGTGTTGGGATGCAGGACAGCAGGAAGACCTGGGTGGAGGAACAGTAAAGGACCTCAGGTTGAGGTCTGAGAGGCGTTTAATAGACATGAGGAAACCAGTTTGACTTGAATTCAAAGCTGTCACGTGTGTGTGTGTGTGTTTGAACACACTCCTCAGTTTTAACTAGCGTTACATCATGCCCTTTGGTAACTGTAAGTCAGTCAAACAGGGCGGGCTGGCGTTTACTGCAGCCTTCCTGCTGTCTGAGCCAACGCTCTCCCGAGACGGATGGAGGGAACGAACGAGACGAAGTGGTAGATGGAGAAACAAGCCTGTCTGGCTCACTAGTGTGGATAGCTCTGACACGGAGCGTGTTTTATTGGCCAAGTGGAACTCCCTGGTTGCAGACGGCCTTATTTTGGGAAAGTCTTTGTCATATTTTTGACAAACTTTCACCCTGGTTTTCGCTCATCAAACTGCTGGCTCTGGAAGACATTGAGGGATTGATCAAATAATGAGCCGAAAGGAACAAACAACCCCAAACTTTATCAGGACAGGCTACAGTCAAACCTAAAACACTTGAACACTTTGGGAGTCAGTAGGAGTTTGAAAAATAGTTGCAAAATTAGTAAATATAATATAATAGAATATAATAAATATTTAAAAAGAAAAAGGAAAAAGTTATTAAATTTTGATGTAGTAAAGTGACTATTCCATTGGGAATTAACTGGATCTTGAAAAATGAGTAAATATTGTAAGAAAATAATAAAACTGAAGTTTTAATAGTGAAATTTAGTAAAGTTTTTGTTTTGTTTGTTTTTCGTTTTGATTTGGTAATGTGACATTGAAATAAAACACTTGATTTGATCCTTCGGGAGGCAATTTAACTGTGAAAAATGGTTGGAAAATGAGTATATATTTTTAGAAAATTAGAAAAGTAAAAGTTTATTACATTTTGATGAATAGACATTTCTGAATAAAACGCTTGATTTTATTCACCAGGAATCGTCTGGTTGTGAAAAATGTTTGCAAAATGAGTAAATGTTTTAAGAAAATAAGAAAAGTGAAATTTTATTACATTTTATGTGACATTTGTACATAAAACACTTGGTTATCCATCAGAAATCAACTGAATTGTGAAAAATGGTTGGAAAATTTGTAAATATTTACAATTACAATTTGATGATAGATTATGATTATTTTTTCACTTTGGAATAACAATCAGTGAATAATTCCTGCAAACCTGGAACATGTATTAAGATTTTGATTTCATGTTGGCTTTCTGCTTCATAATTTGGTGTGCAAGACTTTTTATTTTTGTCTTTTCAGTTGCTTTTGGTTGGAATATCAGTCAGAGGGAGAGTAAAGAGACACAAACAGCAAGATTCGGCCAAACCTGGTGACAAAGGAGGAAGTGCTCAGAATATGCTGCCAAAACAGGCTACAGATATTTATCAGGAAGTATCGTGTGCTTTCTCACACACACACACACACACACACATGCTCATTGAATACTCTTCTACATATGTGACACAGATCTCATTATACATATGTAGCAATTTACAGTCAGATCTCAGACTTAACTCTTGGGCAGAACATGAAAGCTCGCCGTACGCCACATACCCAGTTATTTTTTTCCAAACCCCCAAAGAAGCTAAATAAAACCATTTCCTGCTCCAGCATCCTCTGAGCGGAGCATCTGCGTTAAACGACCGTAAAACTGTCTATATCAGGACTTCCTCCAATTCTCCTTTGAAGGGCGTCTTCCTGGGAATGCCGATCCCGAACTGAAAGGTAGGAATTCCTGCTGCGGGGAGCAAACACGGGAACGTGGGGACCACACGGACACAAGGCACAAATGGGAGGTTTCCTATTCTCTTTTCATGCACAAACCTCTCACCCATATGGACGTCTAAAGACAGACACGCTGTGTGTGACACCATGATCAACGGACTCATTGATACCCAGATTTACTGCTCTAATCAAAGGGAATAAACAGAGGGAGCTGATTTCAAAAGCTCTTGGCAGTTTGGAGAAGTTTCTGCACGGAACGTGGCTGTAAAAGTCATTGTTAGATTATTAGAGACACATTCGAACATAGCGCTGCATTGGCTCTGTTCTTCTCCCGTTGTCTGGCATGCATCAGCTTCATGGTCATTGGGTTTAAAGATGTTTTAACACACTGCATGAAATTTAGGATGAAATAAATGAATCATCCATAGTTTTTACAGTTAGATGGCATCAGTAGGTCCACAGGGATTCTATCTCTCAACATCCGCTTGTCAATCAATCATGTTTGTTTATTAAATATTTTAACAATAAGAGCAGTACTTTTTAGTTCTGTTTAACCATGTTTTTTTTCCCAAATAGTGCAGAAAATTTAAAAAAAAAGTGTACAGATACCATCTAATCCTAGAAAGTTTTCCTAAAAGTTTTACCACCTTAAATGCTTATTTGTCACAGAAAAGTCGATTTGTGAGTTTACACTGTAGAAGATACACTAAAAAAATGTGTTGCAAAGTAAATACAGCAGGAAAGATTGATTATTTTCTCCAATAAATGATCTGAGCTTAATAAATAAATCTACTTTGATTTATCTATAACGATGTCTCATATTTGTTTCAAAGTAGAAAACTTTGCAATAGGTTTCAAAAAGTTTAACATTTAATATAATCTACCTAAAACTACCTACATTTACAATGCACTGTTCCCATAATGCATTGGGTAATGAATACTTAAGGGCTTGTTTTTGCACTGCTTGCCAGTTTTATTTGCACTTTTGTTAATTTTGCAGTTATATTCTTGTTTTGTGTTTTGAGTTACTTTTCTACTGCTCAAAAATTACCCACCATAACTGTGTTTTGTGTACCAAAAATTGAACTAGTTGTAGTTAGTTTCCAAAAAATTATGTATTAAGTATATAGTTTTAATTATTTTACAATTGCAAGTTGCGGATATATTTGAATTTTAGATATACGCATTTAATATTATTTTACAAAGTAGATTTTGCTTAATTTTATACGGTCAAAATGTACTACTTAAAATTGCGCTTTTCGAGTCATTTTTCAGTGTGCAGCTGAACTTTTTCTCAGATCGCCATAGGTGAGAAACTCTATTGGAACTTGTTTTCAAAAAATGCCAATGGAAAACACACACAAAAAAAACCTTGCAAACATCAAATCTATCCAACCCATCTAACCATGCAGGAAGTAGACAGGAGGAACATGTCTGTAGACACAGAACCAGGCAACAGCTCAGTCTGTCAGTGGCTTAACAGGCAACATAGAGTATACTGCCTGATAAGGCTGATTTTTAAACTTTCACACACTGCATGTGTGTGTGTGTGTGTGCATGTTTATGTGGTTTATGAGGACACAAATTTGTATAATGACATGGGTATGACAGAGGTATTACAATATGAAGGTGGTTTATGAGGACACTGCCTATGTCCCCGTAATTCAAAAGGCTTAAAAAACATACTAAATGGTGTTTTTTTGAAAATCTAAAAATGCACAAAGTCTCCTGTGAGGGCTAAGTTTAGGTTTAGGGCAATAGCACACACAGTTTGTTCAGTATAAAAACCATTACGCCTATGGAGTGTCCCCATAAACCACAAAAACCAACATACGTGTGTGTGTGTGAGTATAACAGGGAAAAGAGGACAATCTTTCAGGTGAGAAGATGCACTCCAGGCTCTCTCCAGCGTAAAGTGACACGCTCACACCCTTCAAGACTCATGCAACAGACACGCAGGGACAGTTTGGACCCAAAACCCCAAGCCCAGTGTTTTGAATGGCCCCTAGACAGCTTTTAAACACCAAACTTGCCGTCGCGCTCACAAACCCCTCCACTGTAGCGCCAGCGGAAACTCGTAATGAGATTAGTTGGTGTGCGCAGACATTACTTCGCCATGACTAAATGTGCGCTCTTCCTGCGCACACAGACTGCAGTGGAAAATTCAGGGAGCTCCTGCTGAAGAGAGGGAGAAAAGAAAGCCGTGAAGGACTTCTCTCCACGATCACATTTCTCCAGAGAGAGCTGCAGCTCTTGAAATTACGCAGACAGATCCGAGAACGTCTGGCGGCGTGTCTGTGTCCATATAGTGGCTTCAGAAACCGCGTGGACACTTTAAAATATCATTGCTTTTAGTAGCAAAATATCAAAAAAGAAAACATTCCTTATACTTTAAACTAGATTTTGGAATGCTTGCATTAAGCTTTTAAATCTAGTTGGCTGTTCTATTGAAATTATGGTTCCTCTTTAAGCAATTTCATGGAAAATACAGAAATATTATGGCATAAAAATATAAATATAATAGTAAAAAATTGATTGTAAAGCATTCCTTGATTACATTGAACTAGATTTCACTGCATTTTACTCTTTGCATTAAACAGTTTGAATCTAACTGGCTGTTTGATCAAAATGATGGTTCCTCTTTTAACCCATTTTAGGGCAAATACAAGGCTAAAAATACTGAAATGCAAATAATAATCCTACTAATCACAGTTGGTTGTTTATTTGTTTTACCACTGAGCATTTAAAATGTCTTGTGTTTGAAATAATGTCTATGTAAGACTCTAAAACCGGCATAATTGCAAATCTATCCAACCCATCTAACCATACAGGAAGTAGACAGGAGGAACGTGACTGTAGACTTTACACGCAGTGTCCAAAACTCCAGAAGGAAATTGCATCCAAGGTTGCATTAGATTTAAAGAAAGATGGCACGAGCATGCTTTAAAAACCAAAACATCTCATTTGAAATGATAATATCGTAGTTTCAAATGAAGACCAAAAATATGTAGCCTATGTGGACACTTTCTCCTTGTCAGAGGTGAACTTGACAAACTACACCAGGTTACTATGCTAGGACACTTGTGGTGAACTTGGGGACATCTTGGGTTAGATCTGAGGAAACTCTAGCATTATCTGCTATCTGAAGTCCATACATGTCTGACTTACAGTAAGTCCCCAAACACATGTTGGGCTCACAAGCATCGATCTCCTCCAATCATATTAAATATCCCAGGGCATATCCAGATGCAGGAGTAACATCAGCTCTAGGGCTGAACTGAAGTTTCTTTGTTTGCCCAAATGACTCATTTTCAAGATGCTGTCTGCTGCCAGTTTCAATCCGGAAGCGCATGGCAATTAGTCTGCTGCTGTTTCCAGACAAACCAGAAACTCTACTAGTGCGTTTAAAGCGCCAGGAGCCAAATTTCAGCATTTTCTAGCAGTCCTGTTTTCGAAATTACAACCAACAAAATGTTTCAAACATACATCCGGAAATCGTGAGCTCAACAGGTATTCATACTTTTCTCAACCGTGCGTAAACGGTGCGTAAATTGCGCGTAAGTAACGGGAACGGTGGACACTTGAAGTGTCTTCTGTCTCTGTTATTGCTAAAAGAGATCTATTCGTTTTTAAACATTAATTACATTATAACTGTACACATTTAAGCCTCAAACCTCACATTTCAAACAGCTCCGTCGTTTGGATACGTTCATTCTTTTGGGGGGATATCAAGTTTCAGTCGTGTACTTTGGAAGGTTTCTTCCTTTCAATGTTATTATGAAGTAATTACACGTTTAAAAACATGTATAAAACGTTCGAATAGCATGGATGGATTATTCACATACCTGTGCGTAATGGTCAGGCTTTTTGGGGTCCTTTTTCGCTTTATTAAAAAGAATTCCGTATAATGCGCTGTTTTTCCATGCTGTCGGCCGTCTCGGCAGCTCTCAGTCGGACTGTAATGGGATCCCGACTGTTTTCTCTCTCTCTCTCTCTTTCTCTCTCTCTTTCTGAGCAGGAAGTTGGTGCAGGCAGACAGCGAGCCGGCTCACTTCCTCTAGCCGTGCGCTATTCCCCAGGCGCTCGGCCCGTCTGTGTAAACACGCTTTTCCTCCTCCAGCCACCATCCGACGATCAAGAACACAAGCAAACACGCGCGCGCACGCAGTATACTGTAATCTGAATCTGCTGCGAGCGGAGCGCACTGACTTCACCCTCTTCCTATCCGGGACCAGTCGGGAGGAGCCGTGTTCCTTCCTCTACACACATTGTGTGTGTGTGTGTGTGTGTGTGTGTGAGATTCTGACGTTTGGGGATCAAGTTGCTAGAAAACGTCCTCATAACTTTACTAAATCAGGGAGAAAAAAATCTTAAAGAGAATAAATAGGTCATTCTGTGAAATGGGTGGATTTTCCTTTTGAAATGGTGACTTTTGTACATTTTTAAAGGATTGTAAACATTCTGTTAGACAAAAAAAAAAGTTGTAATTGTAAAAAAAAAAAAAAAGTTAGGCTAATAATTTTCTATTGCGGCATCGCAAGCTAAATTAATACCTTTTAATTTGTACTGAGACTATGATTACGGGTTCAGAACGGTACTGGATGCTTTGCCAGCCTTGTTAAAAGTGCTTAAAAATATTACAATGCTATTTTCCCACAAATATGCACATTTTAAAAAAATATATAATAAAAAATAATACCCTAGTTAATTTTATAAATTACTTAATAAATAAATAAATACTTATTTATTGGCATATCAAAAGATTGTAGACATGTGCAATGCAAATAAACAAGTGATATTAGCATATAAACTGTCTCTCAAATAATAAAAAATGTCTCTCAAATAATAAAACGCAGACCTGTATCTGTATTTCTGTTGCTACTACAAATAAATCTCTCTCTTAGTAAATGAGTGGCATGGGGCTCCACAGGGGGGTGGAACCATCTTCCGATTTCCTGGAGGGATATCCACTGACAGGAAGCCGGATCCTTCAAAACACACGCACACACACACACACTCACTTACTCACACACACACACACACTCACTTACTCACACACACACACACAATTGACCAGTCTCTTAACCTCTTCTTTAAATTCTGATTTATCTGATGTTATGTAATAACTGAATGGCTGATATTAATGAATAGGCCCGAGTCTGTCCCCTTGCAATGTTCACACACACTGATATTTTAAGGGGCATATGAAAACAATTATGATCTCAGCAATTACCCTGTATTTAAAACGTCTGTTCATTTCACGCCATCTAGTGGAGGGTGAACACATTACAACAAGCGCCTGTGAACCTCTTTACAAGAACTGACGCCCGTCAATCTTTAAATTACAATTAATGTTGAAAAAATAATAATAATAATGTAGTTATAGAAAGGGTATTATGATATCGAAAAAATAATAATTATACAATTGTATATACAATTGACATTAATGCATTTAAAAAGAAAATCATTTTTATTAAATTAGCATGCTATTAAAGCCAGGGGGAAATTGCATAAATAGGCATACTTTAAATATTATAAGATTTAATTTTTGCGTGATTTTTAATCACGAGAGTATGTGCATTACAATAATGTCACAGCGCAAAAATCTCAATGGTCAGTTTGATGGTCTCTCTCTCTCTCTCTCTCTGAAGAACTTAAGCTAAATTGTATGTATGTTTATGTCTTTTTTAGGTTACAAATGCCTAATTTGTGCACTCAGGCTTTGTTTTTCTTTTTTTTTTTGAGATTTATTTTTTTATTTTATTTTTTTTTTTAGATTTATATATATATATATCATCTGAAAGTTGAATAAATTGATGTATGGTTTGTTAGGACAGGACAATATTTGGCCGAGATACATCTATTTGAAAATCTGGAATCTGAAAAAAAAAAAAAAAAAAAAAAAAAAATCGCCTTTAAAGTTGTCCAAGTGAAGTTCTTAGCAAGGCATATTCCTAAACAAAAAAATAAGTTTTTATATATTTGCGGTAGGAAATTTACAAAATATCTTCACGGAACAGGATTTTTGGCATAAAATGAAAAATCTATAATTTTGACCCGTACAATGTATTGTTGGCTCTTGCTACAAATATTCCTGTGCGACTTCTGGTTCAGGGTCACGTTTAAGTTGTATGAACACCCTCAGCCACTAGAGGACAGTAGTTCATCGTTCTCGCTGAGAAGAACATAAAACTACAACTCCCATGATGCGATTCACCCTGCCGGCGTCACGTGACTGCGTGTGGGTTAAAATCCATTCGCAGCGCGAGCGGAGTGTTCTCTGTTTCAACCATGACTCCTGTGTCAGACCCTAGCTCTTTCTCCTCTCTCTCAAAGTGCGCTACCAAGCACTTAAATCTCATTTACCATGTTGACTTTGACAGGCACGTGCTCAAAGGGAAAGTCGCCCTGACTGTGGAAGTTCTGGAGGATAAATTCTCTTCTCTGGTACAGTTTTCATTTGATTCATCAAATCTGCGTTAGCTTGACTAATCACTACACCTCACGTTCACACTTATGTGTGCATAAGATGCAGTGTGCTGTATGCTTCTACACTGTTTTTATTGCTTTAGTTCATTAGTATTAAGTACAAGAATCTAATGGATTGTTTAATTGCATGCATGTTAAATATGCTCGTCTTACAGTAACAGTAGTTTCAGCTGGACTGGGTTACATATTTACCTGAATTTGATACAGTAATGATATCCGCTGCGTAACCTGATGACTTGTAGTCGCATTCAAAGTGTGCTGTTTATAAATTTGATCCATTTATTCAACCATCAGCGTTTGCAAATGCACGTGCGTATGCATTGCTTGTCATATTGTCAATAATGTGAAATGTATCTCATCATTAATGAGGTTTATTAGTCACGTACTGTGCACCTGGTTTACTGCACTTGATCTGAACTTTGATTCCAGGACCTTCCAGATCACATTGATAGACTTTTACCTGATCTTGTAGTAAAGGTGCATCTTGTCAGAAGATTTCAGATAAATCCAAGCTTGCATAACTGCTATACAGTTTGCATTTCAGAGGTGTGAAGTGAAAACAAATACACCAAACATGGATTTCCATGAATTGTTTTGACAAGATCAACCATAAAATATCTACTATTCAATATCAAAAGTCACGCCTATTGTACATGTAGTTTGCAACCATAAACCGTAGACTGACAGATTTAGGTATGTATAGTTTTATTTATATCTGATCTTTCTCTCTCTCGCTTTCGATCTTTCTTTCTAGACGCTGGACTCAAAGGACTTGAAGATCTTTAAGGTTTCTGCAAATGGCCAGGGTGTGCAGTTTGCACTGGGGACTAAGCATAAATTTAAGGGATCCCCACTAGAGATCACTCTGCCTTTTGAACTCTCACGGTACTGACACCAATTTATGTACTAAGGGATAGCAGTTTGTTTTTCTACTTCTAACATTTAAGGTATTTATGTTATGCAATTCACTGCCAAGAAACATGCATACAAATGCATGCTATGCTTTGCGAACAAAGTTATCACCAATGAGCTAGATCTGACAAAGTTCCTCAAAGGAAAAATATTTAATTATATAATTTGCATAATTAATAAAAACAATTAAATTATATTAATACAAAAATGCAGTCATTTAATTTAATGCATTCAGTTTAAAGGAATAGTTCACCTAAAAATGAATTGGGTTAAAATTTACTCGATCTCAGGCCATCCAAAATGTAGATGAGTTTGTTTCTTCATCAGGAAGAATCATCAGAATAGATTTGGAGAAATTTAGTATTACATCACTCGCTCACCAATGGATCCTCTGCAGTGAATGGGTGCCGTCAGAATGAGAGTCCAAACAGCTGATAAAAAATAATCCACAAGTAATCCAAACCACTGCAGTCCATCAATTAATGTCTTGTAAAGTGAAAAGATGTGTGTTTGTAAAAAAACAAATCTATCATCATGCCGTATTTAATTTCAAACCTGTTGTTTCTTCTATTCTTGCTTTCTCCAGCAAACAATTTTGATTGTTGGGTGAACCATTCCTCTAATTATTATTATTTTAATTCATTTATTTCTTCTTATAAGGAAAGAAATCAAAATAAAATATAATAGATTTTATTATTATTATTATTTGCAAGCAGAAAGTCTCCTGCAGCTTTGTAATCGGCTTAGTTTTTAATTGCTTTAAATAATCTCAAAAGTCAACTTTGACAGCCCTGTTAATTTCAGCGCAAAGTTTTTCCTAATTTTTCCCAACTTGTATTTAAATGATCCGTCTGTGTTTCAGTGGGCAACATGTGATTGTGGAGATTGAATATGAGACGTCTCCTAGTGCTACAGCACTGCAGTGGTTGACCCCCAAACAGACTGCTGGGAAAAAACATCCATATCTTTTCAGCCAGTGCCAGGTACGTCCTCACTAGGGGTGGGTGATATGACCAAAATCTTATATCACAATTTTTAATTACTTATTTACAATTTTAAATAATTACAAGCAATAGAACAAATAAATACAATAGAACAAAGACACAAATGAAATGGATCGAACTGGAAACCTCCAGCTCTATTTGTCTACTAGAAATAAGAAATACCACATAAAATAAAAAAGACAAAAACAACAAAAACTTAACTGTATAAATTTAATATACAATATTATGCTTTTTAAAGTTGTTTATTTGTCTTTGGTTTGTTTGATTAACATTAAATGACACAAACAGCAGCAGGTATATATTAGGCTGCTGTCACTTTAAGACTTAATGCACAGGTCCAATATCTGACACAAATCCGATTTTCTCCCTGCTGTTTATGTTCACTTAAGACAGAACCGGCTGCATTTATGTTAATGCTTGCCAAGATGGCATTTTGATACAAACAAAATGTGCAACAAGACGTCAAAAAGTAGTTTTAGGTTTTGAAATCATTTGATTTTAAACAAGGCTTAAAAAAAGGCTTAAAAGTGAAAGCAAATTTTAATCTTTTGTGATGGCGTAGCACTACACCAAAAGCTCAAATTATCGCGTGTACCGGTTTATCGCCCACCCCTACTCCTCGCCATTTCACATCTTTCCACAACCACACAGCACGTGTGTGTGAAGACTTGTGGTTCATGTGCAATTTCCTTGATAAATGATAATTTGTGCAATCTTTCAATACTAACCACAGTGTTTCACAGTCCTTATGCTTCACTAGTTTATCACGAAGAGTCCGTCTAGAGCTTGAGTGCTGTAGTAAGTTTTTAGTCCTAAAACTTTCCAGCCTTTCCTTTGGGTTTTCACAATAGCAGTTTTCAAGCAAACCACATGGGTTTTCCACTTTTCTTGGGTGCTATTCCATATACATTTTAAATCAAATGTGCATTTTTGGTCTCTTATAAGGAGGATCATAATTGGTCATTTACATATATAAGTCTTAAAGGTACAGTTTCAAAAACAGCTTGTTTTAATTCTAAAGGCCAGAAAAACGACATTACTTGAGTTTTGGTGTAATAAAGCTTGACTTGCATTATAATGCATCTTTTAAGCATTTGCAATGTGGTCAAACAAATGTTTCTAAACTTTTACTTGTTAGGAAGAACTTCACACCAGCTTGTGGCTGAAAACTTTCCAGCCAGGGTTTTTATAGTAGTGGTTTTCAATTAATGAGCATACTACATTGCATTTAAAACTATTGTATGTTTTTTTTTTTTTCATCTACTCTGTCTCTACAGGCCACTCACTGTAGGACCATGGTGCCTTGTCAGGACAGTCCATCAGTGAAGCACACTTACTATGCCCAGGTAACATGCATGAATAGCTCAAAGTACTAATTATATACTCAACGAAGCAGCACTGAAGTGCATGCCAAGACAAACAATCTAAACTGAAAGGAAACCAATTAAAATCCAGTTGTTCTGCCGGTAATACTAGGAACAATTTTCTGTGTCTCAGGTGTCTGTCCCCAGAGAGTTGGTGGCATTGATGAGTGCGTTGCGTGATGGTCAGGAACCAGATCCGAGTGATAGCAGCAGAGTCATCTATCGCTTCAGGCAGCCGGTCAGCGTCACATCCTTTTTATTTATTTAAATAAAGAATTGTTTTTTCCAAATGCTGTCTTCATATCTTTTTCTTTCTTGCAGGTCCCAATGCCCTCTTACCTCATTGCTATTGTTGTTGGCGCTTTGGAAAGCAGGTGATCCTTTTTCTGCTGTTCTTTCTCTTGTCTTCATTCTTTTTTCTCATAGTTTTGATTTCAGAACCAGGCTCATATTTTCACATGACCGACCATATTTACATATTCAGCACATTGTGGCTGTATTTCACATTCAAATTGGTTGGCTTATTATAAGAAGGCTTTTATATATGGAAAGGTACAGTAGCAAACATGGCTTGTTTTAATACAAAAGGGCAATAAAACTGTGAAAAAATGGTCATGTATACTGGTTATCAAAAATTTGGAATAATATTTTTGTTTTTGAAAGAAGATTCTTTTTTTTAAACATTTACCAGATGCTTTTACCCAAAATGACTTACAAATGAGGGCAATAGAAGCAAATACACAATAGAGCAACAATATATGTTGTGACAAGTCCTGGTTAGTCGTACATAGCAGTACATATAGAATTTTTTTAAAAATAAATAAAAAGAAAACCAGTAGATTTAATCGAAATACAATAGATGCTTCTTGTGTTAGAGGGTCAAGTGTAAATGGAAGAGATGTCTTGAAGATCTGCTCGGATGGAGTTGGGCAGGTCAAGCCACCAGGATGAACAGTTGTAATTAGTGTTGCAAACAGTTGATGCATCAAGTTCATCAGTTTAAAACCATTTTTTTTTGTGGAAATTTGGATAGAATGTTTAAAACATAGAATGTCCCTTTTGATCTATTTAATGCAACCTTCCTTAAAGTATTAAATTCTTTAAAAAACTTACTCAAAACAATATATATATATAGCAGCAAAATACAAAGATAACAAATATTAAGCAGCACAACTGTTTTCAACATTGATAATAAAGATAATTCGAGTAATGATACTGAAAATTTAGCTTTGAGATCACAGGAATAAATTACATTTAGAAAGATTTGAAAATAGTGAAGTATTTTCACGATTTAAAATAACCTTTTCTATGTTATTATTTTCACTGCACTTTGAATTAAATAAATGCAGCCTAGGTGAGCATAAAAGAGAAATCTTAATTTAAGATTTATGTGCACGCCTCCCAGATGAGGTGTAAATGATCTTTGTTTGTGGTTTACAGGGAAATCGGCCCCCGATCCAGAGTTTGGTCTGAGAAGGAATATGTGGATGAGGCAGCGTTTGAGTTTTCAGAGGCGAGAGGATTCTTTTCTGATGCACTAGACTGCGTTTTCAGCACTTTTGAATGTTAGACATATGGACAGATTGTTATAAACATGTCTTACACCAGTAACCACGCATTGCTTGCGTTTGCAATCTGATATGACTAACAGATAACACTGTTTTCTTCTTTCTGTTCATCAGACTGAGACCATGTTGAAGACTGCTGAGAGTCTGGCAGGGCCGTATGTGTGGGGCCACTATGATGTCCTGGTGCTGCCTCCGTCTTTTCCTTATGGGGGCATGGAGAACCCCTGCCTCACATTTGTCACTCCCACTGTACTGGTCCGTAAAATTCCTCTTCATAGATATATGCAGACTTCTGAAACTGGTAGATGCATTCACACAGACATGCAAAGCCACATTTAGAGACTGAAAGTAACAAGTTTTCAATCGCGGTCCATGACGGTTCTGAACAGGTCCTGTGAACTTGCAGTATAAAACATAAATGTGTTACAACATTATATACACCATTTTTTAAATGTTTGGGGTCAAGATAATTATTTTTTTTTAAAGAAATTAGTGCTTTTATTCAGCAAGGATGCATTAAATTGATCAAAAGTGACCGTAAGGCTTTTATAATCAAATAAATGATGTTCATCTGAACTTTCTATTTATTGTCCTGAAACAAATGTATCATGGTTTCCACAAAAATATTAAGCAGCACTACTGTTTTCAGCATTGATAATAATAATAAGCAATGTCTGTTGAGCAGCAAATTAAAACAATACAAAAAACAATTATTTATTCATGTGACACTGAAAACTGGCGTAATGGCTAATAAAAAATTCAGCTTTGCATCACATGAATAAATTAGTAAAAAAACAGTTGTTTTAGATTTTGTTAAAAATGCAGCCAAAGCAAGATACTTATATAATATATTATGTATTATATATTTTAATGCTAAGCAATGCATATTTCTATAGTAATTGTATATTTCTGTGTAAAGTCACTACAGATTGCTCTTGTTCCACTAGAGAGGTCAGATTAATTTGTCAAACAGTGGAATAAGCTTGAATTTTGTTCATGTTTATAGAATACACATCTGTTTTTATAATAAATTATTTAATTAATTAACAGAAAAATATAGCAGAACCACATCAGTATAAAAACAAATATAAATAAAATATTTAACTTTTTCGTTGTGCTTTTCAGGCTGGAGACAGATCCCTCGCTGGTGTAAGTCAACTGTGCATCAAAACATTTTTCGGTTAATGACTGGATTCTAAATCGCATCTTTTGCTAATGTGAATGCGCTCTGTGCTTTTGGTTTGGCTGCAGGTCATTGCTCATGAGATCTCCCACAGCTGGACAGGGAACCTGGTGACAAATAGGACCTGGGAGCATTTCTGGTCAGTCCGACGCACTGAATATGCAAAAGAGGCGTCTTTGGGCTGTAATGATCGATCAGTGTTGTGTAGTACATTTGAATGTTTTATTTGTAAAATGGTCAGAAAGATTCTGTTTTCTATGATATGACCGCTGTAATAACTGAAGTCTTTCTCTGCAGGTTGAATGAGGGTCATACGGTGTACATTGAGAGAATGATTGCCAGGTCTATGGAGAGTGAACAGCTCAGGCAGTTTAAAGGCATCGGAGGGTGGAAAGAGCTTCAAGAGTCTGTAAGTCACACATACATTTCACACTTAACTGTTTTCTGATCCTCACAGGAAATTACAGCAGATTATTCTCAAATCCTGATAAATCATGCAAATTATGCACTGTGCTGCTGTCATCTACTTTTCTGTCTGTTTGGTGATTGTCAGTAAATTGCATCAGGAACTCTAAACAGAAAAAGCAAGTCACTGCTGTATCGTTTTGTAGGTCAAACAGTTTGGAGCGAATAATGTGCTCACAAACCTGGTCCCGAATCTGCATGAGGTGGACACGGATGAAGCCTTCTCCTCTGTGCCCTACGAGAAAGGGTTCGCTCTGCTTTATCATCTGGAGGAACTGATGGGAGGTCCAGGTATACACACAAAATAATTTCTCCTCTCCCAGGTTAAAGTGCCAATACTGCTTAAAGTAGATCAAGAGTTAAGCCCAATTTATACTTCTGCGTCGAATCTACGCCGTAACCTACACAGAGACACACAGGCCTGCGCCGTACCTGACGTGCACCTCTCCAAAAATCGAACAGCGTGTCAATTCTACGCGGACCGCAAGCGCTGCGATTGGTCTCTAGAACCCCTCCCTCCGTGTGTACTTGAGTTTTGTGTGCGTTTATGAGCACTGTAATATAGTTTAATGTTACACCTTATTAAAAATAAAACAAAGCAAAGAACAAGTGTCGTATCATTTGTTATAGTACATAGCATTATACAGCAGTAGTTGTCCGCGACACACAATGTTGATCTGCCGTGGTACACGTCCTTGTGGAGATTGAAATAATGCCGCCATCTCCTGTTCCATTGTTGTCCCCTTTTTGTAGTTTTAAATGATGATTTAACGTAATGATTTGATATTTATATGCCACCGTCACGGCTTCTCCGACGAGCTGCTGCTTCTTGGGCTTTTGCCGTGGTACTGCGGGTTACACCAGCAACATGCCCGTGGACACTGCAGACTAGCATGTGTACTGCACATCGACGCGGACGACGACGCAGAAGTATAAATGAAAACGACACACAGCTTACTGCGTAGAGGCTATGACTTGGGTCCGACGCAGAAGTATAAATTGGGCTTTAAAGTGAAAAATTAAGATTCTGTCATCTTATACTCACCGTCATGACTTTCTAAACCTCCAAAACGGTTTCTTTTATCTGTTTTGCACAAAAGAATATATTTTGAAGAATGTGGGTTACAAAATAGTGGATGGCATCCATTGACTTTCATAGTATTTTTTCCATGATGATACAATGTATGCACAATATTAACAGACCCTACTCAATGCATGTTTTGCAAGATTCCCCTTTTTGTCAAACGTATTTTATTGGACTGTCCAGCTTTTAATGCATGTAGAAAACTCTTTTATGAAGTGAACTCACTTAAAGAGTTATTTAGTATAATTGTGCCAGAAAAAGTTTTTGCATTTTTATCATATCGTGCTGTTTTTTATTGTATTTGTTATACTTGTATTTTTTAAATTGTTTTTGCCATAAAAATAGCCTAAGATGCTGACATGGCATTAAATAAAAATATACTACTACAATATTAATAACAATAAAATTTAATAAAATATAATATTTAAATAAATATACAACCCAAAAATATATAATTAAATATATTTAAAAATATATATACAAATATCTTAAAGTAAGCCAAAAGTTAATTATAATATTTATTATATGACTCTACATGTCAAATAGTGCTATTAAACGATTAATCACATCCAAAATAAGTTTATATATATATATATATATATATATATATATATATATATATATACACACACACACGCGCATGTATA
Organism: Barbus barbus; assembly: GCF_936440315.1. NCBI lineage: Eukaryota > Metazoa > Chordata > Actinopteri > Cypriniformes > Cyprinidae > Barbus > Barbus barbus. Next base: position 22,332,519 of record NC_136717.1, read on the forward strand.
TATTTCAGAAGAAAAGGTTGTTTAAATATTTATTTATAATATAAATCATATGAATCTAAATATTTTCAAAATGTATGTCTGTCTATTTATGTATACATAATAAATATACACAAACACATTATGCAAACAAAAACTTTTATTTTGGATGCGATTTAATCGTTTGACAGCACTAATGTCAAATAAAAATAATGTAAAAATAAAATTGTCTTTTTCTGCCTTTTAATTATAGAGGTCTTCATGGGTTTCGTGAAGTCTTACATTCAGCTGTTTGCCTATGGCAGTGTAACCACAGAGGAATGGAAGAACTATCTGTTCACTTACTTCAAAGACAAGGTGAGAACTAATGCACTCTGTATTACATATGCATAATTCTTGTATGCAAGATGACAAATAAAGCCCAGTAATATAGGAGCATACATTGTTGTATATTCACTTTAAAGCTTTTGTCATTTTTTTTATAAAAAAAATAAATAAAATAATAATAATAGTAATTTGGAACCATTCATGATGATCAAACAAATATCCTGTGAAAATTCTAAAGAAAATTCTATTTCATGTTTAAATGTCTCTGTTTCTTTGTCAGGTGGACATCTTGAATAAAGTGGACTGGAATGGATGGATGCACACTCCAGGAATGCCCCCTGTCAAACCACAGTGAGCACTGGAGCACATGTTTGGAGTGTGTGTGATTTTGATTTGATTTGATTTATACTTGTCCTCTTTGTTCACAGGTATGATACCACTATGGCAGATGCCTGCACTGCTCTGTGCCAGAGATGGGTGAAAGTGAGCCTTTCTCCTATTAAACGACACCAAAGCCTTTCACAGTTTTGAAGCTTCTCTAAATAACATTGAGTTTTAAGGCTAAGCCTCCTCTTTATCTATTAAGGCAAAAGAAGAGGACCTTGCAAGTTTCACTGAGGCAGACGTGAAGAAACTCAACTCTCCTCAGCTCATTGAGTTTATGGCTTTGTTTCTCCAAGAGGTACTAAATAAGTTGAAATGGGTGAAAAATTCCTTAAATTGACAGAGGTATCACAATATTTTGTTTTTGTCAAGAACATCCTAGCAATGACCTTAGGACTTACCGAGTCACAAGCAAGAACTATTCACATTTTTTAATGTAAAGAATAAAAATAAGTGGGAAAAAAGTAATTTACATTGATTTTCACATTTTTAGGTAAACAAGATTTTTTTTATTTTGTTTTAATTCAATATTTTTTAATTTAGTTACAATTTAAATATTTTAAAAAAATTCTATGTAAAAATCTAAATGAGTTTTGCATAAGCAAGGACTGTTCACATTTTTACATAAATGTGATATTTTCATTTATATTTTATTTAAATATTAAATGTTTTATAATTCATTTAATTTTTAAATTTGACATTTAAAATTAATGACAAAAAAAAAAAAAAAAAAATATATATATATATATATATATATATATATATATATATATATATATATATATATATATATATATATATATATATATATATATATATATATATATATATATAAATCTACTTTTCAGTGCATATCACTTAAACATAAACTATTTACATTTTTATATAAATATGATGTTTTTAAAATATATTTAATTTACATTTTTTATAATTTTAACTATTTAATTTAATTAAACATTTTTCAAATGTATAAATCTAATTTAGTCTGCAATGCCTCCGTATGTTGTTGCAGTGCTATGTAAGTGATGCTGCAACAAAAACATGTTTAGCTCTGCAAAAGATCGGAAAAAAGACCGGAACTGAAAGCAGAAGTAGTCTTGAAATGTGTCTGATTCTTCTGCATATTGCCAGGAGCCCCTTCCTCTGGCGCATGTGAAGAAGATGCAGGAGGTCTACCAGCTGAACAGTGTTAAAAATGCAGAGGTCCGCTTCAGGTAAGCACCCCGTTTTTTTTTTTGTTTTTTTAAATATTTGATAATTACATATTTCAGTATTTGATGATGTCAAATTGGTTGTTTATGCAGGTGGTTGCGCATCTGTGTGAGGGCACATTGGGAGGAAACTGTTCCCCTGGCGCTGAAGATGGCTACTGAACAGGGCAGAATGAAATTCACTCGCCCACTCTTCAAGTAAATGCATTCATTTGTTTTGAGAAGGACCAAAAGGAACAGGATGTTACAGAGAGTTTTGTCATTTCCTTGCTACAGCGAGCAATGTGTGCACACTTCTGTTTTCAAGTGTCCAGAGCTCAAGACCATTTCAATGTGCACTTGCTGACCTCCTTTTCTCCTTCCCTTTTTCGTTTAGGGAAGTTTACAACTTCTCCAAGTACAGCGACGAGGCAGTGAAGACTTTTAAGGAGCATCGTGGAGCACTTCACCCTGTCACAGCCATGCTGGTGGCCAAAGATTTGAAAATCGATGGCTAAAATGCTGCTTTCTGATCTTCTTATACACGAGCAGTGTTTCTATGCTTCAACCTAGTACTCCGATACAAAACTGCATATCACACCTTGAACAGACGGGTTATTGTGTAGAATGATTTTCTCTTCATTGGCCAAAGCTTGCATTTTTTTTTTAATGTCTCAGTCTCAGGGCTTAGAAAAAAACAAGCATTTTAAGTATCATGTAGTTCAATTTAAAAAAAAAAAAAAAGACCATATCTTGGTATGAACGATCCACTATATCCTTTTATATGACATGTCCAAAGTAAGGTCTGTAATAAACTCATCTGTACAAGAGGTTTCTGCTCTATTATCCAGCACAAAATGTATCATGGTGAACATACAAACAAATGCATTTCATATGTATACAGTCATGGCCAAAAATATTGGCACCCTTGGTAAATATGATCAGAGAAGGCTGTGAAAATTAATCTGCATTGTTAATCCTTTAAAAAAAATTCACAAAAATCTAACCTTTCATTGGATAAGAATTTAAAATGGGGAAATATTCTGAAATAAAAAAAATTCTCAAATACATGTTGGACACAATTATTGGCACCCCTAGAAATTCTTATGAGTAAAATATCTCTGAAGTATATTCTCATTCATATTCACAATTTTGAGCACTCCAGGGTGATTATGAACATGAAATTATCCAGCCATGGCTTCCTGTTTCACAGAAATATAAATAGGAGGGTCAACAAAGCCCATAGCCCAAATTCCCTTAATCATCCATCACAATGAGAAAAACCAAAGAATATATTTCTGATGTGCAGCAAAAGATAATTGAGCTTCACAAATTAGTGAAGTGGCTTTAAGAAAAGAGCTAGAGCAGTGAAAATTCCCATTTCCACCATCAGGGCAATAATTAAGAATTTCTAATCAACATAAAATGTTACGAAACTGTCTGGAAGAGGACGTGTGTCTATATCGTCCTAATGCATGATGAGGAGGAGAGTTTGGCTAAAGACTCTCCGAAGATCACAGCTGGAGAATTACAGAAAATAGTTGAGTCTCAGGGTCAGAAAACCTTAAAAAAAATAAAAAATTTGTCAAACAGCACCTACATCACCACATGTTGTTTGGGAGTGTTTCAAGAAAAATTCTCCTAGCTCATTCAAAATCAAACTCCAGCATATTCAGTTATCAGACACGACTGGAACTTCAAATGGGACTGGCTTCTATGGTCAGATGAAACTAAAAAATTTGCTTTTTAACAGCAAACACTCAAGATGGGTTTGGTGAACACAGGGACCCCATGTGTACAATGAAATATACTGCTGTATTTTTGATGTATATTATATTTTCTGCTGGAGGTCCTGGACATCTTGTTGGCATCATGGATTCTATCAAATACCAACAGATAAAAAAATCAATAAGTGACTGTTAGAAATATTTTAATGGGCCATGTTAGGATCTTCCAACCATACAATAATCCAAACACAAACCTCAAAAACAACACAAAAATGGGTCACTGGGCACAAAACCAAGCTTCTGCTGGCCATTCCAGTCCTCTGACCTGAACCCTGTAGAAAATGAGTGAGGTGAACTGAAGAGAAGAAGCACCAACATGGAGCTGGGAATCTGAAGGGTCTGGAGTGATTCTGGATGAAGGAATGGTCTCTGATCTCTTGTCAGGTGCTCTCTAACCTCATCAGGCACAATAGGAGAACATTTAGAGCTGTTAAACTGGCAAATGGAGGCTTCAAAAAGTATTGAATAAATGGGTGCCGTTAATTGGCCAATGTGTATAAGAAAAACATTTATTTCATATAGATCTTTTTTTTAAAGATCATTATTTTGTGTATTTGGTGTAACAGCATATGTTGACATGTTTTATTGTTAAAAAAAAACATTAGTTTTCAAATACTGTACATTATTGTAAATCCTCTATGCCCCGCCTCTCTCAAACGCTTTGATTTCTACAAAGTCCCAGCAGGTGGCAGCGAGTCACTGAGTCGTTGAGATTGAACCGAATCATTTAAACAATTGATTCATTCAGGAACAAAACATCATCATGTTGCTCACAGACGCAAAACTGCGCGGTGGCTGTGTTTGGAATGTTTTTTGCTGGCGAAATCGAGCAAAAACAGCCAATATGGTGTCTAAAACGTAAGTATCTTTATATTAACTTATTGTTTATTGAACTGTTGTATAAAATCAAAAGTCTACACCGCTAAATCCTCACATTTCCACAACAAGATCAACAGCGCTCCAGACATGCGTAATCTCTTCAGAACATTTACGTTAATTCTCTCCTCTGTCCCCCTCCTCCACCTCCCACCACTTCGATAACCGCTGACGACTTTGCCACTTTTTTCACAGACAAAACTAGAACAATCAGTAACCAGTTCTCAACTCCACAGGCCCTCCAATCAACCACATCTACTGCTCTAACTCCCATCTTCTCCTTCTGTCCCCTCACCGAGGCAGAAGTATCCAAACTTCTCCTCTCCAGCCATCCTACAACATGTCCTCTCGACCCGATCCCCTCACACCTTCTCCAAACAATCTCTCCCACACTCTTACCGGCAGTCACACACATTATCAACACATCTCTCCTCACAGGCATCTTCCCCACAGCATTCAAGCAGGCTCGGGTAACACCACTGCTCAAAAAACCTACATTAAACACTTCTCTTTTAGAAAACTACAGACCTGTCTCTCTCCTTCCATTCGTAGCGTAAACACTCGAACGAGTTGTCTTCAATCAGCTCTCACGGTTTCTTTCACAGTACAACAAACTGGATGCTAAACAGTCAGGTTTCAGGAGTGGCCATTCAACAGAGACTGCGCTACTCTCAGTCACTGAAGCCCTGCGAACTGCAAAGGCCGATTCCAAATCATCAGTCCTCCATTCTGCTGCTTTTGACACTGTCAATCATCAGATTCTCCTGTCTACCTTCTCATCACTGGGCATCACTGGGATTCCACTTCGCTGTCTCACCGGTAGATCTTTCAGGGTGGCCTGGGGAGGGGAGGTATCCAAACCACATAAACTGGTCACTGGAGTTCCTCAGGGATCGGTTCTTGGACCCCCCCCTCTTCTCCACATACACTACATCACTGGGTCCCATCATACATGCACATGGATTCTCCTATCACTGCTACGCCGATGACACACAGCTCTATCTCTCTTTTCAACCAGATGACCCAACGGTAGCTGCATGGATCTCAGGCTGCCTGGCAGACATCTCGGCATGGATGAAAGAACATCACCTACAGCTCAACCTGGCAGAGACGGAGCTTCTTGTCTTCCCTGCCACTCTACAGCATGACTTCACGATTCAGTTAGGCTTATCAATGATTACCCCATAAACTTCGGTCAGAAATCTTGGTGTAATCTTTCATGACCAGCTGACCTTCAAAGAGCACATTGCAAAGACTGCTCGATCCTGCAGGTTTGCACTACACAACATCAGAAAGATCAGGCCCTTTCTGACAAAGCATGCTGCACAACTTCTTGTCCAGGCCCTTGTTGTTTCTAGACTGGACTACTGCAATGCCCTTCTGGCTGGTCTGCCATCAAACACAATCAAACCGCTACAAATGATTCAGAATGCAGCTACACGACTGGTCTTCAACGAGCCCAAAAGAGTGCATGTTACACCTCTCTTCATCTCCTTGCACTGGCTACCAGTGACAGCTCGCATCAAGTTCAAGACACTGATTCTTGCATACAGAACTACCACAGGCTCAGCACCCTCCTACTTCCACTCACTATTACGAACCTACATCCCCTCCAGAAGTCTGAGATCTGCTTGTGAGCGACGCCTTGTGGTACCATCACAGAGAGGCTCAAAATCACTCTCCAGAACGTTCTCGTTCACCATTCCTGGCTGGTGGAATAATCTTCCCAAACCTATCCGGAACGCCGGATCCCTGTCAATCTTCAAGCAACAACTGAAAACTCCTCTCTTTCGGCAGTACTTGACTTAATCCTAAACGCAAAAAAAAAAAAAAAAAAACCTTAATCTTTCCCTCGATCTTTCTCTCCCTCCCTTACTAGCTTGTACTTATTTGAACAATGACTGAGACTTGGTGTTACGAGCACTTCCTCTGATTGCCTCTTCAAGATGAATCGCTTCTTGTATTCCCCAATTGTAAGTCGCAAAGCGTCTGCCAAATGTCTAAATGTAAATATCACATTTGTAACCTGATTTTTTAAAAAGAAAAAACGGCACTCTTTGTGCGACATTAACTATATGAATTGATATAAATATATACAATTTCTGCCCCCTTATCTTCAATTATGTGATTTATTTTGAATGCATATTAATAGACTAAATCATGCAGTGAAAGAACGCACTCCAAACGCGCACACACACTAGTCTAACCAGATTTAACCACGTCGTGTATGCCTGCACTCTGTAGGCAGGGATGGGCAGTATTTCAAATACATATTTGAAATACAAAATACTATTTTGTATTTTAATACTTTTGAAAAATATCAAATGTATTTTGTTTTTAAATGCATTTAATCTTAGTATTTTTGCATTTTCAAAATACATAAAATACTTTTTGCCAGTCAATGTCTTTATTAGACTGCTGGTTTCCTGTATCAACTAGTTCAAACATTTGTAACAAATGTAATCGTCAAATTGACCACGTTCATGTCTCGACTCTATGGCATGTCAACGGGATAAATATATCTTTAAGCAGTTTAAATGTATATGATTTTTAACGCGTGAACACCATTCTTTTTATGGTGTTTTGCTTGACTAATACAAAGGTGAATAAACTTGAAGCACATCATCTAGTTTAAAAAAAAAAAAAACAACAAATAATGTTTGCCATCCGCTCCACTAGGCGGCATAAAAGTACTTCACTTTCACTCTGACACCTTTGCATCCTTGACGACAATGACTCTTGTTTGCATTCATACTTGAAAGGGAATTTTGATTCATAACTTTAATGCCATACAGATTCTGCTGATGACAGTTCACTGACAGACTCTTATTAATGTAAATCAACAGCACAAATTACAGCCCGTCAGCAAACAAACCGACAAACTTCAAAAAGTACAACAATCGAGTGTCACGAGACTCCCCTGTAAGTAACTTTCTGCATAAAAAAACATTTTATTACTATACTAAGTTCTTAGACCTTACATTTCTTAGTATTCAGAAACAATAACGTCGTATATAAAGGTATATTTACTTTAATTTCTGTAAATGAGAGACTGCTGGACAGTATCATATGTAAACATCACACACAATATACTGGCATAATTGTTTCACCAACGCTAATTGCTATAAATTTATTGAGCATGGATGATATTATTTGCTGCTTAATTATTCATCTCAGTTATTTATGGACATAGTAAATAATAGGCAAGATAAATAAGTCAATTAATTAATATATAGTTTGTTGACCCTTTAGACATTTTTCGTTTGATATAGTGAGAATATGGTGCAGCCGCTGATATTTATATGGCCAAAACGAAAGATGATATTCTGATGACTATAATGTAAATCACTGAGATCAGTGTAGCAAACTGCTTACATAAAAAAGCATATAAATATAAAAAGTGTCATTCTATATCCCCTTTATTAAGAGGAAATTGAGATGCTTAGTTTTCTGCTCCTTTAGTTTTTTTTATTGTGGGGCCAAAATATAGTCCAATGCAATATAAAGATGATTATCAAGCAGACAACATAAAGCATGTAGTAGACTATGTAGAGCAGATTTTTCAGCAAAGTTTTGAACATTGATAGTTTATAGGGAGTTAAATGGTAATCCCATTTGCTGATACTCAGCTGTCACCATCTATGATTTCAGCGAATCGTGTTGGGGAACGTAGGCAACTTGATTAATATTCATGAGCACAGGCTTTAGCATGAAATAATGAGCTGCTGACAGTATGCAGACTACCCGAGGGAAAAAAAAAAAAACGTTAGAAAAGAGAAGTCATCTTTAAGTATTATTATAAGTCAGCCTTGTTTAATAGATTACTTTCTTTACAGAATGACCAAGCAGCAGCACTAGTTCTGTTATTATAAAAAATATACATTTACAGTTAGTTCTAATTATTTGTTATATTATTTAAAAGAATGATGTATTGACTATTTTCTGCGACTGATGGTTTAATCATAATTCATTTGTCTTGTTTTCTTTTCTGCAGTCTTTCCACATTGTGATGCTGCTCTCTAGTGACCACATCTGGAATATGAACCATCAGGTTTAAAAGTGCAGCAGGTGAGTGATCTTATGTTCACTTGTCTACATTACACTGTAAAATTTACAGTGGTCTCAAGTAAATGATCCAATACAGAAAGACTGCACTGTAGTTTAGGGTAGAGGACCACAGTTAGAAGCTTAATGCTCCTTTCAGAATGTTCAATGTGGGTCATGTGCAGTTAAACACACAGAAATGACCATAACTGGACCAGACATCATAAACAGAAAAGATCAGAAAAGATAATTTTGAAATGTGTGATTTCAATTAAGACAAAATTCCTATTGTAAATTAGATGCATAAGGATTTTTATTTGTCTCTTTAAACTACAGAATAAGGAATGTTGGAAGGATTAGTTGGGATGTGTGGACAGATAGTGGCTTTAATAAGGAAAATCTGATCAAAGACAGACAGGTAATGCTTGTGTTTGTGGTTTGTAGGGCTGCAGTGTTTCATGTTTAGCTTGTAATGCAAGCATCATGCGAGACATAACCAGCCTTAATCAATTTTAATATTCTAATTCAAAATAGATGTTATTTTTATTATTATTCACAAACTTTTTAATGTTTAATTTCTTTATTTATTAACATCCTCTAAAAAGATTAATTTTAATATTTATATTATTATAGAGAATTGTAAATATTTGTTTTTGTAATATTATTCATATTTATTTATTATTTAGTGTAACAACATAAATGCATAATTGTTTTCAAATGCATTTATTTATTAACGTTTGGAAAAAGCCAGATTTTAATATTGTAATTCTAAATTGTTACTTTAAAATTGGTAATGTTTATTTAATTGGTCTAGACATAATGCTTTCTTTCTTTCTTTCTTGAATGTATGTAAATGTGTTTATTTCTTATAGTATAGTATAGTGTGTATATATATATATATATATATGTATGTGTGTGAGGTGGTGTGGCTGAGTGGTCAGAGCTCATAGTGTACTCTCTTCTCCAGGGTTGTGGGTTCAAACCCCTCCTCTGCTGTGTAAGTGAACAAAAGGTGTGTTTGATGGTGTTTGACGGAGGCATCCCGGGACTTGAAATTTGCAGGGTAGGATGGGGTAGAGACGCTGGGTGGAACTAAAAAGGTGGCATTGTCCGGTGAGGTCTGGTTGGGGAGTTACGGAAACGGAACGACCTGGCTCGGCGATCTCATATCGCATAATCTTATTAACTGCTTATCTCCTGAACTGCAACTTTTCAGCGCCAATTTCACTGGTTAAGGTTAGGGTCAGGTGTGGGGTAGGTTTAGGGGCTAGCATTTTTTGTAGCATAGTGTAGGAAATTAAATGAACACTGTGATTGACACAACCAATAACATTTTTAGAATCAGCTGTGGGGTGGAGTTTACGCTGAAGTTGATTGGGAGAAAAAAATTGCGCATGCGTGTCATGTGCCTGTCTTTCAATGGGAGGAAGCCATGCCCTATTTTGGAGCCCCCACCCCGTTTTGGAGTTCCCGCCCCCATTTGGAGATCTCCAGGCTGCAGTTATACCCTTCTCACAAGAGGGAGTTAGGTATAAACGGAGGTCGGAGCCAGCTCCAAATGGGTGAGATTTGTAATATCATCTACACCAAACCCAACCCTAAACCTAACCTCTCCCAACCTACTTGCAGCATAAGTCCCTCCCACTTGCAGGTTTCCGGGCTTCAGCGATACATACTTGGCACTCTGGGGTACTTGACATCCTCGATGACATATGCAGCCATCAAATGTGACCACCAGAGGTCACAGCCTTCCATATGAGACACAGCAACTGACATCGGATGTGTTTTCTGCGAAGGTTGTAGCTACACTCAGGAAAGTGTCTCTCCGGAAGCAGGAAGACTTTTCATATCATTGAACATTTGTGGCTTCAAAGGGATGATCTGCTTACAGCAGGTGTATACAGTCCTGCTCCTTTAGGACCACCTTACTTAGGCTCAAACTCAAAGGAAATATATTCTACGCTATAGTCTAAATCACAGTCTGTATTATGTGGTAGTAATTGATTGGCTGTGGGAGATGAATATTTAATTGGCTGTGTCTGTTCAAGCTGTCTGTGCTGTGATGTTAAATATAGTTATTTGTAGATAATATGGGTTATAGTTCTGTTTGTTGTTCTGTTGTTTAATGGTACTTATGTGACTCTTTAATAAATATGTCTGAATTAGTGTTACCCTTGAAGAGAACAGTGTTCCTTTTGAACTACTTGTGATTTTGAGGTGTTTTTTCTTCTTTTTTTGGGATTTAAATGTTTTTTATATTATTGATGTCTTTGTGTTGTTAATGAGGTACCTGAGGCAAGCCTTAAGAAATACGAAGTTATATTCATATACATTTTTTCATTCCCCGTCCCCTCCCCACCTACTTAGGTTACAAATCATTTGCTTTTTAAAGGCGTGACCCCTCAAAGAGAAAATGATTGTAACTTACACATTAACTAGTAAATAATATAAGTATTACCTGTCCATGATCATTACAGCGAATGTCTGTCCACTAGTCCCAGAGCTCTTCTGGTGTTCAAACACATCCCTTATTCTGTAGGATAAAGAAAGACATGCATAATTACTCCATATATGTGAAGATCCATTTTAATACATGTAAGTAGATACATATACTCACTGATAGAGTGATATAAACTGGATCTAATGATTCATAAATCTTGTGCACCACAAAGATAAGAGTAATTCTTCATAATCATCATATAGATTTGCAAAGAAATAAATGTTAAATATAATGTATAAACAAACTGTACAGCCTGTGTAGAATCTTAATAGAAAGATATAAAATTATGTACATTTTCCTAAAGCTGTACAGTGTGGAAGAAATAAAGCAGGGCATTTAAGTGTTCTTCTGTAATGCTGTCTCAATAATATTTGAATCTTTGTACTCACATGCTGTTGAAGTTGAGCTTATGGTCTTCTACCGGTCTCTGTGCTTTAGTTTCTGGTTAATATACTGCTGGATACTGGGAAAAAAACAAAATAGATGTTTTGTCATATTGACAGGAACTTTGAACTGTCCAAATCTAATGTTAAATCTTTCTGAATTGGATCATCTAGTTACTTGAGACCACTGTAAAGTTTATACACTTAAGAAAGAACAAATTATGTAGCAGCGAGGACAGATTAAAATACATTTGTCATTTACTGAATTTTATTAAAATAAAAAGCACCTGGTCTATCTTTTGTGATAGCAATATCACTTTAAAAATGACAAGAATCTGTAATATTTTACTGATGAATAAAAAAATAAAAAGTTTTAGTGGAGACATAATTATAAAAGTAGGTGCTTTGTTTAACACCCATGATTATTAAATATATAATAACTTTTGAGATGAATACCATAAAAAAAAAAAAAAAAAAAAAAAATATATATATATATTTTTTTTTTTAATTATGCAAACAAACATGCTATTTACAGGTGACAAATCAGATACAGAGTAACCAGGGTCAACAAAACATACATGACAGCCTACATGGTTTGTGTGTGTGTGTGTGAGACTGGGTGTTGGGTTTGGAAGTATAACTAAACAAAATAATAATAAAATTAAATAAATTAAACCAAAAAAAAAAAAAGTACAACAGTAATGATAACAGTAATAATAATAATAATAATAATAATAATAATAATAATAGTAACATTAATAACAAAAATCAGAGGATAGTAATTAATTAAAAAATAAATAAATAAATAAATGTGGGGAAAGTTGGAGGATTAGAAAGAGGACAAAATAGTAATAATAATAATAGTAGTAATCATAGTATTAATAATAGAGAGAAAATAATAATAATAATAATAATAATAAAGCTAAAAAGAGTAAGATATTGTAAGGCTGCCTCTGGGCCCTCCGTGGGCAAGGCATAGTTTAGGCCCAGGACGAGCCATCTAGGAGAGGAGCTCTTTTTTTTTTGCATGTCAATCACATTTGCCAGTGTTGAGTTGGTCATGTGCATTGTCTCATGGGACGTCACACAAAGACACCCAAAAACTTTTCAGCCTTTTCTTTGTTAATAAGCACATTGGAATTTTGTCAAATAAGAGATAAATGTACTGTTTGTGTGTGTGTACAAATAAAACTTTTTCATTTTATATAATTTTCCTTTAATTGCTACACAAAGCTAATCTAAAGGTCAAACCTTGAGCCTTAGTGAAAGATAAACTGCCAAACAATTAAGCAAGAGAACTACAAACACTACGTCTTGTGATTCATTTGACATTAATTTACAAATAAATGCATCATAAGTTCAATTCAATTCAAGTTTATTTGTGTAGCGCTTTTTACGATACAAATCGTTGCAAAGCAGCTCTACAGGAATTTAAGTTTCCACAATATACATTTATATATTGCAGAACCTTAATATATTTAATTTATGGCAAAATTTGGTAATTCTGTATGTTGTCTGAGCTTTGGTATCCTCTGAGGTCCTCTTGAGGGGTTGGCATCATCTTTCTCAGGTGTTCGGTCATCTCAGATCATTTAAGGGTTGGATCCAGACTGAAGCTTCTGTAATTCGTAGTTACCACGGGATGTTAATGATGTGGCAGAAACAGAGAAACAAATAGAGACATAATTAGCATAGCTGCTGTTCCATCTAAGCACAAATGATTTGTTCAACCCAAGCTAAAGAATAATAATAAACGTACATTTAATCAGATATAACGGCAGTACAAGATTATAAGACGCATTATGTGAATGCTTGGCTAAAGAGATGTGTCTTTAATCTAGATTTAAACAGAGAGAGTGTGTCTGAACCCCAAACGTTATCAGGAAGGCTGTTCCAGAGTTTGGGAGCCAAATTTGAAAAAGCTCTACCTCCTTTAGTGGACTTTGCAATCCTAGGTACTACCAAAAGTCCAGAGTTTTGTGACCTTAGGGAGCGGGTTGGATTGTAGCGTGGTAGAAGACAAGTTAGGTACGCAGGAGCTAAACCATTTAGGGCCTTATAGGCAAGTGATAATATTTTGTAAATATACGGAACTGAATAGGTAGCCAGTGCAGAGACTGTAAAATTGGGGTAATATGATCATATTTTCTTGATCTGGTAAGAACTCTAGCCGCTGCATTTTGGACTATCTGTAGCTTGTTTATTGAAGATGCAGGACAACCACCTAGCAGTGCATTACAATAGTCCAGTCTAGAGGTCATGAATGCATGAACTAGCTTTTCTACATCAGAAACAGGTAGCATGTTTCGAAGCTTGGCAATGTTTCTAAGATGGAAGAATGCTGTTTTTGTAACATGGGAAATATGATTTTCAAAGGACAAGTTGCTGTCTAATATAACACCCAGATTTTTGACTTTAGAGGATGTGACAGTGCATCCATCTAGTTGCAAATTGTAATCCAAGAGATTCTGTGTACTGTTTTTTTTGGTCCAATAAGCAATATCTCTGTCTTATCTGAATTTAATAGGAGGAAATTATTGGTCATCCAATCTTTTTACATTTTTTACACAATCTATTAGCTTAGTTTAGAGGTTTCATCTGGTCTTGTTGAGATATATAGTTGAGTATCATCAGCATAACAATGAAAACTAATCTATAAAAAACTATCCCGTATTTTCTAATAATATTACCAAGAGGCAACATGTATATTGAAAATAGCAGAGGATCTAGGACAGATCCTTGTGGTACTCCATACTTTACTGGTGATAATTGTGATGACTCTCCTTTTAAATTAACAAAGTGGTAGCGATCAGACAGGTAGGATCTAAACCATCTTAAAGCCTGCCCTTGAATACCAGTATAGTTTTGTAATCGATCTATGAGTATGTCATGGTCTATAGTGTTGAACGCAGCACTAAGATCAAATAATACTAGCAAAGAGATGCAGCCTTGGTCTGAAGCAAGAAGCAAGTCATTTGTAATTTTAACAAGTGCAGTTTCTGTACTATGGTGAGGCCTGAAACCTGACTGAAATTCTTCATAGAGATAATTTTTTTGCAAGAAGGAGCACAATTGAGCAGACACAACTTTTTCTAAAATTTTAGACATAAACGGAAGATTTGAAATGGGTCTGTAATTTGCCAGTTCATTAGAATCTAGTTGTGGTTTCTTAATAAGAGGCTTAATAACTGCCAGCTTGAATGGTTTTGGGACGTGACCTAAAGATAACGATGAGTTAATAATATTGAGAAGCGTTTTTCTCTAACCTTTTTCAATTTGAGGGGGGCAACAGCTTCTAATGTATTAGAGAAGATAGTGCCCATGTTGCTAGTCATTTCGTCTAGTTCATGTGTATTTATGGGTACACAGAGCAGTTGAGATAAATCAGGCAGGTTATTTGTGAATCTGTCTTTGGTGGCTGGAACAATAGTTCTGCCCGGACGATGACGCGGAGCCATATAATTAATATCAGTAATACGCAGCATGCACGATACAAGGAAATGATCAGTAACATCATCACTTTGAGGTACGATATCTATATCGGTCAGATCAATTCCATGCGATATAATTAAATCTAGCGTATGATTAAAACGATGAGTGGGCCCGGTGACGTTTTGCTTGACTCCAAAAGAGTTTATTAGGTCATTAAACGCAAGTCCTAACGCATCATTTGTATTATCAACGTGAATGTTAAAATCTCCGACGATTAGCGCTTTATCAACATTAACTAATAGATCTGAGAGGAAATCTGCAAATTATTTTAGGAAATCTGTATATGGCCCTGGCGGTCTATACACAGTAGCCAGAGCAAGAGATAGGAGAGATTTCTTTTGCATATCTAACAGTGTAGCATTAAGCAGAAGTATTTCGAATGAGTTAAACCTCCTGTATCCTGTTTTCTGAGTAACATTGAGAATATCACTATATATTGTTGTCACACCGCCGCCACGACCAGTCTGACGGGGCTCATGTTTATAACAGTAGCTTGGTGGAGTAGAGCAGATTAGACATAAAACATAAATTGTTTTGTAGGGCAGATTATTTTCATAAATTAGGCTAACTTTTTTTTAAAGATATGCTTAAATGGTATATTGCCAAAAAATGTATGCAAACTACAGCCAAAACAAGCTAACCTTCAATTAAAAATAACATGTGGGCACACAAGCACAAACATACATCACTATGATGCTTAGTCCACAGTATATTTAAGCTCCTGGCATATCTTTGCACACATCTTACATTTTTAAAGGAAAAGATTGTCTTTTTTCACCATTACTCACTGTGGAAGCATTTAAGCCCACCTTATGTGTTTCAATGAGGAATCCCTCTGATTACACTTTGATTGATTTTTTGAGTCAGAGTGTTTAATTATAAATTCTTTGTGCTTTTACCTTACTACATTAATTTACAACTATATTTAGATATGCCTACAAATTACACTGTGTAGCACCATTATATAATAGATGTCTGCTAATATGTATGGTTTGTTTTCAGCTATACAAAAAAAGAGAAAAAAATACAGCACCTGTGCAAAAATCATAAAGGCATGGCACCTTTACCACGATGACACAGTAAAGTGTTAGGCTTTGCATATTGTATGTTCTCCATCTGCTCCACTAAGCGAGCGTTACTTTTAGCCTCACACCATTAGATTAGTGACATCAATGATGCTTGATCACATTCATGTCATATAATGCTATGAAAATACAGTTTCTGCAGGTGACAGTTCAGTGAAAGACTCTTAATGTCTCTCAGTTACAGCCGTAAGCAAACAAAACCGACACAAACTGCGTTAAAGTGCAGAAATCGAGAGTAACGCGACTTACCTGTAAGTAACTTTCCACGTGCATGAAGGCCTCAGTCCTTATTTCTGTATTAAAGTACTTATATAAATTTCTATTGATCATTTAGTTGTGTTTCCAGCAGTGTTTCCAGCATTCCTGCATCTGTTGTTTCTTCTGCTTGAAGATTATTAAAATACGTCTAATTGTCATAAACTTAAGGCCAAAACACTGAGAATACATATTATAACATGCTTAAAGTGTACTGAATTGATTAGCCTAATAAAGGTAAAAAAAACAGAACTCACTAGAATTCTATAAATATACTACAATTATTACATTTACATTTAGTCATTTTATCCAAAGCGACTTACAAATGAGGACATTAGAAGCAATCAAAACCAACAAAAGAGCAACAACATGCAAGTGCTATAACAAGAAGCCTAATGCAGTGTACACAGAATTTGTTTTAAAGAAAACAAGTAGATAGAATATAGAAAAAATAATATATATATATTCATATCAGTTGATATCGATAATTATCATGATAAATGTCAAATCTTTATTTCTTTCAAAGTGAAAGTTGTAGAAACAAGACCATTAATTTTCCTTAACAAAATAAATATCTAAATAGAAAAAATTATTTCTGCATGTTCTAATGAGTGATATTGTTTCAAATCAAGAAACAGGTTTGAGTTGCCTTATAATAATATTATTAATAATAATAATAATAATAATAATGTCACTTTTTTGTCTCTTATGCACATTTGATAGTAGCTTGAGTTAGGATGCTGAGGTAAATTTTTGTTCATTATCAAAATGAGTAACATCTGGGAAAAAAAAAATTGTAGCAACCACAGTTTTATATGGTTAAAATTATTCTGACCAAGTTTTTTTTTTTTTTTTTAATTAAGCATTGGTCTCCCTTAGTAGCATACATTTACAAAATTAGTAGCATACACTGAACAAAATTATAAACGCAACACTTTTGTTTTTGCCCCCATTTTTCATGAGCTGAATTCAAAGATCTAAGACTTTGTCTATATATACAAAAGGCCTATTTCTCTCAAATATTGTTCACAAATCTGTCTAAATCTGTGTTAGTGAGCACTTCTCCTTTGCCGAGATAATCCATCCACCTCACAGGTGTGGCCAGGGGTGTAGTTTATTGGGGGGGGTAAAATGTGATTTATTTGAATTCTATTGAGAAACTGCCACTTTAAAATGATATGGAGAAAGTCGAACATTATCTAAAAAAGCACAAACTAAAAAGACTGAAGATAAGAGGAGAAAACAATCTTGCACCAGCACTAACATAATATTAAAATATTTTTAAACTACTCATGACCACCTTTACTATAATTTATCACATTGTACTGTACTGTAGGCATATTTATTGTGGTAAATTTTGTCTAGAATTTATAATAGATAATCTGTTAAGGGAATAGATTTTTCCCTATAGATTTATATTACAACTGTGGCATGTTGCAACTATTGTTTCTAAAGGCTGTTGTTTCTCATAACAAATGCAATATAGATTAATAAAGTCATTATTGGCCTGGTAATGATTAATAGGCTAGCCTTATTATAACAAATGCAGTTAAGAACTATGGTACGTTTTCATAGGAGTAAGGGTGAATCCCAATTCTCTGTCTTACCCCTTCCCCTTTGTTTTGCGCGTTCACGTTAAGTACAAGTCAGAATCAAGAGCCAATGGGTTCTAATGATGAGTGATGGAAAAACCTGGCCTTCAGATATTCCAATGATGGCACA
Organism: Barbus barbus; assembly: GCF_936440315.1. Lineage (NCBI taxonomy): Eukaryota > Metazoa > Chordata > Actinopteri > Cypriniformes > Cyprinidae > Barbus > Barbus barbus. The sequence goes on from NC_136717.1 coordinate 22,350,540, forward strand.
GATTAAATCATTAAGAGCCTGATGAACTGTTAAGGAATAAGAAATAAATTATCAATATAAGAAAATGTTAAGTTAGATTGACTTCCCATGGCATGTTGAATTAGAACATTCTGTCAAACTATAGCCTAAGTGTCTAAATAATATAAAATACATTGTATATCCTATGTAAACAAGTAATTGTTCACTAGCCTATTACTTTATTGAAGTTACACAATCCACCAATTTTGCATGTGTGGTGGATAGCACAAAAGACCATTTTCAAGATTCAAGAGTTTTATTTGTCACATACACAATTATACAGAGTATAACCAGCAGTGAAATGTAGGTCAGGTCCGCTCCAAGGACAGTGCAATTATAAAGTATACAAATATTACTTACTTACTTACTTTTGTCATTTAGCAGATGCTTTTGTCCAAAGCGACTTACAAATAAGAAAAAGTAACTAAAACTAAAAAGTTACAACTCTATAAATACTATCTACCCACATATTTAAGAAAATAAAGAAATTAAATAAAATTGACATGCATATAACATTTCAATAATAAACATATAAATGAAAAAATTTAATAAAAAGCGATACTACTATCCTTTGCCGGTGTCCCTGCCCGGTGGAGTCGCACGGTAGAGTTCAAACCAAGTTGGGCAGGTCATTCCACCAGATGGGAACAGTTAATGAAAAAGTCTGTGAAAGTGATTTTGTGTGTCTTTGGGATGGTACAATAATGCGTCGTTCACTTGCAGAACGCAAGCTTCTAGAGGGCACATAAGCTGAAGTAATGAATTTAGGTGAAGGGGTGCAGAGCCAGTGGTGGTTCTGTAGGCAAACATTAATGCCTTGAATTTAACGCGAGCAGTTATTGGTAGCCAGTGCAAATCGATGAACAGAGGTGTGATGTGCTTTTCGGCTCATTAAAGATTAATCTTGCAAAGGCCTGATCTTCTTAATATTGTATAATGCAAATCTGCGGGACCAGGCAGTTTTAGCAATGTGTTCTGAGAAATTCAGCTTATCATCAATCACAACTCTTAAGGTTTCTGGCTGTTTTTGAAGCAGTTATGGTTGATGAGCCTAACTGGAAGGTGAAATTGTGATGAAGCGATGGGATCAAAATGGGATCCATTTTCAACTCTGTTGTTCATTTTCTTTATGGCAGTTTTACAGCAGTAACATTTTTGGAAGAGCTTAATCTTTTTTAATATTAAGATTTAATGTTATGACACATTCCACTTGTTGCTTTCCACTTCCACAAAGGGATAATTCACCCAAAAATGAGAATTGTCACCATTTATTTGTTCCAAAACTATATGTTTATTTTCTTTTATTGAACACAAAAGATGGAAGAATAATGTTGGTAACCAAACTGCTTGTAGCCTTTGACTTATAAAAAAACATTTTGTTCAAAAAGTTGATGGCTATCAGTAACTGTTTGGTTTCCAACATTCTTCAAAATATCTTCTTTAGTGTTAAACAGAAGAACAACTTGAGTAAATGATAACAGAATTAACATTTCAGGTTAATTAAGTCGTTTTAATATATTTGAAATGTCTATAATGCAGTGCAAGATGTTCATCACATCCTCCACCAGAGGGAGACATTACCCTCTGTATATATTTTGCGGGGTCACAGACGGCACTGGATTGGTTTACAATGGAGTTAAATTAACACATTTAAGAAAACACTAATTCAGCTTCAAAATTTTAATTTGTAAGTTCCTAACACACACACACACACAAAACAGCATAAACCAAAACAGCGACGCATATGCAGATTTAATAAAGTCTACAAGCATTTGACTCTAATGTAGCTGTTTTACACATTTATAGACATTACAAACAATGTTTGTAATTAATTTTTCTTTTCATAGTGTGTGCATCTACAGCAAGTGAACTGTGCTGAACCAGCGGGGCTTAAAACAAGAGAACGTCAAGCAGAAGTAACGCTGTTTAAATAGATCGGGCTCTCCAGGACAAGGCGGAAAGAAAAACATGCCTCTTTTGTCAAAGCCAGACAAAGCCCCACAGACCTTAAAGTGGGCAATTCAAAATTCTGAAGGGTAAGTTTTCACAAGAAAAAAAAAAAGATGGAGGGGAAAAAGTTATCTAAGCCATTACGTTCCTTCACAATAGCTCTGGTTGAAGTTGTGCCTCTTCTGATCTTCTCTCAGCTGGACTTCTGCTTTCCAGCCTGTCTTCTCTGATCTCCAGTCATCCGAGAGGCTTCTGCCAGCCTGCGAGCTGTCAAAGTAGCCCTGGAATCAAACGCCACTCCATGCTCAGCTATGATCAAAGGAACACAGGTAAGGCAGCCACAGAGACACATACAATTGGCATCTAAAAAAGTAAGCCGTCTACCCTCTCACACCCCTCCTTCCCTCCTGCTTTTTTATCTCCTGACTACTCTGACACCAAGAGGAGAAACGTGGAGCACATTGATCAGAATAAAGCAAAGTGATCAGGTTTTGAAGATGTGGGGGGAAGTTTGTTCTCGCCAGAAACTTTTGGACAAAGGGAATTCTGGGATAGAGGTGAGGGCGATGGGTAAAGGGACACTTAAAACGCTTCAAGTTTTTTTTTTTCGGCTTTGAACTATCTTTTCCCTGCTTATAATCCTCTAAACACCGAGATACCCGTCTCAAGTCAAACGCATCTATCATTTCTTGACAGTGACCACACACACACACACACACACACACACCCCCCGCAGTGACACAAGTCCCCATGAGTCTGTGTGTATTCAGGTTTAAGTCCCCACCGGTATATAAAAACAGGTACACACACACACACACAAAGCATATAGATGGGGCTAGTTGTCACAAGGGAAGTGTCCTGCCAAATACAAGGTTTGAGTCAAAGTACACAAAGGTGTTTCCACTGGTTTTGTACACTGGTTTCAAATACCTTTTCTAATATATATATATTAGAAAAAACTGCAACCTAAAAAAGATTGCATTTGGCTGCACACATCTAGTCCCTCAAAGAGAAAAATATTTCTGTAACATGTAAATAAGTTATTTATTTATTTTTTTTAAATTGGAGAATAATATCTAATAAATAAATCAATATAAAACTAATACACTACCATTCAAAAGTTTGGGGTCAGTTAGAGTTTAAGAAATTAATATTTTGATTCAGCAAGGACATTAAATTGATCAAAGGTGACTGTAAAGGCATTTATAATGTTACAGAAGATTTTAGTTTTTTAAATACAAGCTGTTCTTTTGAACTGTTTATTCCTTAAAGAATCCTGAAAAAAACGCAGTTTTCAAATAAATGTTAAGCAGTAAAGTCAACATATTAGAATGATTTCTGAAGGATGATGTGGCACTAAAAACTGAAGTAATGGCTGCTGAAAATTCAGCTTTGCATTACATTAATAAATTACATTTTATGATATATTAAAACAGAAAACACTGTTTTTAAAATTGTAATGATATTATAATTTTTTTACTGTATTTTGGTCAAATAAATCAAGCCTTGTTGAGCATAAGAGACTTTTGCAAAACATCAAAACTAATACCAAACCAAAACAACGTTTCTAATGTGGCATTTAATGTCACGTTAGTAATAACGACTCATATGACATTTGAGTCGTCACAGTAGGCAAAACAATTACTAATATGGACACTATTGTGGTTTAGTGTTCTCTCTCAAACACACGCACAGAAAACACAATCAGAAAAATATACACGGCACTAAAATAATATATATCAATACTCAAAGCCGTCCACGAATCACTAGTAAAGACAATTTTATAATTTGAAAACCAGAGACATGTCCACTCAACAATCTGGTGTCAGAACACAATCCAACATAAAGATGTCCGTTGGACATCACAGGACAAACTCAATACTTATGTTTTTATGCCAGAAAATATTTTTTTTTAATTCATGAGACCAAAAATAAGCATAAAATCTCCATCAGTAGTGATTTGTTCAAAGTGGGACCACTTACATTATTGTAACACAAAAATCGGAAACAACTCTTGATCTTGATAATGATGGAACATCAGTTTATATTACATAAAAATGAACAATATTTCTCTTTCTAGGTTCAAGATGTATGTCAGAAAGTGTAGAGACTTCCCATTTGCACCCGGTTCCATGGACGAAGAAAAAGAGGAAATGGATAAAGATTTATAATGGATCTTGCTGGCCAACAGTTATAGAAAGAGATCAACCAACCGCTGACTTCACAGAAAAACACCTGCAGCAGACAATCACAGGTAATTTATATCTTTCATTAAACTCAATCTGCCACACACACAAGAACTATTAATCTAGCTGGCTGCTTCAGCCATGTGTTTATGATAAAGAAATGTTACACAGAAGTGTATGACCAGTACCAGGCATGCTTATGCATATGCATATGCTATTATGTTATGAGAGACCAGAGATATGCTGTAATTTAATGGTCTTATTTAAACAATATTTCTGTAAATACACACATTATCCAGATTTGCCAGTTTATCACAGAATCACTTTTTGAAACAATCATCGTAGAACAAGAAACAAATCTAACAAACCTGCTTAAGGACGACATCTAAAGTGGGACACATTAAAGCTTAATATTTCAGTTAGTATTCCTGTCCTTTAATACAAAGTGAAGATGTTTACTATAATTTTAATGCTACTTTATAAGGCAAAAATGTCTCTTTCTGAGTATAAATAAAATGTGTACTGAAAGTAGTGGATGTTAAGTACTCAAAAGGGTACTAAAATGTCTCTAAAAGTACTAAAACATTTACATTTATGCAATAGGCATATTCTTTTGTACGTGTTGCTCAGTTGGTATAGGTTAAATTTCTAGAATGCTTAAAATGTTTAGTTTAAATACTAAAGAGTTGATCCGAATAAAAGTGTTTGCAAAATGTATAAATGGAAAACAGATATTTTGAGAGGGGCTTTCTTAAGTAGGTCTATCTGCTCTTGAGTAATGCATTTCTAGTAATCGCTTTGCGTTTGCAAAATCTGTGTCTACAGCAACAAAGTGACATGGCAAAAAAGGAAAACTATTAAAAAACAAAAATGGAGAAGCGGCTGCCTCCACCACATTCTTTAATAAACTTCCTCTATTGGGGCTCATCACATATATTGTTTTACATACAGGAAATTCCATCTATCATGGGATTTTTGCACCCATTTCTTGTTTGTACAGGATGTGGTTTCTTTTGCACTCATTTTAAAGGGTGCCACTTATGGGGGCGGGGGGCGTTTTAATCGAGCACATGAGTGACTGTCACAATCAAAACACGAGGTATGACTTTGCAAAAACGGCACATTGATTTATATTTGCCAGTTAAAATGATTGTTCAAAACCATTACCCATATAAGAGTGGGTGAAAAGCATGTACAAAGACAATGATGCGCAATGGACTGAACACACCCAGGTGTAAAACACCTTTTCTAAACACCTCTGTCACTATGCATTGCAGAATTTCAATACGTGCAAAGACAACCGGTTGAGCTTAAAATAATCAGATCAAACATTTAATTTTTTAATGCTAAAATGTTGCACATTTATACTATTGAGGATTATCACATGCATTTAAAGACAAAATACTGATAGTTTTCAGTTTTGTTCTGGGTGCAGTTTTCTTATTCATTTTAATACAAATAAATAAAAAAATCTTGTAACTTGTAATATATTGAATATAATATAAATGTATACATTTATATTACAATATATTATATTCAATATATTACAAGTAGTACTCAGTTGTATAAACAGTTTATTACATTTATACACTTTGGGACCAGAAAACCTTTTCTTCAGCTAAACTGTCCCCTAGACTAGAATAAAATGATAAAATAAAAAGCAACAAGAAATAATAATAATAAATATTATTCCTCTCTTTGGGACTGAAAAAACTCCCCAATGGTCTCATACACTAGAATAAAAGAATAAAATAAAAACAAGAAATAATAATAATAATAATAATAATTTATTACACTTTGGGATCAGGAAAAAAAACCCATTTCCTTTAGCCCCACTATATGTTATACCACAATAAAATAATAAAATATAAAAATAAATAAATAATTGTAAAAAATATTCTAAAAACAAATTCTTAAACATAATCAAAGATAATAAATAATAAAAATAACATTCATAAGCTTTGGGACTAGAGGTTAGCCTAGAAGCCTACAGTAGAATACAATTATTAAATAAATATGAATATAAAAATAAAGAATGAAAAAAATAAAATAAAATAAGATTTATAAATCAAACTTTGGAGCCAGGAAACAAACATTCCAATATAGACTAGAATAAAATAATAAAATAAAAAGCAACAACAAATAATAATAATAATAATAATAATAATAATAATAATAAATATTATTCCTCTATTTGGGACTGAAAAAAACCCCAGTGGTCCCATACACCAGAATAAAAGAATAAAATAAAAACAAGAAATAATAATTATAATAATAATAATAATTTATTATATTTTGGGACCAGGAAAAAAAAAACTCCCTTAGCCCCACTATATGTTATACCACAATAAAATAATAAAATATAAAAATAAAGAAATAATTGTAAAAACATACATAATCAAAGATAATAAATAATAAAAATAACATATTCATAAACTTTGGGACTAGAGGTTAGCCTTGACGCCTACTGCCGAATAAAATTATTAAATAAATATGAACATAAAAATAAAGAATTTAAAAAAAATATAAAAAGATTTATAAATCAAACTTTGGAGCCAGGAAACAAACATTCCCATATTTAGCAGTTGTTACCCTACACCAGGCATTACGTAATATTGCATGACAGGAGAGATATACATAAAGCAGAAGTGCAGGGCAGTTGACTCGATGGGCATTAATGCTGAGTGTCTGAAGAGTAGCATATGGGAATCTTTCATGAGACCACAGACACATGGCTGCAAGATGCAGACTTTTACTTGAAATGGTCAGAAAGGAAAGAATACACGTGGAGATATCAGAGACAGATGAGCAAGAGCCATCCAAAGATTAATGTCATTTATATGAAGAGATAGAATGAGTGAGAAATTGAGAGTGGGAGATTTGCAGGTGTTGATCAGTGTCAGGTGGCACACAGAGGTGATCTGAAACACAGACAAGGTGAAAATAGAGAGGGAAAGGTATCTAACATTTGAATGACAATGAGATAATGGACTGAGCAGAACGCCATTGTTCCAGTGTCTTTAGCCCAGGATGAACCTAAAATACATCCATGTCCCGTTTTCCTTAACATCTTTTACAATGTTACATTTTTTCACATTTAGTTTATTATTTTTTTTAAGAGTTAAGAGTGCCCTAGCTCACACATGTATTTTAAATACAAATATTCAATTAAATATTATGCATGTCATGTTCAGATTTTATTTAGCTAAGAGTTCCAAGATGTCATTTTAGATTCTTTTAGCATATTATTTTACAGAAAATCATTCAAAAGGTAATGAATTGACAAAACAAGGCATTTTATAAATAATATATCCCATATTCCCACATCACATAGACATCCTACAAAGGGACAGCCTGGCTTAAAATATGCCATAAAAGGACAAAATATTTTTAAAATGTGATCTTGTTATTAGAAATTGAATGTGTTTTGATCTTGATTTGTTTTTGAGTTTGATTTACAAAACAAAGCGCACTTTTAGAACTCAGTGTCCTCCAAAATTACAATTTACAATTAAATTATTATGAAGGATCATTAGTCCTTCTGCAGATTCTAAAATTGATGAAAATTTAGTTGGTTGCACTTTATTTTACAGTCCTGTGATGTAAAAAAAAAAAAAAAAGAAATTATGATAAGACCTCTTTCGAAACAACTTGAAATGTAACAGAACTGATGAGGGATGTGTGCAATTTACAGAGGGATGTGTGCAAGACAGAGAGAGAGTGTCGTGTGTTTGTGTTGAGAGGAAGTAGGACAGTGGGCTGAAGGAAAGCATGGCATTGCTCACCTCTGATTCACACAGCTGCGCTTGCTCAATATCTGACCATCGCCCACCCAGCTCTGAAAGGTCACAAGATCACCACAGTCCTGAGAAAGAGAGGTGTGGACAGATGTAGGACGTGCGTTTTTACATAACATTTACAAATGAAAGCTCTCATGACAACAGAAATAATAACAATGATTAATATTTATATATCACAGTTTTATATATATATATATATTTATTTAAATGTATTATATTAATATTAAAATATACATTATTAATATGCCAATAATGAGAAGTACTGTATTCTTATCATCACATTTTATTACATTGATTTATTAAAAATAACATGGTCTTGACATCCCACTTCAATACATTTAAATGTTAATAAATTATCTGTTAAATTAGTCCATATTTCACAGATTTGTTTAATTGTTTGACAGAAAAAAAGTTTTAATTTATTTTTAATAAATTAATGACATTTCATTTTAATTTATTCATTTATTTTATTGTTTGACAGAAAAAAGTATTGTTTTAATTTATTTTGAATAAATGACATTTATTTTTCATTAATTATATTTAATTTATTTTAGTAGTAGTAGTGGTTGTAGTAGTAATTATTATTTATTTTGAATAAATGATTGTAAAATATACTGTGATAATATTATGGTATATTATTACTCATATTAAATACATTCAGTTTTAACAATCATATATACTACTATGATACTATCATTGCATTTTCACATTTTATGATATATTTAGTATAAATTAAGGATTTATTCAAAATAACATGACCTTGACATGCTCCTTCAGTAAATTTGAATGTTCAAATATATTAAACTGTTCACAAATTAGTTTAATGGAGGTCATATATACTGTCACTATACTAAATATATAATAAAATGTGAAGATGATTATGATAAAGTAACGATTTATTCAAAATGATATGGTCTTGATACTACTGACAAAATGTTTAAAAAAATAAATAAATAAATCTGTTAAAGAAATTAGTAATTTTAAGAAATTGTGTAATAGCTGAAGATGTTTGCCTAATAGATTGAGTTTCATTGTGCAAGCAAAAGAAAACCGAAAGTTATGCAAACTGTCAGACTTCTCATCTTCTCAAGTTTTCAATGCCGACTTCCATGCCTTCTACACAGTGACCTCTTGTGGGAATCCGAGGAACTGTAGTTAAAGATGTAATACACTGGGTTCCTCTCCAATATTCAAGTCTAATACCTTCACCCAGCCCAGATAAGTTCATAAAGGGCAGGAATCAAACATCTCGGCATTCACATTCCAGACTTCATATTGCTTAATGACAGGGAGGAAGTCTGAATTGCCTTGTTGAGGAGAGGCGGTTTGGTGCTCTTATGAGTAGTGCTATCATGCCAGCGTGGTGATGAAGGAGCTCTCCACAGCAAGTGATGGTTGGAGAGCCCTCAAGAACATGTCCACCCACCCTGAGTCCGTCTCCCTACAGCGTCTCTGAGGCCCACAAAGCAGCTCTCGTATCACACGAGGCAGGGTTCAGACACAAGTGAGGCTCGGCTCACCTCGTCCAATCAGTGACAGCGGAGGGGTTCATGGGAAGGTGAGGCGCTGCTCGACCTTGGCCAATCAGAGATGACATTGAATGGTTGCTCTCTCCCTGGCCTGTGGCTCTTGGGTTTGGCCAAGACTCTGTGTCTGAGATGAGACCGACTCAAGAGGAGCGCTGGCTAGACAGACACAAACACAAGCCCCTACTTCCCTGTCTGGTGCATTTGGGAAAAGCTGCTAATATTGTTTCTTCTGTATCTGAACTATGCGTGCCAACGTACATAAGAACAACTTCCCTAAATGGGGTGCACAAGAAAACACATGCAATGGGGGGGAAGTTCATATTATAAAGTTTACTTAAAAGAATAGTTCACACAAAAATTATGAGTTTATTTCTTCATCATAACAGATTTGGAGAAATGTAGCATTACGTCACTTTCTCACAAATGGATCCTCTGCAGTGAATGGGTGCCGTCAGAGTAAGATACCAAACAGCTGATAAAAACATCACAATAATCCACACCACTCCAGTCCATCAATAAACATCTTGTGTTTGTAAGAAGCAACTCCAAAGTGGAGTCCATAATCCATAATAATGCTTCCTCCAGTGGAAAAAGTCCATCCCATGTTGTCCTTTTACATCAAAATCCACTGACATATTTGTTTATAAATGTTTTCACTTGTAAACAGTGCTTGATCTGTGCGTATTTCTCTCCTGATTCAGACAAGATGAATCATTTTTCACTGAAGAAAGCAATATCAAGGATAGAGGACTTAAAATGTCTTTATGATGAATCTATTTAGTACAAAGACTCAGCTTTTTGCTTAAGATTTTAATTGTTGGACTGGAGTGGTATGTATACTTGTGGATTATTGTAATGTTTTTATCAGCTGTTTGGACACTCATTCTGACGGCACCCATTCACTGCAGAGGAGCGGATGTAATACAACTGATGAAAACAAATTATGCAAATCTGTTCAGATGAAGAAACAAATTCATTTACCTGAGGGTAAATACATTTTCAGCAAATTTTTATTTTGGGTGAACTACTCCATAAATGGCAAGTACTTCACTGTTTTACCATAAATCTTATGGCCCCACCAACAAGAAGTGACATCGCATGCAAAAAAATCATTACCTCTATGAGATGTCCTCACTAATGTAGTGAACCCGAGTGTGAGTAAAATGTGCAAAATCTTTTCTGGGTTCATCAGGAGTGGGGAATGCAAACAGTGACTTCACATGCCAGATCAGTGGGTATTCCTAACAGGATTACAACAGAGATACGCAACTGAGATTGAGACTGAACAGTCAAACTGTCCAGACAGGCTCCACTACAGCTGCCAGATTACACTAAATATGACAACTCACCAAAGCAAATAAACTCACTCCGGCCACTTAAGTCCTCAGCATTGCACAAATGAACTCCTTTAGAAAAACTACAGAGATGTAGAACGAACTCAGATGGAGCACTGTAGGAACTATTCCATCATTTGCAGTCAAGATCAAGAAATGCTTAAATGCATGCTAATGCATTGCAATAAAATAAAAGTTAATTAACATCTACTATATTATAATTTCTGTAATATATGTATTGTAATAATACTTGCCTACAAAAAGAATCAGAATACACGGGTAACAACGGGTAAGAGAGATGAGTAGTTGAAAATGTACTGCGTTGTAGGACTGACCCAGCAACAGCTTTTATTTGAGTGTGTTTGAGATGCATTGCTCCATCTCTAAGTCTGTCCATTATTCAGACCCAGTGACTCAGGATTTGAGCACAGGCAGAAGCACCATAGCCCTGCTCGGCATCTGAAGAGAGCAGAAAACCAAGAATTAACTGTGAAAAGAGCAAATAAATAGGTGCTTCTACTTGAAAAGCCTGTAACAAAGCCTTTTGAGGACCTGAGAGATGACATGAGAAAGAAAGAGGGAGAGAGAGGTAACAAGTGTTTTGTCTCTCAGCCCAGAGCTGCTGGAGGGGCAAAGCGCCACACAGGGCTGCTTCTGAGGGAAAGCTTTTAATGAAGCCCGGGGGGAAAGGAGAGCTCATTAGACTGAGACACATCCTCTAAGATCTCTCTTTCTCACACACACACATTTGATATCATATACATTCACATATACATACTCTAAAGCTCTTTCTCTAGACTTTTAACAAGAGCATGGCAGGATTTTATCCTGTGAGGGCATTTTGCACTGATATGCATTTCACCTGAGGCTACAATTTCTAAGTATATCCTATACTTCCTTGTCTCCACCTACACAACCAGCTAACCAATGACCCATAAGCCTGAAGGGTTTTACTATACACTGTAAATCACTAGTTAAAGCTCACCAGTGTCTCGTTGACCTCATCTTGACCCTGGTGACATCCAAAAATGACCCCTTTGCAAATCAACAACACTGACAGGGAAAAAGCCACATTTATTATATAAAAAACTGATTTTTAGTGCAAAACGTGTCACCTTGTTGCTTACTGGCTCAAGTTACACCAATGCTATTCTGGTTTCTAGATATGGCTTGAGTACTTTCTTTAATGCATTTTATTGTATTTTGTTTTATTATCCTAAAGGCCTAAATCCTAAGTGTAAAACACCTGATCACCTGTATGATTTGTCTGAGATGTACTGGCAAAATGCACAAAAACAATTGCTTTAGCAAACACCAGTAAGAAATTCTTTACAAAATATCTAAATCAACATGCGAAAGATATGATGAGAATGCCAAATGCAGCAGGTTGCAGTTCAGCACGACAACCCGTTTGCCAGCATACCCCTTGAATCCCAAACGCCAAATATAGGGTTTTACTGTTTGGTAAATTGAAGTAAATGGAAAATGGCTTGGGATTTCTAACCTCTGAATGTGTCAAACATTGCTTCTGCTGCAGACATAGAGGCCTGTGACAAAAGCCCTGGTTTAGTGTCATTACCTTCCCTCATTATAGTATTAGCTTTATAGAATGCCCCTGTTGTTTGTGAGGAATACTTACTTGCCTCATAATGGAGAGGCTCACACACAAATAGTGACCCAATGTGGACACAAACCCAAGAGAAGCATAGACAGGAACGATTGTCTCAAATAAAGGAAGCTAAAAGCAGCTCTGTCCCTGGAATGCTGACAGATGGACAGGAACATTCTTTAGCAGCATTTCAGTCCATCTCCGAATCTGACTGGTGCCTAGGATCGCATATTCTACTGTTCGGCAATGCTGACAGGAAGAGGGAAAATAATGAGGGAATACAGAGAGAGAGAAGGCAATTTAACATCACTTGCACCATGCAAGGAAGTAGAGAGGTGTGGGCAAAAAAGGAGGAAGACTTGCCAATTACGTTGTGCTCAACCTCCTGCTCCTCCATTATGGAGCTCTTTCCTTTCACAGTGCTGTCTGGCTCCTCAGCGTGGCCTCTCTGATTGTGAGAGGCGTCACTGTCTCACTGATCTCTCTCTGATACAATGAGATCCTCAAGCTGCATAACTCTACATCATACCTACATATTGTAACATATCAAATATCTGAAATTAAAGCATGTAGAAGAGTCAAAGAATAAGGAAGAATCATTCCTCGCACATGCACGTGGTCAAACATGGATAGCGAACAGCTTTTAAAATGTATCATTTGAAGTGTAGCTACATCAGGATGAGGGAGACAGATAGTCAGATAGATAGATGGACAGAGATAGACAGTTTTATTGATGTATAGACAGACACTGATAGTTTTATAGTTATATAGATAGACAGACAGAGACAGACAGATAGTTTTATAGGTAGATAGATAGATAGACAGACAGACAGTTTTATAGATCGATCGATAGATAGATAAGCAGACGGACATACAGTCAGGTCCATAAATATTGGGACATCGACACAATTCTAACATTTTTGGCTCTATACACCACCACAATGGATTTCAAATGAAACAAACAAGATGTGCTTTAACTACAGACTGTCAGCTTTAATTTGAGGGTATTTACATCCAAATCAGGTGAACGGTGTAGGAATTACAACAGTTTGCATATGTGCCTCCTTGTTAACTTGTTAAGGGACCAAAAGTAATAGGACAGAATAATAATCATAAATCAAACTTTCACTTTTTAATACTTGGTTGCAAATCCTTTGCAGTCAATTACAGCCTGAAGTCTGGAACGCATAGACATCACCAGACGCTGGGTTTCATCCCTGGTGATGCTCTGCCAGGCCTCTACTGCAACCGTCTTCAGTTCCTGTTTGTTCTTGGGGCATTTTCCCTTCAGTTTTGTCTTCAGCAAGTGAAATGCATGCTCAATCGGATTCAGGTCAGGTGATTGACTTGGCCATTGCATAACAGTCCACTTCTTTCCCTTCAAAAACTCTTTGGTTGCTTTTGCAGTATGCTTTGGGTCATTGTCCATCTGCACTGTGAAGCGCCGTCCAGTGAGTTCTGAAGCATTTGGCTGAATATGAGCAGATAATATTGCCCGAAACACCTTCAGAATTCATCCTGCTGCTTTTGTCAGCAGTCACATCATCAATAAATACAAGAGAACCAGTTCCACTGGCAGCCATACATGCCCACGCCATGACACTACCACCACCATGCTTCACTGATGAGGTGGTATGCTTAGGATCATGAGCAGTTCCTTTCCTTCGCATACTCTTCTCTTCCCATCACTCTGGTACAAGTTGATCTTGGTCTCATCTGTCCATAGGATGTTGTTCCAGAACTGTGAAGGCTTTTTTAGATGTCGTTTGGCAAACTCTAATCTGGCCTTCCTGTTTTTGAGGCTCACCAATGGTTTACATCTTGTGGTGAACCCTCTGTATTCACTCTGGTGAAGTCTTCTCCTGATTGTTGACTTTGACACACATACACCTACCTCCTGGAGAGTGTTCTTGATCTGGCCAACTGTTGTGAAGGGTGTTTTCTTCACCAGGGAAAGAATTCTTCGGTCATCCACCACAGTTGTTCTCCGTGGTCTTCCGGGTCTTTTGGTGTTGCTGAGCTCACCGGTGCGTTCCTTCTTTTTAAGAATGTTCCAAACAGTTGTTTTGGCCACGCCTAATGTTTTTGCTATCTCTCTGATGGGTTTTTGTTTTTTCAGCCTAATGATGGCTTGCTTCACGGATAGTGACAGCTCTTTTGGATCTCATCTTGACAGTTGACAGCAACAGATTCCAAATGCAAATAGCACACTTGAAATGAACTCTGGACCTTTTATCTGCTCATTGTAATTGGGATAATGAGGGAATAACACACACCTGGCCATGGAACAGCTGAGAAGACAATTGTCCCATTACTTTTGGTCCCTTAACAAGTGGGAGGCACATATGCAAACTGTTGTAATTCCTACACCGTTCACCTGATTTGGATGTAAATACCCTCAAATTAAAGCCGACAGTCTGCGGTTAAAGCACATTCACATGTTTCATTTGAAATCCATTGTGGTGGTGTATAGAGCCAAAAATGTTAGAATTGTGTCGATGTCCCAATATTTATGGACCTGACTGTAGATACAGATAGATAAATATGAGACCGTCATCAATTTGCATATAGTAAGATGGATGGATAAATAAATAAATGTTGAAAAAAAAAAAACTTTAGTTTGGTGACCTAGTTTTCTCAGACTTCCAGCTCTCAGTGATTCTCTATCCAGTCATCCCTGTGTCTGTCAAGTTCATTAGTCCCTCATCATTCAGGAGAAACGGCCCAAATCACACATTGTCCTGCAGAAAAGACATGTTCTCATAAGCCCATTACGTCTGACTGCTGAGGGTGACATCTGTGTCCATCAGAGCCGGTCATGCCACGGTCTCAGGAACAATGTCCTCTCCTCAGGACCAGTGTGGGATCGGCGCTGAAGAACAACAGGCTATTTGCAGCCACTTTCCAGCTCGGTGCAAGGCCTCTTTACCTCATCATAGACCAAAAATATTCACACAGAGACTGAAACAATCAGAACAACTAATAATAAAGCAGCAATGTAAACAATTAAAATAAACCGATTAAAAAATGATGCATCTTTACTTTACTTTGTCATTTAGCAGACGCTTTTATCCAAAGCGACTTACAAATAAGAAAAAGTAACTAAAACTAAAAGTCAAAACTCTGTAAATACTATATACACACATTTAAGAAAATAAAGAAATTAAATAAAATTGACAAATGCATACAACAACATTTCAATACTAAACATTTAAATGAAAACAAAAAAATAAGCTAAAAACAATTCAAAATATTAAAACAACAAAAGGTATGAGTATAATAATGCTGCTAACATAACACTAAGCTAAACACCAAAAAACAACTACATGTGTATGTACAGCCACACACATACATGTATACGTGTATATATATATATGTATGTGTGTATATATATATATATATATATATATATATATATATATATATATGTATATGTATATATATATATGTATATGTGTGTATATATGTATATGTGTGTATATGTGTATGTATATGTATATATATGTGTGTATGTGTGTGTGTTAATTATTCAATTAAATAAACAAAAAATCCTTAATTTCAATTCAAGTTTATTTGTATAGTGCTTTTCACGATACAAATCGTCGCAAAGCAGCTTTACAGGAAATTACGTTTCTACTATGTTTAGTAGTTGCTTATAAGTGGTGACTGTCAAGTTGACACAAAGTTGGTTTGTGTGTTGTTTCAGGGTTGGCATCATCTCTTCTCAGGTGTTTGGTCATCTCAGATCTTATAAGGGTTGGATCCAGACTGAAGCTTGTGTAATTCCTAGTTACCACGGGAATTTCCTTCAATAACATATCACAATAATGTGTAAATGATTTTCAAACCATCCGTCACTTTCAGATGAGAAATTGCTGCTGTTAAAGTAGATAACACTGAAACGGCCAATTAGCTCAAGAGTTTTTTTAACACTAAAATCACTTATTGAGTGTGACAGTTGAACTGAGAGACTATATATGCGACACACTGCCTCTTATTATTTCAGATCCGTTTCAATCATCTCATGCAGAGCTGACGTGAGTCTAAACAAAGACGTGTTGCAAAATATGATCACAGGCTGAAAGAAAACATCCCTCAAATGTGATTTCAGATGAATCCTAGGGACAGTACGCTCAACTGGCTTATTTAAATTCATCTGGACGTCTTTATGGATTTTGACTTACACATGACACTGATTCAAGATGCAAATCTAAGCGAAAGATTTGAACGCTGCTAAATTTGAATGAAATGTGCACTGTATTATACACTAAATAAAAGTCAATAAATAAGTGTAGATACAGCGACATTCACATTTCACAGCTTACTCATCTCTCCTGTTGTGTTTTCACTCTGCAGCATTAGGAATCCGCAATGTTCCAGTCAATCTTCACTGTTCAATCGGCCCCTGCGACTAATGTTGCAAACCAGCAGAACCAGTGGGTCCTGGGGCCCTCGTTTTCCTCCTGCCCCTACTCCTACAACACCAATTCAAACCCGGGCCCCAACCACAGCAGTCAGCCCTCCACCTGGCCCTGGACTCAATGGAAGGTATGCAAATCTCTAACACATCATTTTGTTTTTGCTTGATGGCATTTAAAGGAATAGTTTTTTTCTTTGCAACAGATTTGGAGAAATTTTGCATTAAATCACTTGCTCACCAGTGCATCCTCTGCAGTGAATGGGTGCCATCAAACAGCTGATAAAGGGACTGGTTATTATGGACTGGTAATGTTATTTTGGACAGAAATGACAGTTTAAAGTTAAAACGCCTTGATGGATTTGTTTTGTACAAACACACCGCTTTTCACTTCACAAGAAATTAATTGTTGGACTGGAATCATGTTTTTATCAGCTATTTGGACTACCATTCTGATGGCACCCATTCACTGCAGAGGATCCACTGGTGAGAAAGTGCAATACTAAATTTCTTCTAATCTGTTCCGTTGAAGAAACAAACTCATCTACATCTTGGATGACCTGAGGGAGAGTACATTTTCAGCAAAATTTCATTTTTGGGTCAAATACTCCTTTAAATTGTGAAAAACAGATCATGATGTTACAGTGTATGAAACTGAATGCTATGCAGCATGTTTTGCTTTTGACAAGTATATCTTCACGGAAAACATGTCTCGACTGATATTAAGTGGAACTATGAGTTAAGTGCCATTCACAGCATATATTAGATCAATCTAAGTCAATCTTTATTTGGCAGTCATTAGCACACAGGAGTGCTGGCAGGATCATTACAGCTGATCTTAATTTAGTTACATGCATCATAACACAAATTATAATGATCTCTTGGGGTGGAGGGAGCAAGAACTCACATGATCTGAGAGGGAGAGAGAGCGAGTCAATCACTTGGCATGTATGGGAATGTTATTATTGCATTGTTTCATTAGATGATGACTTTATTTTATTTGAATAAATTAAGGCCATGATTAATATTAGCATTAATAATATATAAAAATATAAATGTCATTTCAATGACAGGGTGACAACCAAGGTGCCATATAAAACATTTCAATTCCAATCAAATCTATATAAACAATTCTTAGATACCACCAGGAATAAATAACTGCTAAGATTTCATACTTCATTAACAGCACCTCCTGCACATGTAAATACTGTATATAATTAACGTGTGTGAAATGCATTGTACAAAATGTCTTTTTTCTCCTTTCTGCTTCATTGATTCTTAAATCCGTAATGTGATTATAGACGCATGCCTTTGTCCGCACATTTGAGCCAGAAACCACCCAAACAGCCCTTTGTGTCGCAGGACTAATTTGTCTGGAATTCCGATGCTGTGGATTTGCTGGTGGTTTTGTTTCGGAGCATAATTCCACACTATGTGCTGACAGAAAGTGTTTATTTCGACTGTAAAAAGCAAAAGGTCCTGAACTGGGGTGTGAGTTTGTTTCAATATAGTTTTGGTCACTTCTACCTTTGTTTTCTTGCAAAGGATTGAGAAAAAGCCAGTTTTGGGAGTTGAATAGCTCAGAAGATTAACTGAGTTTTCAGTTATGTTTTATAAAAGCATATAGAGAAATGCCAAAAGTTGACAGTGATATAATATGAGGATAATAGAAGCAATGAAAACCAACAAAAGAGCAGTAATATTTAAGCGCTATGACAGGTTTTGGTTAGTCTAATGCAGTACATGTAGCAATACGTTTGTTTTTAAATAAATAAAAAGAAAAATTTGAAAGAACAGAAAAAGAATAGAGAACACTAGTGTTACCGGGTTAATTTTTTTAAATAAAAAGATATATTTAAATTTTATTATGTATTATAATATAATGAAAAATATTATATATATATATATATATACATACACATATATACATACACATATATATATATATATATATATATACATACATATATATATATATATATATATATATATATATATATATATATATATATACATATAACTATATATATATATATATATATATATATATATATACATATATATATATATACATATATATATATATATATATATATATATATACATACGTTTTATATAAAATATTAACAAAAAATGTAATAATAATAATACATCTCATTTGTGATAATTTGTCAATGGGTTATGATCTGCTTAAATTGATCAGACAGAAGAAAAACACACTTCAGTTGCACTTTTAAAAACTGTCAGAAGGAGAAAGCTAGAAATCAGGTTTTCAGATGGAAAAGCAAAGCAACAGTCAGTTTTAGCCAGTGGAAAGGGAATAGAAGAGGCTGGAGCGCATCAAAGCTGCCTTGTGTTTGCTCTGGTCCACAAGAGGCCTTTCATGTGTTAAAGTGTGTGTGTGCGCGTCTCTGTTTTGGTGTGGGGCTGTGTATTTCAAACACTGCAGCACTACCTGTGTTTGGAGGAAAGAGTCTCTCTGAAGCGCGCTGTCCCTTTAGGCTACGGCAGACTCACTTTCGCTCAAGAAGACAGATCTATAAGTGTGCATCTACACTTATAGATGCACACTATAAGTGTGTATCTTATACCCCCCATCTATGAGGTTTATCCTGAGTGTGTCGGAGGCAGGTCGTGGAGCCGAGGGGGGTATGGGAAGATGTGTTATAGGGAGACGGAGATGTGAGGGGTGCTGTTTGGATCCTGACTGACTAATAGGACCAAAGCAGACTGTGAGGGAGACCACCCACCCTGTCTGGCTCAGACCCAAACTCTGTCTGACATCCTGCGAGCCACTGGACTGGCAGGAGGAGGCAAGGTCAACAGATGTATGATGGGACAGACAGTTGTGTAGAGTAGATTAGCATGGGTGTTTCATAACAGATATCTGTGAAAGGCACTGCGGATGACTGGAAATATAGTGCTCTGTGCGAAAAGCTTTTCTTTTTTTCTTTTTTTTTAAAAATGCAAACAAACATTTTTAATATTTTTACTAATTTCTATGAAACCAAAACTTATAAAAAATTTACTATAAAATAAACTATAAAAAAACTATATAGACATATTTAAATATAATAAAATAATATAAAAGACAAAAAACACTACAAAATTACAAAAACTTTAACTGAAATTAAAAAGAGAAAATATAAAAAGGAAACTACAGTAGTATATTAATGATTGTAAAATAACACATTTTATTATTTTTGATAACGCGGTTCACCGAGATGTGCGTCACAATGTGTATTAAAAAAAAAAAGAGGTCACTAAATCAGTTTCATTGCAACTTTAAACAAACCTTTTCTAATTTTGTGTTTTACTACTAATTTATATAAATGCATTTATTGGTGTTGTGTCAGCTTATTCAATGTCTGCATGTGCCATTTTAAGTATCAAATTTGGCATTATGCATTTATAGAACTGCATATTTGCACACAGTTATGCACTCACTCGGTATGAAATCTATTTTTCAATGAACAAGCATTGCTAAAGCAGGGTGGGTTTATAAACACATCACAAAAATGACCTCCGATGAACCCAATCGTCCAGGACAAGAAGAAAAGGCTGAAAAGAAATTAAGACAGATGGAACAAAGGAATGATTGAAATGAAAGCAGAGGAAGATGAACATCAAAATCCACTTCCATCCAATCGTTGTGAATCAGCAGTGAGAGGAAACCGAATTGGCAGCATTGATTATGACAAACAGCCTGCAATCAATTGCAACATGAGATAGGGTTTTTCCAGGACAGCTGAGTGACTCAGTCCAATATCGTCACTGTTCTCTATTTCTAGAAATGACCAAGTCTGACCAGAAGTACTCTTGATCAAGCACAACATTTCTGAATGGAAAACAAAGACTGACTTCTGTGGTTTGGTGGTTGCTCGTTCTTTCCTTGTCTCTCTTTGATCCGTCAGGGTCATTCCCTGCTAATAGGATTAAACCAGCGGTCTTTTTAATTTTATATACTGTGTGTAAAAACTCAGTGTGAGTCAGAAACCTGTTTATCTGTCTGACCTCTCTGGATTATCCTCTCTGTCTAGATGCTCCACACATCCCTTCATCATCTTCAAGAAAAAGGAATTCAAAAGGAATCTGTTATTCTATTTTATTCTATTCTATTTAGGGTTTTTGAGAGATTAAAAATATACTAATTAATTACATGAAGTGTCAGTTAATCTAATTAATCACAAATTAATCAAATTTTGGCAACTTGAGAAATTACCACCAAAACATAGTTTAAAGTTCTGATAATGATAATAAATGGGAATTAATGTTTTTTTCTTTAAATTATTGACATTTTAGAGTCATTTAGAAATTAATTCAACGATTTGTTCAAACCACTGATTCATTCAGAAACAAAGCAAGTGATTTTCTTTACGAATGAGTCATTGAATCATTGGCTCACTTGATTCGATCAAAACGCTGATTCGTTCAGGAATGAAACACCACTGTGTTGCTCAGAAATCTGAGCAAAGTTCTGCTGTGCAATTGCTTGGAACTATGTTTATTGGCGAAATTAAGCAGACAATATTGTCTAAAATGTAACACTTAACTCGTTGTTTATTGAACGTTTGTGTGAAATCAAATCACTTTTGCATCACACAAGTCAGTCATCCTGCATCATGTTCATCAGCAACTGCATGCAATGTCATGACGTCTAGGCGGGTGTTAAATGCATTATTTTAATGCGTTATTTTTGTTTTTCCAACATACAGTAGTCAACATTTGAATGGGATTAAAATCTTTAATCAAAGTTGTCCTAAAACCAAAATGCATTCTTGTCTTAGGACAACTTTGGTGAACCTTTTTGATCCACTTCAAATGTTGACTATGGTAATCGCAACAAATTAATGCATTAATTCGACAGCCCTAATTAAATATTGTATTAGAACAATATAAAATAATAGAATACATATTAAATATGTAATGATTATGAATTTTAATGATAATAAAGATTTTATTAACTACATGTTACACATGTAGTTAATGCTTAGATGCCCATAAAATTAATACCTGAATATCAGATGCACTGGCATTGAGTAAGGCAACAAAGATGGCAACTGAAGTCTTGGCATGTGCAATCCACATTAACAAGCAAGCGTACTCTCCTTTATAAGATTAATGCAGTACATGTAGCAGGTGTCTGCCAAAATTCCAGTCTTATTTAAACCGCCCAGCCCATACCAGCTCTGTAATCCTATTAGGCCTAATTGAGTTAAGTCGGCAGTCTTTTTCAGTTAAACCAAGTTCAGCCACCAATAGGATTCAAAGATAAAGGTTCAGTGCATGGAATATATACTAGTGTGGGCTTTTAGCCTTGAGCGGGACAGAACGCTGTGCCCCGGGGGCACCTGTGGGGCCTGATCTGGCCAGAGGGCTAGACGGGACGTTATGCGGGAGGGGGTCTATTTAGGTGCGCAGGGATAATTATGAGCAGTAAAGGTTTTACTTTTTACATTTTCATTTTTAATCAAATCTTGACAGTAGAATAAAACTTCAGAATGTGTACTTCCACTTTTGTGTTTTAGCGGAAATTTAAGCAGACCATTTCTTAATGGGTGAATCTGACAAAAATATGCAGATCACATTTCCACCTCTACTGTAATGTGTAATGCAATGTGTGATGTATAAATAGCTTTAGTTTTATAGTTCTTTTTTTTTAAATTTTTTCCGCAATCTCGCACATAAAGGATTGTTTAAAAACACAGACACAACAGGGGTGGTTTTTTTTTTTTTTTTTTTCTTCTGTAAAGCTACACACCCCTGTTAAAATGGCAGGTTTCTGTGATGTAAAAAAAAATGAGACCATGCAAAATCATTTCAGAACTTTTTCCACCTTTAATGTAAACTACAACCTGTAGAACTAAATTAAAAAACAAACAGAAATCTTTTAGGAAAGGTGGAGTAAAAGTAAAAAACTAAAATAATGTGGTTGCATAAATGAGCACACCCTTAAACTAATATTTTGTTGAAGCACCTTTTGATTTTATTACACCACCCAGTCTTTTTGGGTACGAGTCTATCAGCATGGCACATCTTCGCAATATTTGCCCACTCTTCTTTGCAAAAATGCTCCAAATCAGTCAGATTGCGAGGACATCTCATGTGCACAGCCCTCTTCAGATCACCCCGCAGATTTTCAATCGGATTCAGGTCTGAGCTCTGGCTGGGCCATTCCAAAACTTTATCTACTTCTGGCGAAGCCATTCTTTTGTGTTGTGCCAGTATTGACTGGTATTTGGAACTGTTCATAATTCCCTCCACCTTAACTGAGGCCCCAGTTCCAGCTGAAAAAACCCCAGCCCCAAAGCATGATGCTGCCACCACCATGCTTCACTGTGGGTATGGTGTTCCTTTGGTGATGTGCAGTGTTGTTTTTGTGCCAAACATACCTTATGGAATTATGACCAAAAAGTTCAACCTTGGTTTCATCAGACCATAACACATTTTCCCACATGCTTTTGGGAGGCTTATAATGTGTTTTTGCAAAATTTGGCCGGGCTTGAATGTTTTTCATGCCACCCTACCCCATAGCCCAGACATATGAAGAATATGGGAGATTGTTGTCCCATGTACTACACAGCTTGTAATTGCCAGAAATTCCTGCAGCTCCTTTAATGTTTAAAGGACATCCAGTGCTTGGTAATATCACTGTTGCGCCATATTTTCTCCACTTGATGATGACGACTGTCTTCACTGTGTTCCAAGGTATATCTAATGCCTTGGAAATTCTTTTGTACCCTTCTCCTGACTGATA
Organism: Barbus barbus; assembly: GCF_936440315.1. Taxonomy (NCBI): domain Eukaryota; kingdom Metazoa; phylum Chordata; class Actinopteri; order Cypriniformes; family Cyprinidae; genus Barbus; species Barbus barbus. The sequence goes on from NC_136717.1 coordinate 22,374,140, forward strand.
CCTTTTAACAATGAGATCCCTCTGATGCTTTGGAAGCTCTTTGCGGACCATGGCTTTTGCTGTAAGATGCGACTAAGAAACTGTCAGGAAAAGCTTACTAGGTCAGCTAAATTTTATTTGGGTTTAATCAGAGGCACTTTAAATGATGGCAAGTGTGTACTGACTCCTATTTAACATGAGTTTGAATGTGATTGCTTAATTCTGAACACAGCCACATCCTTAGTTATAAGAGGGTGTGCTCTCTTATGCAACACTTATGCAACCACATTATTTGTTTTTTTATTTTTACTCCACTTTCCTAAAAGATTTCAGTCTGTTTTTTGATTTAGTTGTACAGGTTATAGTTTACATTTACATTTATCTCTGTCTCTATCAGAAACCTGGCATTTTAACAGGGGTGTGTAGACTTTATATCCACTGTATAATAATAATAATAATAATAATAATAATAATAGCAATTTATATTATTTTAAATTTTATTAATAACATTAATAATATGAGTCATTAATCTGATTATAAAACAGTGGCATAATTGTCTGTTGTTATGAGACAGATCTTGCACGTGATTTTCCACTACATAGAATTGCTTTGATCGTATTGATTAAACGGTAATAAGCGAGAGAACTAGACTCTTCAAAGATACTATCTGTCTGTCCAGACTGACCTTTGGGTTCTGATCTGAGTGAGTCTATGTCTGTGTTTGATGGAAAGACATGTATCAAACAGGGCCACTGTGGCCCTTAATATGGTGTATCACCAGGGGCCCTCGCAAAACCCCCAGGCCGATGTCTCAGAGTCATGGCTCGGCCACACTGATTAGTTTCTGGCGTCTTTTGGACAAAATGACTGAAGGAGACACAGGAGTTTGTCTCCAGTTAGGCTGTGCAAGTCACTTATGAGATAGACCATGACGATCATAAAATAAAATAAATAATATAAAATAATCAAATCTAAATAATATTATGTGAATGATTAAAGTAGAATTATTCTGTGGAATCAGTTAAATAAAACCATATATTGGTGATAAATCTTCCAATTTTGTATAAATGCTCCAGCAGGAAAGTGGCCAGTATTAGCCAGTAAAGACGGCCAATGCTTCCTATAAGAAGTCAGATAAATGCCAATCAAGATCTGAGGATGAGAACGTCATTAACAATACCTAATCTCATTCAGATTACTCTATTCCTCCCATTGAGGAAAGTTAATCTCTAGAATAATATTTCTTTTGTTTTCTAAATCCTTGTGGAATCCTCTGTGTTGTCAGTGAGTGAGTTTCTCCACAGGCCCCCAACAGGCTTTTTATTGTAGTAATTAAATCCATGCTTACATACAATTTGAAAAGGTCTTGCGCAAGATGAGAGAAACTGGGATCGGTTTTGATCGACATGGAAGATGCCATACAAATCATTTAGCGTGAACTATCTGTTACAGAAGTATACCCAGGACGAAGAGAGGAATGTTAGAGAGTTTATTTAAACAGCACAGCAGAATGAGCAGGTGGTTCAGGTGAGTATTCAGAGTATGTAACTTCGGACAACTTGAGGAGACGGGGGATGGTATCCGTGGCTTACTGAACCTGGAGATCGTGGAAGGTTGAACTGGTGTGAGAATCCACAACAGGAACTTAATCGGCGACTTGGAGGACGAGGAGACGATGGAAGACACGCTGGAGAAACACAGGAGGTAAGTACAGGAAATAACACTTGACGATAAATACTCAATAGGTAGACTTGCATAGAGAAGAGTCCAATATGTGTGAACGAGACCGGACGTTGAAGTGAGGTGATGGAACTGCTTATAAAGCCAATCTAATGAGTGTGCTGAAGAGAGGCAGGTGCATGTGATTAGAACTCTGGTGAGGGAGTGCGCTGGGATTGGCTGGTGTGATACTCTGGCTGTTCTGTGTCATTACCCCCCCCCCCCCCCCTCCACGGCCTGCTCCTGAGGGCCGGGGACCCCGACGTCGTGGTGGCCGACCTCGTCCTCGGGGAGCAGGGCGGTCCGGATGAGCAGCATGGAAGGTATCTAGCAGACTAGGGTCAAGAGTGTCGTTTCTGGGGACCCATGACCGTTCTTCTGGGCCATAGCCCTCCCAGTCAACCAGATATTCTAGAAGACCACCATGGAGCCGGGAATCCAGGATCTCATTAACCTGATAAACCGTGCCGTCCTCCAGGATTAACGGTAGGGGGGGTTCAACAGGCAGGCCAGGATCTGTAGAGGCAGAAATGGGAGATGGTGAGGTTTCAACAGTGACACATGGTAGGTAGGATGAATTCTGTAGTGAGAAGGTAATTTGAGTTGATATGTGACCGGGTTGATCTGCTTAATGATGGTGAAGGGGCTAATGTATCTGGGACTAAGCTTCTTGCAGGGCAAGCGCATCTTGATGTCCCTGGTTGAGAGCCAGACCTTCTGACCAGGCTGATAAGATGCGGAGCTGTGGAGCGTCTTAGGTCGGCAGTCATCCTTCGTCGGCGCAATGCCCTCTGCAGCTGGTGGTGAGCTGCGTCCCAGACCCTCTTGCTCTCTCGGAACCAGTGGTCAACCGATGGGACATCCGATGGTTCGCCAGACCAAGGAGAGTTGTGTGCATACTCGGCCCAGCCCAGAAACTGGTTCCAAGAGTTCTGGTGGCCTTGGCAGAAGGTTCGTAGGAAACGTCCTATCTCTTGTATCTTCCTCTCCGTCTGCCCGTTCAACTGGGGATGGTAACCAGATGAGAGACTGACTGACACACCTAGGAGGGTGAAGATCGCTTTCCATACTCTTGAAATTAACTGGGGTACGCGATCAGACACAATATCCTCTGGGATTCCATAATATCTGAAAACGTGATTGAACATCAGTTCAGCAGTGTCCATGGCAGTCGGGAGTCCCTTGAGGGGAATAAGACGGCAGGATTTTGAGAATCGATCAATAATCACCAGGATGTATGTATTACCACTAGAAGGTGGAAGGTCCGTGATAAAGTCCACTCCTAGGGTCGATCAGGAACAGGCAGCGGGTGGAGTTTGCCAGATGGTAGATGGCGAGGGCTCTTAGATATAGCACATTCTGAGCACCCCTGTACGAACCTTCTAACGTCCTGAGCCACGTTGGGCCACCAGAAGCGGTCCTTCAGCAGCGAGAGGGTAGCATTGGCCCCTGCGTGGCCAGTGCCCAAAGAGGAGTGTGCTGATTGAATGAGTGGAGTGCGCTGGGTCCTGGTTACATATTGAAGTCCTGGTGGACAGCCCAGTGGAGTGTTGGAGGAGACATTGGAAGAGGGGACAGAACTCGGGGACCATCGGATGGGGTTGACAATCACCTTCATGGAAAGGATGGGTTCAGGTTCTTCGGTATTATCATCGGGAGTGTGGATGTGGGATAAGGCGTCCGCTTTGACGTTTTTGGAACCAGGTCGATAGAGATGGAGAAATTGAAACGGGTAAAAAATAATGCCCACTGGGCTTGACGTGGATTAAGTCTTTTGGCGTCGCGCAGGTATTCTAGGTTCTTGTGATCGGTCAAGACTGTGAATGGCTGTTGAGCACCCTCTAACCAATGTCTCCATTCCTCGAGCACTAGCTTAATGGCAAGGAGCTCTCTGTTTCCGATGTCGTAGTTCCTCTCTGCCGGGCTGAGTTTACGGGAGTAGAAGGCACATGGATGGAGTTTTGCTGGAATCCCCTGCTGCTGAGATAACACTGCTCCGACGCCAGTGGTAGAGGCATCTACCTCAACGATGAATGGTTGGTCTGGGTCGGGATGAACGAGGAGTGGAGCGCTAGTAAAGGCTTCTTTGAGTCTATGGAAGGCTTCTGTAGCTGATGGAGACCAGGACAGTGATTTGGGTTTGTTTTGGAGGAGATTAGTGAGGGGACTGGATATGGTACTGTAGTTACGAATAAATCTCCGATAAAAGTTGGAGAAGCCAAGAAAACGTTGCAGTTCCTTGATGGTTGTGGGGGTGGGCCAGTCCTTGATGGCGGCTACCTTCCCCTCGTCCATCTGGATGCCATTGTGGTCGATGTTGTAGCCAAGGAACTGCACTAAGACTTGATGGAACGAGCACTTTTTGGCTTTGAGGTAGAGATTATGCTCCCTCAGGCGTTTCAGGACCTCCGCAACGTGGTGGCGATGTTCGGCCATGCTCCGGGAGTACACGAGGATATCATCAATATAGACTAGTACAAACTCCCGGAGAACCTCATGCATGAAATCCTGGAATACGGAGGGGGCATTGACTATGCCATACGGAATAACACAATATTCGTAGTGCCCAGTAGAGGTCACAAACGCAGTCTTCCACTCGTCCCCCTCACGTATCTGGAGGTTATAGGCACTGCGGAGGTCCAACTTGGTGAACACTTTGGCTCTGCATAGGTGTTCTAGCGCTGCTGGGACGAGGGGAAGTGGACAGCGGAAATTGACGGTAATTTTATTAAGTGCTCTGTAATCTATACAAGGTCTTAATCCTCCGTCCTTCTTAGCTACAAAGAAAAAACTCGAAGCAGCAGGGGATGTGGAAGGGCGGATGTAACCTTGTTGGAGAGCCTCCTCAATATACTCCTCCATGGCCTTCTGTTCCGGAATGGAGAGTGGGTATATCCTTCCACGGGGCACTGACTCACCCAGAAGCAGATCTATGGCGCAGTCCCATGGCCGATGTGGAGGCAGCTTTGAGGCTCTTTTGGGGCAGAAAACGTCGCTGAAGGGGGCATAGCAAGTTGGAATGTCAACTGACTGTTTCTCCACAGGACTCTCGATGGAGGTTGAACAGACTGGAAGGAGCTAGGAGCAGGAGGTTGAGGCATCTGAGGGAAACAGGAAAGCATCTTTCGCCCCACTTCAGGACTTCACCAGATTCCCAGGAGAGGATGGGATTATGCTGCACTAACCACGGACGCCCTAATATTACATCAGCGGTGGACTCCTCCAGAACCAGAAGTTGGAGTTTTTCTTGATGTAGTTGACCGACTGTTAGCTGGAGAGGACCAACACGACTGCACACGTATCTTCGACTGAGGGGTTTACCGGTTATTGATTGGACTTGGTAATTGGTTTGCGTGGTCGTGGTTGGGAGGTGAAGTTGGCGACAGAGGGCACCTGATATGAAGTTCCCTGCCGAGCCGGAGTCGAGAAGGGCATTAACTGAAATGGAGACACCGGAGGCAGTAAGTAGGACGATAGTAGAGAGTGGCTTCATATTGACGGGTTGGGCAAATGGAGATTATGTGCCCTGGGGCTCCACAATAGAGGCACAATCCGTGAGTCAGGTGCCTCTGTCGCTCAGCCAGGGAAAGTCTGGTAGATTCGAGTTGCATAGGTTCGTGCTCTGATTCTGGAGGGCTGATGTTCTCTGGTCGGCGGAAAGTTGACCCTCCATACAAGATTGCATACGTCTGGAAACTCTGAGAGACCGCTGAATGAAACGCTCGAGCCCGATGGAGTCATCGTAAGCAGCGAGGTGCAGTCGCAGATTGGGTTCCAATCCCTGCCGATAGGTGGTGAGTAGCGAGCACTCGTTCCAACCACTGGCGGCTGCTAGAGTCCTGAATTGAAGAGCATATTCATCAATTGACATCAATTCCCGGATATGAGCGATGGAGTTATCCAATGACTGAGTGGCTGGACCAGTTTGGGACCAGATGGTTTCGGCCCACTGGAGCGCTCGCCCTGTCAGCAGGGATATGATGAACGAGATCTTAGCATTCTCGGTAGTAAAAACCTGCGGCTGCATTGCCAGGGCCAGCGAGCATTGTAGGAGGAATCCGTTGCACTCCTCCGCCAGACCAGAGAAGGGTGCTGGTTTGGCCATGGAACTTACGATCACAGGAGGCGAAGAAGTTGTTGTGGTGACGGAGGTGACAGCTGGAGGTGGCGGTGGTGGTGGATAGTACCCGTCGGAGATTATCCACGATCTCCTGGAACGGATCTGGGCGACTCATTCTGCCGGCGATCCTTCTCCGTGTAAGGGTCCGGTCTTCTGTTACAGAAGTATACCCAGGACGTGAGAGGAATGTTAGTTTATTTAAACAGGACAGCAGAATGAGCAGGTGGTTCAGGTGAGTATTCAAAGTATGTAACTTCGGACAACTTGAGGAGACGGGGGATGGTATCCGTGGCTTACTGAACCAGGAGATCGTGGAAGGTTGAACTGGCGTGAGAATCCACAACAGGAACTTAATCAGCAACTTGGAAGACGAGGAATACACGCTGGAGAAACACAGGAGGTAAGTACAGGAAATAACACTTGACAATAAATACTCAATAGGTAGACTTGCATAGAGAAGAGTCCAATATATGTGAACGAGACCGGACGTTGAAGTGACGTGATGGAACTGCTTATAAAGCCAATCTAATGAGTGTGCTGATGAGAGGCAGGTATATGTGATTAGAACTCTGGTGAGGGAGTGCGCTGGGATTGGCTGGTGTGATACTCTGGCTGTTCTGTGTCACTATCCTGGTGTGAAGAAAAGCCACTTTTATAGCCATAACAGGGGTGAAAGCAGTCTAATATGTGTGATCAATTGGCTCACACTGTGGAAAAGCCATGTAGTTTCAAGGCTACATACATTAAAAAAAAGTGAGATTGGAAATATGGAGGTTATCTTGTTCCATGTTGCACTGCATTCCTGGCTCACCCCCCTATTTACTCCCCTTGATAAGCACCATTCAAAATTACAAACATGGCTGTTATGTTGTGAAACATGGCTTAGAACCTAATTAAAAGTGTCTGTAACTCAGAGTCAACACGTTAACCCAGGGTCAAGCATAGTGTGAAAAGCCATTTGGTGTTATTTGCCAGTGTTTTGCATGTTTAGATCACAAATCTGATTTTAAAAAAAAAATCAACAACTGCACACATTTACTGGTTCATCAATTCTCTCTGCATCTTGAATTGCACCTGACTGATTTGATTTATTCATCTGATTTATCTGATTATTCTGTTGTTCTTTATGATCCAGGTGTGATGAAATCTGAAATCTAAAAGCACTCCTAATATGTTTGAGTTCCTTGTTTCTTGCAAATCTAGAAATATCAGGGATATTTAAAATCCAAATTTCCACGCCTGAAATGGTCTTGAAAATTAATTAACAATGAAGGAATTAATTAATAAACATTTCTATTTATGCTCAGCTCAAAGATATTAAAATGTATTATTTCATGGTAAATAAAATCCTTGTCCAGTAATTCTGAATGTAAAACTAGGAAAGTTGTGAATCAGTAGTTTCATTACTTTAAGTATTTTAGTATTTTATTTATTTTAAAAACTTATTTACATTTGTTTGTTTGTAAATAGTTCAATTTCAGTATTCAATATAATATTGGGAATATAACAGTAAATGATAAAATATTATATTATTCATTCATATAATAGTGAATTTAATAGTAAATATAATCAATAGTCTTATAAATATGAAATATAATAAATGTAGCAAAATTAATATGTTATTATTAACAATGTTTCCCTAAGTTGTCCTCCTAAACAGCATTTTTTTGCAATGAATATTTAGTCAAATTTGAGATTTCTGTAAAAGACCTGATTTAAAAAACAAAGTATAAATTAATAAATTCCCTAAACATTCCCCAGGTTATGAGTTGTTATACAGTAAGTAGAATAAAGCTCTTCATGTGTCACCACACTAAACTATTACTGTAGTTGACCTAACAAACTCCCAGTCAGTCCAAGACCCCCAATAACTCTCAGAGATTATAAATGACAAAAGAAGAGGTAGAAAGAGAGAAATATATTTTTTTCAAAGAATTGGATTAATTGGCATAATGCAAGGTGGCTGAGCACAGCCAGAGAGGGTGTCAGCTTCTGGAGAATGGCTGCCATTCTCAAAGCTGGACCGTCTGCACAATTAGCCGGCCGAACTCAGACCCCAACAGAATAATTAATGAAAAACAGAGGATGAAGACAAAATGTGCAGAGCCATTTGAGTGAGTGAGGGAGAATAATACATCAAAGAGCGTCAGTAATTGGCCCTGTGGCTTTCATTCCTTGCCCCATTTCTTTCAATTCATTGACTCAAAATAATAGGTTCAGGTTCATTATCAACAGGTTGTAAGCTTAGGAGTGCTAAACAGGCTCGGGGTGTGTGTCGATGGCTTAGAGGTACCCGCAGATGAGTCTACACAAGTAATGTGTGATATTGTTGTGCCATAGAGGGCGACAGTTTGGCTTTTGAGAGCTATACTCATTCGTAAAATCAAAATGCTGGAATATAACTGGTACGGTCCGGTAAGTCAATTTAGCATTTAATGCTTTCTATTCTAGAATCATACATAGTAGATTGAGTTACTGTTTATATGCTGGTCATATAAAGTTTATTATTTTGGAGAAAGTGCTAATATCTGCAAACATCAGAGAACAGAAAGTTTTTTTTTTAATCCGTAAAATCTTTCCTGTGTTGCATCAAATTAAATTTCAATGAAAAATCGCATTACAAACTAGCTGTATAATGATAAACATATATAATGTGTCAGTGTTATGCTACATTTGACAAAGTAAATTCAATCTAGATAATGTAATTCATATAATTGTATCATTGGTGTTGCGTGTGGTACAGTGACGGCTCATTTTACGCTTCATTTTTTTTTTGCTTCAAAAATGTCCTTAACTAATGTGACAGCAGCCATAAGATTACAGTCCTTTAATTTGATGTGCATTTTTACGTAACATTTTGAAAAGTAGGGGGTACTTGGGTAACTGGATGTTATATATTGGAAAAAGAAAGAAAGAAATACTCAAACACTACTATGACGAGTAGCACTTCCAAACATTCTCCTATAAATTTCATAAATGTCCAAAAAAATAAAAAATCCATCTCTTTATCATTTACTTAATCTTACAATTAATGAAAGCCTTCCGTTAAAATCAGATAGGAATACAGATGGGAACGTTAAAAAGTTTTTGAGCAGAGAAAACAAGATATTACATATTTTTGGACTTGATGTTGTGCATCGCTTGTCAGTGTGTAAATAAAAGCATGTGCCTTTGCAGCGCTGCTTTCATGTTTTTTTTCAGTGGCAGAGAATGTCCTGACTCGTGTTGTCCTTGCTTATCACGTGCAGTTAGCTCTGCTCACGCATATACGAGCTAAACTCAACTGCCAGAGTCCAAATGTTAAAGTTGCCAACACGTGATGAAGTAAAATATCTCATAACGGTTCATTACAAACCTAACATACTCAGACGAACACCCTCCACCTCACTACAGCGCGGTACAGGATTGACTTTGGTGGTTTTCCCATACCTGGGTGTGCCATATCAGCCACTTAATAACCTAATAGGTCTTAAAGTCAGGCTTTTGGTTTGAGGAACACCCTGCAGTGATGAAAAGAGAAGCATCGTCTCATATTAACGTCACCCAAGTACTCAGCTGAGAGAAAAACAAGATGAGAAACAAAAAGCGAAAGCCCCTCAAGAATGTGGGATTCCCTCCAATGCAGAGTGTTATTGTTCGTCATTGCGGTGGCATGGTTTGAAATATACATTCTCACTATTTGACAGCCGTTAAAGCCATTACACTGGTTTATAGGAATTCAAAAGACTTCTGGGCATGTGAAAATGCCAGTTGAGAACTTAAAGGAGGAAAGAAATTAGAAAAGGAATTGTTCTTCAGCACAAATGACTCAGCATTCATAAATCCTCATTGATATCAATACATTTAACATGTATCAATCTCATTGGTTCAAAGCTGTTAAAAAATATTAAAGCCCATTTCTGCCTTTAAAATAAAAAAGTAACAGATTTATGCTGTGTGACAAGTCACAAATGTGAGAAATAAAGTTATAAGGTTAAATATAAAGACTCAGAGCTAGACATACACACAGAATGGCAACACTTGGAGAGGGTTATATTCAGAGCTAGACATAAACACAGAAGGATTAACAGAATACGCAGGACAATACTCGGCAGAGAGGAAGAGGAAGTCCATGGTTTAAGTAGGGTGTGTGATTGTGTGATAGTTCTCAGGTGTGAGCGTGATTAGTGCAATCAGCTGTATATGTGTGGTCAGTGCAATGGATGATGGGAATTGTAGTTCGTGGGTGAAGTGCAACAGTGGTGTGGTGCAAGAGTCAATGTGATGGAGGAGTGACCTCTGGTGGCGAGTAAACAGAAGTCAGACCAGATTCGTGACACCCAGGGCTGCATGTAAAACTTTTTTTGCACATAGCACTGGTGCTACAGAAGTTGAAAGTTTTGTAGCACAGGCCAAACGGTTGTAGCACAAGTTATGGGTGAGCGATACGGCAAAAATATCATATCACCATTTTATTCCGGAATATCACGATTCGCAATTTTATCACAAGTCTTTGTCATTTTGGTTTTACATTTTGCAATTTGCCTGAGCAGTAGTCAAACAAATATTCTTATTTAAAAAAAAAAACACTTGCAAGGTAACAAAATATTAAATAAAAACGAATGGCAGACATTTAGGCCAAAGTGGGCGAAGATAAAAATCTCTCTCCTTATTTTATCTTTGATAGAAAATAAGAACAAAGGTATACATTACAAATACACATAATTTACAAATAAAACAAACAGTGCTTTATTTTTCATGTACGGTAACATTCAGGAAACTTAATGAACAAATATTAAAATAAAACACTATATACATCAATTAAACTTTTTTAAAGTAACTATTAAAATTAATCAGTCATGAGCATCGAGTGATTTTTCTCCGTTTTGTTGTTTTATTAACACCCAAAAATGAAAATTCTGCCATCTGTCTATTAATTCTGCCATAGTGTTTTATATTTATACCATCATTTACTCACTCAAGTTGTTTTAAACCTGAATTAGTTTTGTTGTTCTGTTGAACATTCTGAATAATTCTGTTGAAGTTATTTTGAAGAATGTGGGTAACCAAAGCAGTTGCTGCTGGTCCCCAGTGACTTCCATAGTATTTTTTCCTACTATCAAAATCAATGGGGACCAGCTACTGTTTGGTTACCCACATTCTTCAAAATATTCTTTTGTGTTCAGCACAAGAACGAAATTATTACAGGTTTGAGACAACGTGTGAGTGAGTAAATAATGACGTAAATTACATTTTTGGGTGAACTATCTCTTTAATGACAAGCGGC